>NC_135533.1:152100256-152400256 GCF_045843805.1 Urocitellus parryii | reverse complement strand
AGTCCTGAGCGATTGCCACGAAGAAAACAAAATCAAAACAAAAAGGAGGTGCCTTACTTACCCCGAGAGATGTCCGTTGGGGTCTTTCGTTCGCTGCTGCCGGATCCTGGAAGAGCCCCAAAATGTTAGGGTCGGGCAAACGTCAGAGGAAGAGACCACCAAGAGACTTGTCTCATGCAAAAGCAAAGGGTTTATTGGGGGGGGGGGGACCAGCATGCTGGGGCCCAGAGCTCTCCTGAGAGAAACTGGAGCCCCGAGTATAGCTTAAGCAGAGTTTTTATACAGTGTTTAAACAGGGAAGCTCATATGGCAGTTAGGGTGCAAGAGTGGGATTGTTACAAAATAACCATTACAGAATAACCATGCCTTTTGTCAGGGGGTGTTGGGTCAGGGTACATTTTGACATAAGTAACTGTTTTTAACATAAGTTTCGGGTTCCAGGAAAACAGAACTTAAACTTACAGAAAAGCAAAACTTAAACATAACAGGAGAGAAAAACTTAAATTTAACCTTTACATTAGGAATAAGAAGGCACCACTGATTTGATGTCTTGTAATCAATGATAGTTGATTTTGAGTTGTTTATCTCAGCATTTGTTCTTATTAAACTTTTCTGAGTGATATAACCTGAAACCATTATTGTGGCTTATGAACTACAAATAAGACAAATTCATAATAGTATTTCATCATAGAGAAATCCTTCACAGTCTATGTTGACAATACGGATTCTTTGTCCACCTGTACCTGGAATCTATTTTGCAGAACAACATTGTTTATATCCTCATAGCTCAATTCTATGGAAAATTCTTTGCCAAATTTTCAAAGTGGTACAGCAGAGAACCAAGATTTATCAAAATTCACCTGGCTTGAATGTGTTTCATATTGGATAAATATAGTCAATTACATTGTGATCTGTGCCTATGCAGAAACAGGGGGCAATATAGTGCCACCTACTGCATTATGAATAAATCTCCTGAAAATCTTCTGCTGTCAAACAAAATTTAGAACCAGGAGGAAGACTGTGGGGGTCAATATCAGGGAAAAAATGGGTGGCATCTGATCTTCTGATCTCCCATTATTGCTAAACAGGTAGATCCAGGAATAAAGTGTATGTTTATTAATTTTAGAACATCTGTTCAGAACAAGGTTGAGATAAAAGAGCCTAAAACAACAACAACAACAAAAAAAAAACCACTTAATTCCTATCCTTGACAAGGATCACCTAGCACAGCTAATTCCCAGTCCAGATTTCCAAGTTCAGCAACAGGTATCAGAATAAGTTCTTTAGTAGGATCCCATCTGTCTTAGAAAAACTCAAAATTTCTTTAATGATTAGCTCAAAAGCCAGGCAGAGAACTGCACTTGCATTTTTCTTACTCTCACGGAGGTTGCCCAAGCCTCCCCTGCAGCCCTTGTGCAGCTGAGAAAGGGTCAGTGGGAGGCAACAGTGTTGCTGGATTGCCTGCTTGGCCCTAGGCATCTCAGCCTTGCTGCTCCTAGCTACTGAAAGTGCTGTGGCGGCTGGTTTCCTCCAGATGGCGCTGGTCGCAGACATGCCCTGAACAGGCTGCCCACCCCGCCCCCACCAATCTCAGGGTTCCAAACACACTGGGGTCTGACTGGTTTTCAGCTACTGAGATTGTATGGCCTTCAAGGAGTGATTGTAGTTGCTTTCAAATATATAGATTAACAATAAAGTGCTTTAATGTATATTTTCATTATATAATTAACAAATTTGCATGAATGTAAGACAAAAAATTCTTGCAAATTGTCAAGCTAATATTGAGTGTTATCTTTGTAGTATATGAAGTTTGATGTCAATGTCTTACCAAATTATCTATTCTCTGACACTGCCGGTACCTGGGCATCAGAGATATATGTAAATTGGCAGGTCTGCAGTATAAGTTGGTTGGCTAGCTGGGATAAGATTTATTCCCAAGTATTTTGAAAATAGTTTTTGTTGTAAATGAATACATTTTATGTATTTGTATTTGGTGCTGAAGATCAAACCCGGTGCCTCATGCATGCTAGGTTAGCGCTCCACCACTGAGCTACTAACCCCAGTTTCTATTCCCAAGTATTTGTGAGGCTATTGTGAATGAGATACTTTTCCTGATTTCTCTCTCTGCAGATGCATTACTGGAGAAGAGCAAAGCAATTAATTTATGTAAGTTGACCTTTTATCCTGCTACTTTGTTGAATTTGTTTATCAACTTTAGAAGTTTTCTGGTGGAGTTTTTTGGGACTTCTAAATATAGGAGCTTGTCAACAGCAAACAGAGATAACTTGACTTGTTTTCCTATTTGTATCCTTTGAATTTCCTTCTTTTGCTGGATTGTTCTGGTGATAGTTTCAAGGACTATGGTGTATAGTAGTGATGAAAGTGGATACCCTGTCTTGTTATTGATTTTAGTTTTTATCCCTAAGTATGATGTAGGCCTTGAATTTGTCATATATAGCCTTTACAGTATTGTAGTAATTTCCTTCCATTCCTAGTGTTGTAAGGGTGGTTCAACTTATGCAAATCAATAAATGCCATTCACCACATGAATTATGTGATTATTAAGTATAAGAATCATGTGATTATCCCACGTGATGCAAGAAAACTATACAAAAAAGTCCATCACCCATTCATGTTGAAAATACTGGAGAAAGCCTAGTGTTTAAAACACTAGGAATGGAAGGAAATTAACACCTTCCTTGGCAGCTAGCTAAGAGCAGGATTCTGCAGACAGGAGGCTGGCTAAGTGCTGGGGTTGGAGTACAGAGGGAGGAGGGAGAGAGTCATGGTCCAGCTTCAACGACCCAGGACTGTGACCCTTGGGCCTGCCATGCTATGCTGGGCCCCCTGCCACAGGGGTCCTCTTTTGCCTAGAGCACAACAATTGCTCTAAATCCAGAGTCCCAGCAAACCAGTTAAGTATAACAGTCATTAAACATGTCCCTAGGTCCTGGGTGCCTGTCCAGGCATCTCCTCTTCTGAACTCTGCCATGCTGGGTTTGGGGACATTTGTTGGTTGCCAGAGAGATGGCAGCGCCAGGATGGGGGTACAGAAAGTCAGAAGCCCAGGAGCCCCCCAAGCCCTTGGTAACCTTCCCAAGGCTGGCCATGCACGAGAGGCATTTTGGCCTGATGTTCTATTTAAACTACTGACACCCCTGCTTCCTTCTTATGCATCTTCCCTGGGAAAGTGGGGTTGGCCATGCAGGTTCCCCACAGTGTTTCACCTGCTGTCACAGGCAGGCACTGTGCTATGTAAACTGTATTTCCTAGCCCAGGAATTCAGGAAGACCTGGGTCTGGCTGGGGTGGGGGCCCTCAGTGCTCACTGGTCAGGCTCACTGCCATGACTGGGCCACATCACCAGTCAAGCCATGCCACAGATAGTGCATATTATCAACTGTGCCATGCTCTTGACTAGGCCTCCCTGAGACTGGGCCATGCCACCAACCTCTCTGTGCCATAATGACAAGTTCCCTGTGCTACCTACCATACATGATGACCATGTCCCTCACATCATGACTGAGCTAGGCTACCACTGCACCATGTCCTGTGGCCCCCAAGACGTGAGGTGTGGTTTGTGAGTTCACTGGTATAGATGCCCATGTTGACTCCAGACTGAGCCACACAGGGGAGGCAGGCAACTGGGAGAGCAGCCACATGGCACTCAGCCTTCCTAGCAGAAGGTATCAGGCACAAAGACAAGGCTCTATTCCTGCCGAGACCACTGCTTTTTGGAAACCAACTACTGAGAGTCGGCCCTCCGCACAGGCCCTGCTGTCAGCACAGCAGCCGGGGTGGGCTCTCTTCTGATGCAGCCACAGTAATTGGCTCCAGCCTGGCCCCCCTTGGGGCCTGCTCGCTGGTCTCCATAGCAACCCCTCCCCTGAGCAAGCATGAGGGGGCACCTTTATATGAGATAATCAAACCCAACTTTGTGGCATTGGATCCTATTCACAGTGGGGGCCCAGGGAATACAGAAAACCCAACCAGGCAGTCGGGAGGGTGTGCCCTGACCTTATACCATGGCTGCCCCATCTGACCTCTTCCTGCTCTCCACCTTGGAAAGCAACCCCTCCCTATCCCCCAGAAAGCCTCACTGGCCCACCCCCACTGCCCTCTGCAGCCTTCTGAACTACAGGGCTCCTGACCTCCAGGGCCGGTCCCCTCCTTGCCCACCTCTCCTATTTTTCTCCCCAACCTGACCATTGATTCTCCCAGGAGGTTCTGCCCTCCTCCTGGAGATCAGGCTCGCCACCCCTGCCAGTCTCATCATCTCATTCAGGTCCCAACTCTCAGTGATCATCCAGTGTGAGTGTGACTCCAGACACATCTGGGGAGAAAACAGCCCTGCAAGGGCTGCAGTTCTCATACGAGTGAACCACATGGATTGCCCCTCAGACCCCTGCAGCCACCCAAGAGCAGGTGGCTCCTGTGGCCACCTGAGCCTGTGCACACACTGGTGCCCCTCTTGCCATTCCCCAGGAGCCTGGCTTCCGCTGTATAGGAGCTCCCCCCAGACCCAGGTGGGTGGGGTCTCCAGCATGGAGGGGCGAGTTTCCTCTACCCTGGCACCTGCGGTGTAGAGCTCCTCCCCCATACCCAGATGAGAGGGGTCAGCCGCCTGAAGGGGCAATTCCCCTCTGTCCTGGCTGAGGTGGTATACTAGCATTCCCTGACACCCAGGTGGAGAGTTCTGCCTGGAGGAATGAGTCCCTTCTACCCTGGCTAGCATGCTATAGGAGCCCCCACCCACAGGACACCTAGGGGGGAGGGGTCTTCTGCCTGGAGGGGCGAGTCCTGTCTACCCTGACTGCTGCGGTATAGAAGCACCCATGACACCCAGGTGGGAGGAATCCCCCGCCTAGAGGGGCCAGTCCACTCTTTCCTAGTTGCTGTGGTATAAGAACTTCCCCTGACACCCTGGTGGGAGGGGTCTCCCGCCTGGAGGGTGGAGTTCCCTCTACCCTGCCTTTCTGGGTATATAAGCCCTCCTGACAACCAGATGGGAGGGGTCTCCCGCCTATTGAGGCGAGTCCCCTTTATACTAGCTGGGCGGGATATGAGCTCCTTCTGCCTAATGCCTCTGCCTGTAGGTATTAGTCCAATCCACCCTGGCTAAGGCAGCATACAAGCTCCGCTGGACACCCAGGAGATAGGGGTCTACTGCCTGGAGGGGCGAGTCACCTCTGAGGCAGTCTGGCTGAAGCAAAATAAACAATAACCTGGGGGGGGGGTGACGAGCAACTTGTGTAGATTGATACAGCAGGAGTGGGAGCTGTTTATTGTAGGACAGGAGGGGTATATATACATTCCATACAGCTTATCTTAATTAACATAAACTAGATACAGCAGTCAACCAATAAGAAATCTCCACACTTAATGGCTCGCTGGCAACACCTCACAAACCACTCCCCCTGGCAAAATGCCAGGTGCCATCCTGACTTGTTTACAGACTCTAACACACCTCGACCCTGGTGGTGGTGGTATATGAACTCCCCCAGACCCTCAGTTTTGGGGGGTCTTTGACTTGGTCTTTGAGCCCTCCTCTCACTGTGCCACCTGCTCCATTTCTATTCTCACTCCCTACCCCAGCTGTGTCCATTTTCATGAGACACTGGGCTAGGTCATGCCACTTGGCTCTCCATTCCTTGGCCTCATCCCTTGCTTGAATCCCTGGCTGTCTTTCTAGAGGATCCTGTCCCTGTCCCATGATTTTAGACCCATTTTTACACCCCCTCCTGTGTCTCCCCACTGTTCCCCGTGTACTGTGGTATCCTGGCACTGCCTGGACCCTCCCCTCCCCCTGTTTCTCCCTAGCCTGGGCTCCTAAAAGGGAGCCTGGCTCTCTAGCGACCCCGCCCCCAATTCTGGGCTCAAGGTATCCCCTCACAGTGCCCTCCTTTGGCCCGCCTTTGGTCCTGGTCTCTCTGTGAGGTTCTACTGGGGGCAGAGGAGTGGGATTGGCTAGCCTCTGGGCCCTGAAGGCTCCCTATGGGAAACCCAGCCCTGCCCCTTGCCTTTTCCCCCTTCACCTTCCAAACCTTGACACCTGGCAGTGGTCTTGGGCCTTAACTGACCTTGCCCTGTGCCATCATCTTCCTTTCCTCCCCTACCATCTAGCCTTGCATGCAGGCCTTACGGCCTTACACCAACCCAGCCCTCCCTAACCCTGATGTTTTGTGCTCTAGTTTCCCGGCCTGGCTGCTTGCCTGAGGTACAGACGATGTTCCACCTGATGCTAGGTATTGCTAGGTGTCACTTCGCATTGGGTATGACCTGGAGTCCCTTGCTTGGTCCCCTTAGTGCATTCCACTGGGTGCCCTTTGCACTGCCCTCTGTCTCTACATCCTAGTGCCAAATCTTCCTCTCCTTCCACTTGTGCTTTCCCCTGGAGTGCTGGCCTCCTGCTTCTTGGGTTTCTAATGCTCTGTTGGGGGATCTGCCCCTTGCCTTGAAACCTGACTTGGGTCCTGATTCTTGCCTCTCTCAGCACCCACCGCGACCCCTCACCGTGCCCTCCTGTCATCCTCCTCCTGTTCCCCATCCTTGCCAGACCCCCTTGGCCTGGTTCCTGGCCCTTGATTCTCATATGGGCAGGGCACCCCATGGGAAAGAGAGCCCTGTCCCTAGCCTGGGCCTCTTGCTTTCCCTGGGTCCTTGGTCCTGCTCCTGGAAACCTGAGACCTGGCAATGGCTCTGGACCTGGAGCCTGCCTCCCCACTGCCATGTCCCTTGCCTTCCCTCCTCTGCCATATACACTGTCCTAATCCCCCTGCCCCAGACCTGGCCCTTGTCTCTCCATTCCCTGGCCTGTCTCCTCACTTGAGCCTCTGGTGGCCCTTCTTGCTCTGTGCTTCCCTGGGCCCCTCATTTAGGCTGCTTCCCTGCTCCCCTTGGCTTCCCTGCATGGCAGAACCCTAGTGCTGCCTGCCTGCCCAGCCGCGCCCTTCCCTGCTCTTTCAGAATGGGGCCCTCCTCTAGGTCCCTAGACTGGTATCCTTGCTGGGGTCCTGGCCCCCACCCCACCACCAGGAGTCCTCCAGAACTTCCTGCTATGCCCTCCTTGGGACGTCCTGTTGTCAGTGCCCCCCCTGCACCTGTTTTCCTGTTCCCTTTACCAGGATGCTCACCAGGGTCAGGGGACTGGACCTGGCCTTTGGCCCTGTGGGTTCTCTTTAGGAAAATGTAGCCCTTCCCTTTTACTGGACCCTTTGGCCTCCCTCATCTCGGGCCCTGCTCCACAACCCTGAAACCCATCTGTGGACCTGGGCCTTGATCCCACCTCTCCCTGCACCACCTATTGCCCTTTCTTCCCGCCCTCCCCTCCCTATCCCTGTATCTTTTCATGGGAACTCTATATTGAACAACAAACTTGGCTCTCCATTCCTGGGCCTGGCTCCTTGCTTGAGACCACCCTTCTGCAGGACTCTGTTACTTTCCCTTGACTTCAAGCCCCTTTATCAGTCCCCCTCCTGTGCCTCCCCTCTGTTCCCTTTGCATTGAAGTGTCACCCCCTTTCTCCACAAAAACGTCTTACCTGGGCTTCTCCAGAAATCTTCACCATGGCTGTTTTTAGGACTGTCAGCAAAAGAGTCTCTGCAAAAGAATCCAATGTAGATAAACTTCCTATTTTCCTGTTGCCCTGTTTTACTTGGCCACTGGCCGAGAAGATACCAGAATTCCAGCTGCTGGGCACCCCCTTACTAGTTTTTAACAAACATATCCTGTATAGTAGTTTGTATCAATGTGCAACAAGGCCACTGGCCTTGTGATGGGCTTCACAGAGATGTCTACATTTTTAAGATATGTTACCAACTGGGTTCCATGGTAATGACTGGCAGGGAGAGAAAAAATGGGGAAAAGAAGCTCTCCCCTTCTCAGATGTTGTCCTTGAAGAGTTAATTTGCCCAAAATAGTGAAAGTAAAAGCTGCTTTTGTGTGAACTCTGCAGACTGTGAAATTCTGAGCCCCTACCCTTACATGCTGGGTATTAAATTCAGAAACTGCCTGAGGATTGATTGATTACAGCAAAATCTGTGCCCTCTGAGCCTGCCTGCAGCCAAATAAATCTATTTCCTGCTATGTTCGGTGCCTTGCCTCATTTGACCCTACAACAGTACTGTGGTATCCGGACATTGCCCGGACTCTCCCTTCCTACTGCTTATCCCTAGTCGGGGCTACAAGAAGGGTCCTGGCTCCCACTGACCCACCCAATTCCGAACACAAGGTATCCCCTCACAGTGCCCTCCTTTGGCACTCCTTTGGTCCAGGTCCCTCTCTGAGGATCTACACGTCTAGGACAGTGGAGTGGAATTGGCTGGTCTCTGCCCACTGAAGGCCTAGTGCTGACCTTGCGCTTCCTGATTCCCTCCCTTCAATCCCCCGCCCTCTATCCTTGCATACTGCCCCTACCCCAACACAGCCCTCCTAACCATAACAGTTTGTGCTCCAATTCCCAAGCCTGGCCACTCACCTGAGTCCCTGAACACGTACCTTGTATCGCATGGCTTCCCGTGGGGTCTCTTGTTGTCCAGTCTGACCTGGGGGCTCCTTGCTTGGGCTCCCTAGTGAGCTCCCCTCCTTGCCCTTGGTGCCACCTTCTATCTCTTTATCCTAGCACTGCTCCTTCCTCTCCTTTCCCTAGCGTTTTCCCCTGGAGAGTGGGCCTCCTGCTCCTTGGATTCCTAATCCTCTTTTGGGCTGGTTGGTCCCTTGCCTGGATTCCTTGTTTGGGTCCTGGTTCTTGTCGTTCTCCATACCCACCGCAACCCTGTGCCATGCCTTCCTGTCGCCGTGCTCCTGTAACTTGTTGCTTGCCAGGACCCCTTGGCCTGGCCCCATGCCCTTGATTCTCATCTGCACCAGGGCATCTTGTGGGAAACAGAGCCCTTTCCCTCATGCAACCCTGGTGAGTTTCCTCCTAAGATCTCAAAGGGCTGGTTCACGTGGGCCTCTTGCTCTCCCTGGGCCCTTGGTCCTGTACCCAGAACCATGATACCTGGCAGTGGTGCTGGCACTTGAGCCCAGCTCCCTGCTACTGGATCACCAGCCTTTTCTCCCTAGCCCTTGTCCACTGTCCTGAGCCCCCTGCTCCAGCCTTGGCCCTTACTTCTCCAGTCCCTGGCCTGGCTCCTTGCTTGACCATCTTGCTCTGTGTGTCCCTGAGCTTGAACTGCAGGCCCCTTGCCTGGGCTGCTTCCCGGTTTCCCTTGGGTTCCATGCACTGCAGAACCCTAGTACCGCCCTCCTACATGGACTCACCCTTTCCTGCTCTCCCTTGGCCTGGGCCCTGCTCTAGGTCCCTAGCCTGGGCTTCTTTCTGGGGTCCTGGTCCCCTCCCCACCAACACCAGTCCTCCGGCCCTTCACGCTGTGCCTTTCTGTGGCCATCCTGTCTTTCCTGTCCCTGTCATGCCCCTTTTCCTGATCCTTTTTCCAGGATTCTCACTAGGGACAGGGAACTGCTGCATTTCCCTTTGGGAAAATGTAGCCCTGCCGCTTGTCTGGGCCCTTTGGCCTTCCTCTTCCATGGCCCTGCTCCCCAACTCTGACACCCAGCTGTGGACTTGGGCCTTGAGACCTCCAATACCTGTGCCACCTGATCACCTTTCTCCTCTCCCTCCCTTTCTCAGCCCTGTCCATTTTCATGCAACCCTGGACAGGGCCAAGGCACTTGGCTCTCCATTCCTGGGCCTGGTTCCTTGCGGAAGCATCCTGTCATCCTTCTCAAGAACCCTGTCACTGTCCCTTGATTTCAGGCTCCATTTTTGAGTTCCTGCTGTGCCTCCCTCAATACCCCTTGTCCTATAGTATCCTGGCATTTTACGAAACCTCCCCTTCCCCTGCTTCTCCCTATCCTGGGCTTTCTAATGAGTTCTGACTCCTCCTGACCACCTCCCAATTCCAGAAGAAAAACATCCATTCATAATGCCCTCCTTTGGCACTCCTTGGTCCAGTCTCTCTCTGAGGATCTACTCACCTGGGGCAGAGGACTGGAATTGGCTGGCTTCTGCACCCTGAAGGCTCCCTGTGGGAAACAGAGCCCTGCCCCACTCCTGGGCCACTGGGTCACTGGAACCCTGACACCTGACAGTGGACTTGGGCCTAGGGCTGACTTGGCCCTATGTGATACCCGCCTTCCATCCCCTACCCTCTAGCCTTGCATGCTGCCCCTACCCCAACCCAGCCCTCCCTAACCCTGAATGTTCGTGCTCCTGTCCCTGGGCCTGGCCACTCACCTGAGACCCTGACCACATTCCTTCTGTTGCATGGCTTCGCATGGCATCTCTTGGTGTTGGTCTGACCTGGGGACCAGTTGATTGCGTCCCCTTGCACACTCCCCTCCTTGCCCTCTGCGCCCCCTCTGTCTCCTATCCTAGCGCCACCCCTTCCTCTCCTTCCTGTCTTGCTTTCCCCTGGAGCATGGGTCTCCTCCTTCTTGGGTCCATAATCCACTGTTGTTCAGGTCCATCCCTTGCCTGGGCCCCTGTTTTGATTCCTGGCTCTTGCCCTTCTCCACACCCAACGCAACCTGGTGCTATGTCCTCCTGGCCCTTGTCCTTTGCCAGGCCACCTTGGCCCAGTCCCTGGCCCTTGAATTTCATCTGGGCCAGGGTGACTTACAGGAAACAGAGCCCAGGCCCTCACCTGGTCCCCTTGCTCTCCCTGGGCCCTAGGTCCTGCACTTGAACCCTGACACCTGGCAGTGGCACTGGCACTGGAGCCTGCCTCTCCCCTGCTGCATCAGCTCCCTCTCCTCCGCAGCCCTGCCCACTGTCCTGAGCCCCCTGCCCCAGCCCTGTCCTTTGGCTCTCCATTTCCTGGCCTGTCTCCTTGCTTGAGCTTCTGGTGTTCCTTCCTTCTCCATGCTGCACTGGGTTTGAATGCAGGCCTCTCACTTGCGCAGGTTCCCTGCTCCCTTGGCTTCCATGCACTGCAGAACCCTAGTGCCGCCCTACTGCCAGGGCCCCCCATTTCCTGCTGTCCCATGGCCTGGGCCCTCTTCTAGGTCTCTAGCTTTCTGGGGTCCTGGCCCCCACTCCACCAACAAAAGTCCTAGGACCCTTCACGCTGTGCCTTCTTCAGCCCTCCTGTAGCACCTGTCCATGTTGGGCCCCTTTTCCTGATCCCTTTCCCAGGATGCTCACCCAGGCCAGGAGACTCCACCTGGCCTTGTGTCCCTGTAGGCTCCCTTTTGGAAACATAGCCCTTCCTCTTGCCTGGGCCCTTTGGCCTCCCTCAGCCTAGGCCCTGCTCCTGAACCCTGACACCCTACATTGGACCTGGGCCTTCAGCCTTCCTCCCCCTGCACCACCAGCTCCCCTTTCTCCCCCCACCTCCCCTCCCCATCCATGTCCCTTTTCATTCACCCAGCCCCAGGTGCGAGCACTTGGCTCTCCATTACTAGGCACAGCTCCTTTCTTGAGCCCCTGGCCACCCTTCTTGAGGACCCTGTCCCTGTCCCTGTCCCCTGGTTTCAGGCCCATTTTACTGGCCCCCTCCTGAGCCTACCCTCTGTTCCACTGGTGCTGTGGTATCCTGGCACTGCCTGGACCTTCCATTCCCCCTGCTTCTCCCTAACTTGGGCTTCTCGAATGCATCCTGGCTGCCCACTGACCCCACCCCCAACCTCCACTCACCAGGTATCTCCTCACAGTGCCCTCTTTTGCCCCTCTTTTTGTCCTGGTACCTCCCTGAGGATTCACTCACCAGGGTCAGAAGAGCAGAATTGGTTGGCCTCTGCGCCGTGAATGTTCCCTAATGGGAAACACTGCCCTTCCCTTAGCCTGTGTCCCTTTCAGTGTCTGAACATGGAGGGCTGACTGTTATCAGGAGACTTGCTTTAACCCAGCCCTCAGCGATCCCCTCCTTTCCCTTCCCTGCCCGCAAGCCTGAGCCCCGACCCAGTTCCTCATGTCCCCTGGCTTATTGTGGAATCTATGTTGGGTATGACCTGGGGGCCCTTGCATGGGCCTGCCAGCGGGCTTTCCCAGGTGCCCCTAGTACTCCCCTCTGTCTCCAGGTCCTCGTGAAGCCATTCCTTCCCTTAACATAGTGCTTTTCCCTGGTGCTAGGGGGTCTCCTGCTCCTTGGGTCCCTTGTCTGGGCACCTGGCTTGGGTCCTGGCTCGTGCCCCTCCATGCACCCCCCACAACCCCCTGCCGTGCCTTCCCATCATCCTCCTCCTGGCCCCCTTCCCTTGCCAGGCCTCCTTTGACAGGTCCCTGTCCCTAGATTCTCTTCTGGGCCACTGTGCCTTATGGGAAACAGAGCCCTGCCTGTCACCTGGGCCCCTTGCTCTCCCTGGGTGCTTGGCCTTGCACCCAGAACCCTGATACCTGGCAGTGGCCCTGGGCCTGGAGCCTGCCTGCTCCCTTCTGGATCCCCTGCCTTCCCTCTCAAGTCTTGTTGTCCACTGTCATGAGCCCCCTGCCCAAGGCCTGGCCCTTGGCTCTCCATTCCCTGGACTGGCTCCATGCTTGAGCCTCTGGTGGCCCTTCTTGCTCCGTGCTTTTCTTGGCTTTGTCTGACGGCAACTTGTTGGGGCCACTTCCCTGCTCCTCTTGGCTTCCCTGTATTGCAGTACCCTAGTGCAGCCCTGCCTTACCAGCCCACACTTACCTGCTCTCCCCTGGCCTAGGCCCTCCTCTAGGTCCCTTGAGTGGGCTCCTTGCGGGGGTCCTAGCCCCCATCCCACCCACACCCATCCTGTGGCCCTTCAGGCTGTTCCCTCCTTCAGCCCTCCTGTCATTTCTGTCTCTGACAGGCCCGCTTTCCTAATCCCCTTCCCAGGATGCTCACCCAGGCCAGGGGACTCCACCTGGTATCCTGGTCCTGCGGCCTCTCTTTGGGAAAACTTAGCCCTGCCCCTTGCCTGGGCCCTTCAACCTCCCTCAGCCTGGGCCCTGTTCCTGAACCCTTACACCCTATAGTGGACCTGGGCCCTCTGTCTTCCTCCCCCTAAGCCGCCTGCTCACCTGTGTCACCCGCGCTCTCCCTCCTCTCCCTATCCATGTCCCTTTTCATTCACCCAGCCCCAGGTGCTAGCACTAGGTTTCCATTTCTAGGCCCGGGTCCTTTCTTGAGCCCCTAGCTTCCCTTCTTGAGGACTCTGTCCCTGTCCCTTGGTTTCAGGCCCCTTTTACTGGCCCCATCCTGTGCCTCCCCTCTGTTCCACTGGTGCTGGGGTATCCTGGTACTGCCTGGACCCTCCACTCAACCTGCTTCTCCCTAGCCTGGGCTCCTCGAATGGGTCATGGATGCCCACTGTCCCCATTTCCATCCTCTGCATGCCAGGTATCCCCTCACAGTGCCCTCTATTGCCCCTCGTTTGGTCCAGGTCCCTCTCTGAGGAACTACTCACCTGGGGCAGAGGAGCAGAACTGGGTTGCATCTGCACCCTAATGTTCCCTATGGGAAACACTGCCCTGACCTTGACTGCATCCCCTTCACTGCCTGAAACTTGAGACCTGGCAGTTAATATGTGACTTGCTTGAACCCAGCCCTTAGAGATCCCCTCCCTTCCCTCCCTTGCCCTCTTGCAGTGTATGCTGCCCCTATGAGCCTGAGCCCCTTTCCCAGTTCCTCATGTCCATTGGCAAAGCGTGGAATATCTTCATGTTGGTTCTGACCTGGGGGCTCCTTGCTGGGGCCCACCAGTGGGCTCCCCTAGGTGCCACTTGTGCTTCCCTCTGTCTTCTGGTCCTCGCTAAGCCTTTCCTCCCCTTCCCCTTGCACTTTTCCCTGGTCCTAGCTGGTATCCTGCTCCTTGGGTCCCTCACCCTCGAACGGTCAGGTGGGTTCCTTGCCTGGGCACCTAGCTTGGGTCTGGCTCTCGCCCCTCCATGCACTCACCGTGAACCCAGGCCAAGCCCTCCTGTCGCCCTCCTACTGGCCCCCTTCTCTTTCCAGATCTCCTTTGCCAGGTCCCTGTCCCTGGATTTTCATGTGGACCACTGCACCTATAGGAAACAGAGCCCAGCCTGTTAACTGGAACCCTTGCTCTCCCTGGGTGCTTGGTCCTGCACCTGGAACCCTGACCCCTGGCAGTGGCTCTGGGCCTGGAGCCTGCCTGCCCGCTGCTGTACCCCCTGCCTTCCCTCACAAGTCTTGTCCACTGTCCTGAGCCCCCTGGTCCTTGTCTCTCCATTCCCTGGCCTGGCTCCTCACTTGAGCCTCTGGTGGCCCATCTTGCTCCATGCTTTTCTGTGCTTTGTCTGAGGGCCCCTCGCTGGGACCACGTCCCTGCTCCCTTGGCTTCCCTGTACTGCAGTACACCAGTGCAGCCCCCACTTACCAGCCCCGCCCTTTCCTGCTCTTCCCTGGCCTGGGCCCTCCTCTAGGTCCCTAACCTGGGCTCCTTGCTGGGGTCCTTGTCCCCACTCCACCCACAGCTGTCCTGTGGCCCTTCAGGCTGCTTCCTCCTTCGGGTCTCCTGTCGTTTCTGTCTCTGACAGGCCCACTTTCCTGATCCCCTTCCCAGGATGCTCACCCAGGCCAGGGGACTTGATCTGGCCTCTTGGTTCTGTGGGCTCCCTTTGGGAAAATGTAGTCCTGCCCTTTGCCTGGGCCCTTTGGCCTCCCTCAGCCTCGGCCCTATACTCTTGAACACTGATACCCTGCAGTGGACCTGGACCTTGAGCCTTATCCCCCTGCCCCAGCTGCTCCAATTGCTCCCCTCCCTCCTGTCCCCATCCATATCCATTTTCATTCACCCAGCCACAGGTGCTAGCTCTTGGCTCTCCATTACTGGGTCTGGCTCCTTGCTTGAGCCCCTGGCTGCCCTTCTCAAAGACCCTTCCCTTCCCTTGGTTTCAGGCCTCCTTTTAGAGGCCCCATCCTGTGCCTCCCCTCTGATTTTACTGGTGCTGTGGTATCCTGGAATGGCTGGGACCCTTCACTTTCCCTGCTTCTCCCTAGCCTGGGCTCCTCGAATGGGTCCTGGCTGCCAACCGACCACCCCCACAACCTTTGTATGCCAGGTATCTCCTCACAGTGCCTTCTTTTGATCCTACTTTGGTCCAGGTCCCTCTCTGAGGATCTACTCACCTGGGCAGAGGAGAGGAATTGGCTGGTCTCTGTGCCCTCAAGGTTCCCTATGGGAAACAGCTCTGCCCCTCGCCTGAGTCCCTTTCAATGCCTGAACCTTGAAGGCTGGCAGTTAACATGAGTTTTGCTCCAACCAGCCCTGAGAGATCCCCTCCCTTCCCAACCCTGCTGTCTTGCCTTGCATGCTGCCCATGCCTACACCCTGCCCTCCCTAACCCTCACCCTTTTTGCTCCAGTCCCTGGCCTGGGCACACATCTGAGCCCCTGACAGTGATCCTCATGTCACTTGGCTTAGCATGGAGTCTCTTCCTGTTGGATCTGACCTGTGGGCCCCTTGCTTGGGACTGCCAGCATGCTCCCCTAGGTGCTCCTTTCACTTTTCTCTGTATCCTGGTACTCGTGCAGTCCCTCCTCCCCTTCCCTTGCGCTTTCCTCTGGCGTTTGCAGTCCTGCTCCTTGGATCCCTCACTCACTGTCGGTCAGGTGGGTCCTTTGCCTGGGCACCTGGCTTGGGTCCTGGATCTTGCCCCCCTCACACCCAACAAGAACCCCTGCTGTGCCCTCCCATCGCCCTTCTCCTGGCCTCCTTCACTTGCCAGGCCTACTTTGCCAGGTCCTTGTCCCTTGATTCTCATCTGGGCCAAGGCATCTTATGGAAAACTGAGCCCTGCCCCTTGCCTGGGCCCCTTGCTCTCTCTGGTCCTTTGGTCCTGCACCTGGACCAACGTGCAGGTGGCCCTGGTCCAGGAGCCTGTCTGCTCCCTGCTAGATCCCCTGCCATCCCTCCAAAACCTTGTCCACTATCCTGAGTCCCCTGCCCAAGCCTGGCCCTTGGCTCTCCATTCCCTGGTCTGCATCTTCACTTGAGCTTCTGGGGGCCCATCTTTCTCCGTGCTTCCCTGGGCTTAGACTGCAGGCCTTGCTGAGGCCTGGACCCTGCTCCCCTTGGCTTCCCTGGACCTCTGCCCAGCCCCGCCCTTCCCTACTCTCCCCTAGCCTGGGCCTTCCTCTAGGTCTCTAGCCTGGTCTCTTTCCTGGAGTCCTGGCCCACACCCCAACAACAACCTTCCTCTGGCTCTTCAAGCTTTACCCTCCTTCATCCCTCCTGTTGTCCCTGTCCCTGCTAGGTACCTTTTCAAGATCCCTGTCTCAGGATGCTCACTTGGGCCAAGGGACTAGAACTGGGAATTTGGCCCTGTGGGCATCCTTTGGGAAAAGGTAGTCTTGCCCCTTGCTTGGGTACTTTGGCCTCCCTCAGCCCAAGCCCTGCTCCTCAATCCTGACATCCATCAGTGAACCTGGACCTTGAGCCCTCCTCTCCCTGCGCTACCTGCTCCCCTTACTCCCCTTTCTCCTCATATACCATCGCAGCCAGGAGAGGGGACTCGCCCTTCCAGACAGGAGACTCCTCCCACCCGGGTGTCCAGGGAGCTCCTCTACCCCAGCAGCCAGGGTAGAAGGGACTCCCCCCTCCACAGGGTAGACCCCTCCCACCTGGGTGTGGGCAGAGCTCCTATACCACTGCAGTCAGGGTAGAGGGGACTTGACCCTATTGCAGGAGACCCCTCACACCTGGGTGTGGGGGGAAGCTCAAAACAGCCACAGCCACGACAGAGGTGAATCTCCCCTCCAGGTGGGAGTCCCCTCCCACCTGATTTTCAGGGGGAGCTCATATATGACCACAGCCAGGGTAGAGGGGACTCGCACCTCCAGTCCCCTCTTCCCTGGCTGCAGTGGTTTAGTAGCATTTCCTAACACCCAAGTGGAGGGGTCTACCACCTGGAGGGGCGAGTCCCCTCTACCCTGGCTTCTGTGGTTTACAAGCGCCCCCTGACAACCAGGTGGGAGGGGTCTCCCATCCCGAGGGGCAAGTCCCCTCTACTTTGGCTCGTGCCCTATAAGAGCTCCCTGGACACCCAGGTGGGAGATGTCTTTCGCCTGCAGGGCTGAACCCCTCTTCCCTGGTTGGGAAACTATAAGAGTTGCTCTGGACACCTTGGTGGGAGGGGTCTCATTCCTATAGGGGCGAGTCCCCCCTACCCTGTCTGCAGTGGTATAGGAGCTCCTCCGGACACCTAGGTGGGAGGGGTATGGCGCCTGGAGTGGCAAGTACTCTCTACTTTGGCTGCAGGGGTAAACAAGTCCCCACACACACCCAAGTGGGAGGGGTTTACCGCCTAGAGTGGCAAGTCTCCTCTACCCTGGCTGTGGCAGTATAGGAGCTGCCCAGGACACCCAGGTTGGAGGGGTCTCCCTCCTCTAAGGGCGAGTCCCCTCTACCCTGGCTGCATTGGTATTTGATCTCCCCCTGACCCCCAGGTGGGAGTGGTCTTCCGACTGGAAGGGTGAGTCCCCTCTACCTTGGCTGAGGAGGTATAGGAGCTCCCCTGACACCCAGGTGGGAAGGGTGTCTCCCCTGGAGAGGAGAGTCCCTGTTACCCTGACTGTGGTGGTATAAAAGCCCCCTCCCCACACCCAGGTGGGAGGGGTCTCTTGCCTAGACTGGTGAGTCCCCTCTACATTGGCTCTCCATTCCCTGGCTTGGCTCCTCCCTGGAGCCTCCAGTGCCCCTTCTTGCTCAATGAATGGTTTCAACAATGGTTTCAAGGGCTTGAAATGAACGGCTGGGTTGATAGCTCTACATGGTTCCTGTGGCCATGTCCCGTTCCTGCTGTAGTCCCCTGTTCCTGTTGACACCTCTCTCATGCATCCCAGCCAGTGTCATTACCCTCAGGATGGACGAGGAGCCGTCTCCCAGCACTCACTGTTCTGCTGAGAGTTCCCTCAGAAGGCCTCTGGGGTGCGCTGACTCCACCCTCAAGGATGGAACCAGCTCTGGGATTGTGGCGGCCTGGCTGCAGGGTCCAGGCCAAGACGCTGACCACTGGCCTCCTGCTCTTTTTTCCTTTTTCTCTTGGCTGAGACCGAGGAAGTTGCTGACGTCTTCCTATCATTTTCAATCTCTCTCTTAACCTAATGGTCCCTGCAAAACAAGCAGGCAAGTTTCCCAGACACTCTGGCCGGGAGGGTGATGGAGGACGGGCTTGGGAAAAACGGTCACTCCCTCCAAGCCACGAAAGCCGATCTGAACCCTCAGTGACGCAGGAAGCCCGGCCTGCTTCTCCTGTCTTAAGTTGCACTTGCTTTTCTGGCTCAAGTGGGAAATAAGCAGAAGTCACCAGAGAGATCCCCACCCCTTCCAACCCCGGGAAAGGAAGTCCCCCATTAGCAGGGAAAGAAAGAGCAATTTACGTCCAAACTTGGCTGTTGTGGTCTATTGGCTCCGAGACGGGTGGTGGGCCAACGGGACCACTGTGAAGGGAGACCCCAAGTTTGCCTTGCTGAACTCCCCCTGCTGCTGAGCACTGGGTGGGGGACTTGCCTCTCTGGGGTGCCCCAGGGTCAGCCCCACCCCCCTGTCATCAACAGGAACACACACCCCTCCCTCTCTGCCTGCCTCTCCCCCAGTGTCAATGCTAACTGTCTTGGATCAGCTCAGGGTTTAAATGTGTCACGTTGGCACACCTCCCGCAGGCCGTGAGCTGATGTCTGCACCACTGTGCCGCGGGCGGGCCAGCACCTCTGCAGAGTGACAGTGACATCACTCTGCTGGAGGAAGTTAGTTTCCCTTCATGCACAGGCTCACTGGGCAGAAGCCACAGGTCACGTGCCCAGGCGAGGGCTGACCTGTGTGACCCCCTACCCAGGGCGCGTCTTGTGTGGACGTGTGGGAAGCAGCGGTGGTTTCCAGCTCCATTGGTCCCCTCCCTCCGTGACCCTGGCCTACGGGTTACTGCTTTTGTAGTGTCCTGGGGTTGAATTTGACTCTTGTGCTCACGTGGAGGGAGCTCACTCTTGCACAGGTTGGTGCGGAAGTGTGCCCTGGGCTCTTATTTTTCAATTGTTGTCCCTCATTGAGCTGAAGACGAAACAGACGTTCAGAGGGATCAGGTGCCTGGCCAGCTTCCAAGGGAGCCACAGGGGTCAGTTCCCACAGGCCACGCACGGGCTGATCACGGGTCCTTTCCTGGTCTCTTCGCGGCATCCAGGCCCCTTTCTCTCCCGTCTGAAGTGTCCCTGAGCAGGCTGCTCCGCAGAAGGCCCAAGGCCCTGATGGAACAGAGGCCAAGCCGAGCCTCGATTCTTCAGTGTGGCTCTTGGCGGCCGAGACCCAGGCCTCAATGCAGCAGGGTTGGGACTGCCCTTTATCGTCTGCCTTGAGTTCAAAAGGAGGAGACGGGCACCAAACTCAGCACGGGCAGCTGCAGGCCTCCAAGTCTGCGCTGCCCACCGGGCCAGCTGCTGCTGACTGCAGCTCGTCCCCAGCCAAAGGCCGCCTTTGCCTCCCAGTCTCTGGCATTACTCACCCCTCTGAGCCCCCGCCAGCTTCCCCCTGGAAGGGCCCGAGGCCCAGCAGCAAAGGGCCTTCCTATCCACAGAGAGGAAGTGTCCCCGAGAGCCATGAAAACCCTCCTCAGGAGATCCCCCTGCTGGCTTTTCAGATCCACCAGCTTGAATCCTTGGAGAGACATCCAAAAATTCTAGGCTCTCCTCCAAGTGGAAACTGAATCCTGAATCTTTGGAACTGTGTCCACATGCATCTCAGACCGCTCACTGTGAATTCGGCCATGCTGTGGTGTGAAGTTTTGGACTGACAGCCCATCATAATACTTGGGTAAAATATGAGATTTCATGCTTTCAGATTACAGTTTCCACATGGCTTCTACCTCCCAGATGCCCTGTGTTCTGAGGAGTCTGTAAAAACTCTTCTGCAGAATCAGCAACATTAGATCGCTGCTAAAGCCTGCGGAATTGATGAAGCACCTCCGTGTCCAAAAGCCAACTCAGAATGGCTTAACCAAACAGAGTGGGATCATTGGCTCAGGAGGCTGAAAGGCCCAGAGGTGGCTGGACATCAGGTGAGGCTTGATTCAGATGCTCACAAAGTATCATCAAGTTTCCATTGGGCTACATTTCTTGGATCTGACTTTCAGAATGTCAACTTCAACCTGAAGTGGCCCTCAGAAAGCACAAGCTTTTCTCCTGTCACAGTTCCTTTGGTGAGAGGGAAGTTTTATGCCACACTATCCAGGGGAAAGGGAGAGGTTCTCAGGGGAAAGAGGGCTTCATATTCTGGGAAACTCAGCTCATCTCTGCACTGTGCCCTTTTTCCTTTTTGACTATGGTCAGATCAACTCCGTTGGTAAAATGGAGGAGACATATCCGTGGACTTAGGGTCACAGGTTCCCTGCAAGAGCCGGGATGGCATCAATACCTCCCAGGCCTTGGGATTAAGAAGGAGGAAGGGGAAGTTACCAAGGGAGATCCGGGGTGCTATTTCTAGGAAGAGAAGAAGGAGGGGAGTGTGGGAAGGACAGTTGGGAACACAGAGTCGGCTCCTCATGCTGTCCGGGTTCAGACAGAAAAGCAGAGCAGGGAAGGACACTGTCCAAGGCGTTTGGAGGCATTTGGTGACTTCCCACTGCTCTCGGGACAAAGCAGAGTGTTGGCGTGCCCCCCGAGCCCTGTGCAATATGGCCCGTCATCCCCTGCAGCCCTCCGGCCCCCACATCCTTGCAGACCTTCTCGGCTCCTCGAGGGACCCCGTGCTCTTCCTATGGCCTAGGTAAGCCTGCGCTTCCCGCTGGGCAGTGGGCTGGATGCTGAGTCAGCACTTGGCTGTCAGGCCCACTCCCGGGGCAGAGTAGTCAGGGCAAGAAAGTTGGCCCATCCTTGCGGACCCACAGGCTCCGTCTACACTGCAGGGATTCTGTGGAAAGCAGAAATCACCAGTCCAGACTGCATAGCCGGTGCCACTAGGCGAAAAAATGATGAAGTGGAGTCAAGATTACCTAGATGGCACTTGAGAGCCAGCCCTCTGGAGGAGCCTGGAGCCCGGTTACCCAGTCTAGAAGCCGTTTGGTCTGGCTGGTATTGGAGGTGCCTGGCTCTGAGCTCAGACCTTGGGCCAGCAGCAGAATCCCTCGGCTCAGGTTCTCACCCCCAGAGCCAACCCTGGTCACCAGCCTCATCCTCACAGCTCCTTTCTGCACTCCCTTGGGTGCACCCCAGGGCCTCAGCGCCTGCACATCTGCCTACCTCTCTCTTGTGGGTTTCAGTAGCCCCGTGAGGTCCTGCAGGCAAGGATTTGGTCCTAGTGTATCTGAATTCCCAGCATTCCTTGGGGCATCTGCAGCGGCTGGCGCTTCACAAATACTAGTGAAGGGAGTGGTTTCCTCAGCTCCATCTGCATCCAGGCCCGATTCTCCACAGTGATTTAGAGTGACCCCCTCGCCTGTGAGAGGGCCGCCTGGAGGAGCAGATGTCGATGTCCAGTTCACCGCAGAGCAGCTGATTCCAGGAGGTGAGGCCCCAGGTCACAGGTGTAAGGCGGTGGCAGGGGGCACATGCCTGAGTCTGTTTGGAGCGGGGAGACCTCCTCCTTCTATGTGCTCTGAGCTACAGCAACGGCTGCTGGTCCCAGAGCAGGGCTCCCGGGCTGAGCTTCAGGAAGCCAGTGGGCACCCTGGGACTCCAGGAAAAAGGGGCACCTGTGTGCTTGCCCTTGCAGAAAACCCCCTTCTCAGGAGATCACAAAGCCACCAGGAGCCAAAAACCATTGAAAGCAACTGGCCCCAGGGAATGAGAGCTCTCTCTCTCTCTCCCCCTTGACTGACACTAATGCTGACACCCCCCGCCCTTCCCTGCACACAATCGTCTGGGCGGTGGGTTCAGGTGACCTTCCCTGGATTACAGCCATGCCTGGCTTCCTCCTCTGCCCTCTCCCTCCAGCACACTCTGTGGGAGCAGGATAATGTCCCAGCTTCTCGGTCTGCTCCATCGTGAAGGGGCTGCTTCAAAACCCCACGGGCTTCTTTTCATCGTATTTTAACTACTTAATTTGACAAGTTCCTTGGAGCTGCCTATTGATAATTGATAGAGTGTTCCTTCCTTTCCAATTTCCTCTATTAATTATCCCAGGAAGTCTATCAGCACTTTGCATGAAACCCAAGAGGTCAGAGCGTGTGGCCTCTGCACAGACCTGTGTAAAGGAATACCGTCCGGCTGCCCTCTGACCAGAGAGCTATCAGGTAGCATCCTGGCCAGCTCCTCTTCACTGGAACAACCCTTAGCAGGGCACAGGGACTTCCCTTGCTCTGGTGGCTCTCAAGTGTACCCACCTCCCTGGGTCCCTGCAGGCTGCAGTCTACAGGAGTCCGGGAGGGACCTCCAACTGAGGTCATGGGTGTGCGGGACCCCAGCCTGGCCCAGTTCCTCTTGTTTCCTGTGGCTGTTTGGTTGTGCTCCTTTCTTTCTCTTGTCCTGTTCAGGCAAGAAGCACTCGCTACAGACAAGTCCCCGGGGAGGATCTGACCCCGGGCTGCATCATGCTAGAAGCTGTAGGCAATTACCGGCAGACTCTTTATTTGTCCGGCTGCTTCAAACAACCAAGTTAGAGAAGATCCAGAGATCACACTTGAAATTCCAGTCTGGGCTTCTGTTGGGACATGAGCCAGAGACATCACATTTTCACAGAGGCTGGCGGAGCTCCTGGAGTCCAGGTGCTGTGGATGGCTGCTGAGCAATGGGCAGCACGGGTCTTGGGCATGCCAAGGTGCAGGTGGCCTCCCAAGCCCGTGGACGAGCAGTCAGCCAAACTGAGGCCCGTTGCTCTTCTGGGCTGCACTGGGTGTGCCAGACGACTGGCCTGTCTCCAACTGCATTCATTTCATCCTGCAGTGACATAGTCATGGTCCCCAATCCCCAGCCTGGTCGTTCTCGTCACTCACTTCAGGGGGGAGCTCTTCTCCCTCTGTGGTAGGGTGGGGTCCCGAGAATGCCACCTTCCTTTTTCCTCTGAAGTCCACATGGCATGGGGGCAGGGCAGGGTGCCTGTCGCAATGACCCTCGGCCCTGTCCACAGCACCATCCACAGCCCCGTCCACAGCTCCCGTCCAGTGCCATCAGAGGCAGAGGAAGCCATGAAGAGATGCCTGTGAGGCGGGCTCTCTGCCCTTGCAGGTCTCGCCATCCACAAACACGTTGGTGCCGTGCCCTCAGCACGTGGCCAGAAACACAGGGGCCGGAGCACCTGGCCCACAAGGTATGAGAGAGGCCAAAGCAGCTCAGGAGGAAGCAGCAATGTGAGCGGGGAGGTGAAGGGCACTATGGCCTGGCTCTTAAGTGTCCCCCAAACCCCTGTGTTGAAGCTTGGTGGCCAGCCTGGGGTCCACTGGAGCCTTCAGGGGGCGGGGCTCAGCAGGAGGACATTGGCCACAGGGGATGGGGGGCAAGCCCTTAAGGGGACAGTGGGCTCGGCCCTTCCTGTCTCTCGGTGTCCTGGCTGCCAGGGCTTCCTGCCTCTGCAACTTCGAGCAAGGCCTTGCCCACCACAGGCTCCCCATGACGCTCTCCTCGCCACAGGCCCCAAAGCAACGGAGTCAGCTGACCATGAACCAGGAGCCCAAACAAACCTTTCCTCCTTGAAGTGGATTCCCTCATGCGCTTTGTCCCAGAGAGTGAACTAACATGGTGAGTTGGGGACTCAGCCTTCAGGGGGATGGCTATGGAAAGGTGCAGAGAGCAGAACCATGAAGGTAG
The DNA here is from genome assembly GCF_045843805.1 of Urocitellus parryii. Taxonomy (NCBI): domain Eukaryota; kingdom Metazoa; phylum Chordata; class Mammalia; order Rodentia; family Sciuridae; genus Urocitellus; species Urocitellus parryii. The sequence goes on along the minus strand of NC_135533.1, from coordinate 152,376,606 downwards.
AAGCAAGAAATCCTTGGAGCTCCAGCCAGGCATGGCTCCCTGTCACACTGTGGGCCACCTCTGGCTCCCTCTGCATCCACAGTCAGAAGAGTGACCGCAAAGGGCCAACGTCCCGCCATGATTGCTGCAGAGTACCTGGGGGAATGAAGAGTGAGGCTTTAACTGTGGCGGGGACGGCGAGTGGGACGGCCCTTGAATGCACGTGGGTGCTCAGGCTGAGGATGGAGGAGGGACAGATGGGAGAGAGGCTGGTCCCAGTAGCCATGAGAGGCTGGGCTCTCGGGTCAGCTTCATGACAGGCTCTGGCTTCATACCATCAGGAAGGCACTGTATGATGAGGACCCCAGAGAACCCCACACCTAACTCCTGGGATCTTTAAGTTCAACCTCAGAAACATAGAACCTTGCCCAGTGACCTAGGAGGATGAGGCAGGAGAATCACAAGTTCAAAGCCAGCCTCCTCAACTTAGGGAGACCCTGTCTCAAAATAAAAAAAAAAACAGAAAAAGGGGCTGAGAACGTGGCTTAGAGGTTAAGTAAAACTGGGTTCAATCTCTGGGAGAGAGAGAGAGAGAGAGAGAGAGAGAGAGATAGATCACCTCCTCAGGCACCTGTCTGCATTACGATGGGTTCTGGGCCATTAGATTCAAGAGGTTATCTCAGACTCTCCCTGATTTTAACCTCTCAGTTCAAAGGAAGCTGGTATCTTTCATTTTCTCTGTCCCAGTTGGGGGTAGTGATTTTGTTGATTCTGCTCAGTGCTTGAGGCTGGAGTAGAGAGAGATGGGAAGCCTTCCTTCCTCTCCCAGAGCCCCTGAATACATCCGTCATTCACCTGTGTGCTCATGCAACCAAGCCTGAGCAGAAGTGCTTTTCTTGCACTGTCTACCACATGTGGCCCAGGTCTGGATGCGAGTGCTCTGTGTGTAGACCACTCTTCCTGAGAGCGGAGGCTGAGCCCCGTGCCTGCCTCCAGCTCTGGCCCTGGCTCTTCCCTGCTGCACTGAGACCAGCCCCGTGGCTACCCACAGAGCTCCGGAGCCCTGACCTGGCATGGAGAGAAGAGGACTCTCCTCGCCTCCCTGGGTCACTTTGTCTGAGTTCGTCTCCTACGAGTGAAGCTGGACTAGAGATATTGGACAAACCCATTATTGAGGGTCTGTAGTTCCTCGCAGGAGACCTGGAAGGGAGCAGAGAAACCAGGAAAGGATGGGGAAAATCCTGTAAGCATGGTTTCCAGGGACGCACTGGCCCCAGGAGGACCTCTGCAGTGTGAATGGCTCCGCAGGGGTTGTCCTGCCCAAAGGGAGGGGTTGGGCTGCTAGACTGCCCCTGGGTCATGGTCCTGGTCCTGGTCAGGAGTAGAGCAGGGATAGTGGAGAAGGGATAGAGTATGATCATGGGTGGAGAGCCCCTGAGGTGGCTCTGGCCTGTCCAGGGCAAGCTGGAACACAGGGCCATCTTCAGGAAAAGCATCCAGCAAGGACCTGTGGGTGGGAGGGCAGCTGGGTCTTCTGTGTGTCTGTGACAGACAGGTTACCCTCTCAGCACGTGGACCAGCTTCAAGTATGCCTTCTCCCCTCAAAGCCAAGTAGCTGCCGGCAACTCATGGGTCTTCCAGCCACAGCCACCACTGCCTGTTTTGCTAAAAGGGGTCATGAGTTTTTCACCTTCTGGGATGGTAGGGTGGCAACCAGACAATTCGAGTGAAGGGCCCAGCACCCCCAGTCCTGGGTCAGCCCCACCTGGGATTACAGTCCTGACTGCAGCTGGTGCTGTCCCAACAGGCGCCCGTTGGGAAACTTCCTGCCAACTGGGACTCTGATCTTTTGGTGGTTTCTTGTTCCTTTGAAGCACAAAGGGATGTTTCATTACAGGGTAACATGAAGAAATGGATATGAGTATGTGAAGTGTGCAGGTTTCTAGAAGCTAAGCTTGGTAGGAGCCTCGTTACCAATCTGATTGGCATTTGGCAGGTTGTGACTCATCGTGGGGTCCAGCCTCCTGAGAGCTGCTTGGAAAGGAATGAGTTGTTGGAGCATTTTTGCCAAGAAGTTGTGTCAACAGTCAACACCTTATTTTCCATGTGAACATCATGCAAATACACAGCCGTCAATTGCCTGCAAATTGCCCAGCTGCCAGTTGCCAGGGTGTTCTGGGATCAGCCTCCCTCCGCACATTCTTAGCGAGTTTTTAAAGTGAAATGTGAAGATCATTTTTATTATGTTAAGAAAGGTACAGTCTTGAAAGACCTACTCCATCCACCTTATCTTCATTGTTTATTCCTCCCAATGCAGCATGTTTCCATTCCTTCAAATTGATCCAGGATGCAAAGTGGGTCTAAGCTGGAATTTCCTAAATGACCTTGGGGGAGCTTGGTGGAACAAGAGAGAGCTGATTAATCCTTGACTCCCCAATTTCATAGGGGTCATTTGATGGCAGCAACCAAGGCAGTCCTTTTGCCAGACTTTCCCCAGTACCCCAAGACAGTAAAACGTTTCAACAGGAGCCAGCAGGTGATCTTATTACTGCCCAAAGAAAGATCTTATTACTCCCTACACAAAAAAAGTGTAATACCCATTTTGCTTTCTATTGCAGTCCTTGCAACTGTAGAAGGGGTGGGGAGAAGTTCTAACCAGGGGAGATTGACATTGAAAAAAAATACAAATGAATCTGTGGTTGCAACCAGCCCATGAGCAGTAGTGTGTGAATCTGTTGCAGGGGAGGACTGTTGTTGCAAAGGTCCCTGAGGAAGGTCTGGGGTGGTGGCATGTTCATGGTCTGATGTTGAAGGTCTCCTAGGCACATGTACATCAACACTCATCATTTTGTACTGTCAGCCTGTGTGTGGTTCATGAGCTGTCAGTGAGACCTTAATAAAGGTGTGAACAACAACGTGAATTACTTTCCTTCTTTTTTAGTAAAATGTTATAAAGTTACGATGAAAACACTCCCAGGTAGAAATGCAGAACATGAGATAGATCTTCGGCCTAGAAGAAGAGACAGCAGGCGTCTTGGTGCTTCAACAGTCCTGAGGCTGGAGACCCTTACCTGCCTGTCCATCCCTTGAAAGTAGGGGTGGGGGATGCTGTGGGAGATGCTCTCAGGCCCTATCAGGAACTTGAGGAGCTTAGTTTTCTTAAAATCTAGAAAAGCCTGTGCCAAGGAAGACCCATTGTTCAATCCCAAAGATGCGATACTAAGAAACGTGTGAGAATTTGCTGAACTGAACAGAATATCAACTCTTATCTTTTCCTTGTTCCTCCTGATGGTTTTCTACCCCAGCATGAAGTTGAAGGGGAACACTCCACAAACGATAGGGTTAGACATTTATCTCAATGTGATTAAGTTCCAGAGCCAATCCTGGAGAGGAAGGGTCCTCTCCTCCCTGCTCTCTCCCCACTGCCAGTGTGCCTCCATTCCTACAGCCCCCATGTTCCCTTTCCTGCTCCGGGAGCAAGTGAAGCTTGTAGGCATGGGCACAGACCCACAATCACGAGGTGTTCTTAAAAGTGAAGTCTGGCTATCATTCCCCACCCACTCATTGACTTATCCAAACACTCCTTGTTGAGCATCTATAATGTTTCAAGGTGCAAGGGACTGGGTGATAAAACAGACTCAGTGCCTGTCCACAAGGAGGTCACCTCCTAGAGGGATGGACACAGTAATCAAATATTGTTCTTCTGCATCCTCAGAGGGTTGGGTCCAGATCCCCTGGGGATACTGCAAGTCGGAGATGCTCATGCCCTTTATATCAAAGGGCACAGTATTTGTGTATAACCTTGCTTACTTTAAATTCCCTCTAGATTACTTACAACACTTAATACAATGCAAATGCTATGTAATTATATTTGTTCTGTTCTGGGAATAATGACAAGAAAAAGTCTGCTCATGTTCAGTACAGATGTCATTTTCTTTTTTAGAATTTTTTGTTTGAATCCTTGGATGCAAAAGCCAGAGGTATGGAGGGTTAACTGTAACCCAAATCCAAAGAGAAACTAAACATTATTTCTTTTTTTATTGGTTGTTCAAAACATTACATAGCTCTTGACATATCATATTTCATACTTTAGATTCAAGTGGGTTATGAACTCCCATTTTTACCCCGTATACAGATTGCAGAATCATATCGGTTACACATCCACATTTTTACATAATGCCATATTAGTAACTGTTGTATTCTGCTACCTTTCCTATCCTCTACTATCCCCCTCCCCCTCCCATCTTCTCTCTCTATCCCATCTGCTGGAATTTAATTCTCTCCCTTTAAACATTATTTCTGCTGTGAAGTAGAAATAAATGTCTACAAAGAGCAAATTTTAGGGAGACTTAGATTAGTCAGTAGCTCTACAGGAGAACTGACAGGGAAGAGGTTTGAAGGAAGAGCAAAAGCTGACCAGGTAGAGAAGGCTGGGAGAGCGGGGCAGGCCCAAGGAACCACGTGTGCAGAGGAGCAACCAACTAAGGGGCTGGGAAGCATGGCACAATCCAAGAACTGACCAAAGGCCTGTGTAGCTGAAGCTCAGAGAGCAAAGAGGAGAGGAGTCAACCGGACAAGCTGAGGCCAGAGGACATATGATGTTTTATAGGCCAGAGGAAGGAAGTGCCAACTATCAATTTCCTCCAAAGAACAAAACAAAGCACAAAACCTCTAAACAAACAAAACAAAAAGGCATACCTATCAAGCAAAGCTAATCCAGGGGAGTTTTAGTAAGGTCTTGGAGGGGAGGACAGGCAAAGGTAGTCCCTGCATAGGGCCTGAGCTGCATGACTTCAAGACAGAATCAGATGGGATGGAGCAGAGTTTGATATCACAGCTGTAGATCTGGGGACACAGCAGGGAGTCTGAAAGTCTTGTCACTCATCTACATGCACAAGCTCCTTTGATAAATCATCTTGCTCCTCTCTGGGCTGGGAGGTATGACCTGCTCAACACAGGGACAGGGAGTCGTGTCACTGAGGATCTGAGGTCTGACTCCACTCTGTGAGCAATGGCGAGTCACAGGTGGTCCTGGTTCCAATGGCCTGCTGGTGATGTTGTGCATGCTGTGCTGTGCTGCTGTCCTGAGGCTGGTCGTCCCGGCTGTCCCACTGGACAGACGGGAAGATGACTCCCCAGGCACACACCAACATCCAAGTCTCGCCTTCCTGTGGCCCCTGGGTCAGGTCGATGGAGAAGAAAATTGCCTCCTTTGCTCAGACTGTCACTTGCTACCTCTGACCCTCAGCCTTATTTTATAATCAATTTAGAGATAATTTTATTATTTAAAATGTATTATTTATAATTTTATTATCTCTAAAATGAGAATGACAATGACATTTTATTAGGATTGCAGTGTGTAAATTCTCAGTCCAGTTGTCCCTTGGTAGCCTCTGGGGATTGGTTCCAGGAGTCCACAGGCATGAGAATCTAAGGATGCTCAGGCCTGCATATAAAATGCCATAATATTTACATATGATTTATGCACACCATCCTGCATACTTTAAATCATCTCAAGATTACTGACAGTACCTAAGCCAGCATACGTAGGTGCTATATGGTGTCATTAAGAGAAGGATGACAAGAAAGTCTACATGTCCAGTATAGGACCAATTTTTTTCTGAATATTTTCAATTCACAGTTGGTTGAATCTGCAGATGTGGACCCACGGATACAGGGTGCCAATCACATCGGCCTGGCTGAGTCCAGGGGATAGTCAGATACTGAAGCTGCAGCCAGGGGAGGAGCCTGTGACAGAGGGCTTTGTGTCCTGGGGCCAGGTCTTGCAGAAGTACCTTGACATACCACGGGGCTACCTCCAAGTGCACCCACCATGAGTGGGGACACTCTAAATTGAAGAAGCATCCAGGGCACCTTGCCTAGTGGCCACCAAGGCTGAGCCCATCCCACTTAGCCACACAGCACTGCATGGCCATGGCCAGTGTCTCAGCATTAGTTACCATAGTTGTTTTCACGTTGAACTGCAGAGCAGGAGAAATATCCAGAAGCCCCACGGCCATCCCATGACCCTCTAAAGCAACTGCCCATCTAATTTGTTGAGGACTCTTGTCCAAGTTCCTGCTGTGGTGATCTCGGTTACCTTTTTTGACCTGTATCATTGACTCTGATCCCAAGGACATCAAGGACCCTGATGGGCTATTTCTCCTGGAAACGTTTCCAGTGCTCCAGACATGCCCTCCTTAGCTCCACATCTGCAAGTCACTGGAGGAAAAGGAATGTGTTTACAATACTTTCCTTCTGCACCACATAAGAGCTCAGGGGTGAAAGAATGAGCTTCATTTATTGGATTGAGATGGGTTGAGTCACTCTGGCCCTGGACAGGGTGCTGAGCACTCAAGGATGGCTCAGACACACCAACCCTGGGAATCTTCCCCTGGCCTGCATGTGAAGAGCCCAGTCCTTGCCTCCTGGGGTAATGGGCTCAGCTCTAGATGGATGCTAAGGGTCTGCTGGAGGAGGTGATTTGTTGGACCAAGGCATTGAAGAACACTTCACAGAGGCACGGTGCCTTGACAGGGCTCATCAAAGCACACATCGGCACTATTACTTCTTTTTTTTTTTTAATTAGTTACACATGACAGTACAATGATCTTGACATATCATACATTTGAATCAGATGAGGTATAATTTCTCATTTTTCTGAGTGTACAGGTTGCAGAATCACTTTGGTCATGCAGTCACGGATACACATACAGCCATATTAATAATAATGTATACATTATTCTGCTGTCCTTCCTTCCCCCTTCTCCTCCTCTCCCTTCCCATCATTATTTCTTAATAAGTAAAATATGCAAAGGGAAGACTTGAAACCATTCCAAAACACTTTAGAGGGGGAGACTCCTTCAAATCCATATTCTTCATCTCAGAAGCACATAGCTACTACTGATGTAAACTGACCACACAGCACTCACTTCGGGGTTCCAGGCAGGTATAGAGCTCGGAGTCCTTTGGTATCGTATGCATTGATCTCCTTTGTTGTTATTATTCTAGCTGCTCCTCCAGTCCATAGATTAAAATATCTGGAAAAAATTGCCTCTGCCCTGAACATGTACAAACATTTTTTTCTTTATTGTTATTTCCTAAACAATACAGTATTTTGCTTACCTTATTAACAAAGGCAGACTTCACCTTGTGTTAGGTATTACAAGCAATTTAGAAAGGATTGGAAACATTCAGGAGGATGTGTGTAGATAGTGCACCATTTTACATAAAGAAGTTCCGAATTTTGATGTCCACAGGTCCTGGGACAAATCCCTGGAGGATACCAAGGTATGTCTATATAATTAACTGTACAGTTACACCCCTAGAGAGATACAGAAAAGCCCTTTCATGTTTTGCTGCTTTAACAAACAGTGCCTCAGTGAAGAATATCTTTATTAAATTTCTCTGAGCTCTTGTGTGGGGACCGTGGGCTTAACTTACAGCAAACTCCCAGGGGCAGGCTGTTGGATCAAGGTATGCACTCGAGGGGTTTTGATAGACCTTTCTAGGCTGCCTTTCCAAGAGGGTGCATTTTTCAGGTGGCGCAGGAGGACTCCAAACTCGGAGGGAGGGGAAGAAGGAGCCCAGGGAGGAACAAACCCAGGTCTAGCCTGGTTAGCTGGTGTGCAGGAAACATATTGAGTCCTGTGCCCCTCCCTTATCTGCAGGGGGTGCCCAGAAATACCCCCAATGGGTGCCTGAAATCTTGGATAGCACCAAACCCTCCGTATCTTGTTTTTTCCTCTACCTGGGTTCCCATGATAAAGTTGAATTTATAAACTAGACATAGCAAGAGAGTGGCCAAACAACTTCACATCTTGAGCCAACCATTTTTCCCAGTTTGCCTGAGAAAGTTCTAGGCATAGGCAGCTTGAAACAAAAACAAAACAAATCAAAACAAGAACACATTGTTTTTTGAAATGGTCACCCATTCTCTCACCTTCCCTCAGGGGTGAGCTATTTCACTTACCTCTGAGCTTCAGGCGTCCCTCCACAGGCCACCAAATGCCACAGTCTGGCTGGATACAAATCACAAGCCACTCAAGCAGGAACAAACTTTATTTCCTAACTCCCATGAACCCCAAGCACGCGGCCTTCTCTCGGGACACACCACACAGCAACCAGAAATCCCTCCTCAGGCACTTCCCCAACCAAAGCGAACTCCCCAGGAATCCCTGGGAGAACTCCAAAGTAGCCAGCACCTGAGGCGGACAGCAGGGGTCTGATATACAATTGAATACACAGCTTAACATAACCATCATCATCTCAATGGCTCCCTGGCATCACAACCACTCCTTCTGGCAAAAATGCCATGCATCATTGACTTGGCTGTGGCTCTCAGCAAGAACTAATAAAAGGGGCTGGGGATGTGCTTAAGTGGTAGCACACCAGAAGGCCCAGGTTCCTTTGATCCTCAGCACCACATACAAACAAAGATGTTGTGTCCACCGAAAACTGAAAAATAAATGTTAGAAATTCTCTCTCTCTCTTTTTTTAAAAAAAAAGAACTAATAAAAATAGAACAGCATGACACTGGATGGTAATGGAAGCTATTTAAAACCATGCATTCTTTATTTCTGGAATCTTTCACTTAACATTTTCAAACCTGCACTTGATGGCAATTGAGGCCACAGAGAGTGGGACCACCTGGGGAGGGACGAACATCCACAATGGGAGAAGGCTGGGGCCCTGGCCAGGCCGGGGGACCTTGACCATTCTGCTGTGCCACTGAGCTGCTTCCTGGAGGCCCAAGGGCACCTCAGGGAGGCTTCAGGGAGGTGCCATGTCTGATGAGCCTTTAAGGAGGAGGGAGCTGGAGGAAAGGAGAGCCTCTTGGAGGGAGGAGGTGGGCGGGGACTGTGGTGTGTGGTGGGGTGTAAGAAAAGCCAGGAGACAGGAACTAAGGCAGAGGTCTTTCACATCTAGAATAATGAGGCTTTAAAAAGTATCTATGCTGAAATCTATGTGTACCTTGCATGTTTATGGGGTACACTATAGTTATATACATATATAGATTTTATGTACAAAGTATCATTCACAAATCAGGAAAACTGGCATTTTTATCTCTATATGCAGGGACATGGATCTTTGCTATGTGAGGGGAGACTCAGGAGTCTTCTGTTTTGAAATATTTCATAAATTGTTGGAGATGGCACTCATCCCACGTTGTTTACAGAATGCTACAACCAACTCCTCCCCTACCTGACTTTGGAACCCAGGATCCGGCCCCAATTCTCCATTCTCTCCTGGCTTCTTAGACTCTAGTGACCACTATTCTGTTTCATCTTTTATGAAGTGCGTTCTTTCATCCTCTGCCTGTGACCAGACACATGGCACCTGGCTTTCTGTGCTGGCTTCTGCTGGACATGATGTCCTCAGGTTCTGTCCATGTTGCCCCAGTTGGCAGTCAGTTTCCGTTCCTCGTTTGGCTGACGGGGACTCCGTTATGTGTACTCACTGGACTTTCTTCATGCATTTATCTGCCAAGGGACACCTTGGTTGGCCGTGCGCCTTGGCTGCTGTGGACATGCTGGGGTAAACACGGGCAGGTAGGCAGGTCTTGGTCTTGGATGGGATGGTCTCCTCTCCTTCAGATGCAGCCCTGTGCTGGAGCTCTTGGGCCACATGGTGGATCCAGGTTTTGTTTTCTGAGAACCGCCCCTCCCCCATCTGTTCTTCCTAATGGCCATACCAATTTTCATTCCCACCAACGTGTAGGCGAGATAATTCTTCTGAGAGCAATTTAGGAGATAAATGGACAAAAATAATACCTTAAGTTGCCTGATATTTTGAGACTCCTTGTCTCATTGGATTTTCTCAAAAACTTTGAAATATTACAAAAGTATCAGGTTCCTGTTTTATACAACTCCGGTGACATTGCATAATAGGCCCAGCGTGCTACGGGAGTGAGAGGAGACAGGCTGGCAGGGGCTCAGGAGATGTGACGTGGCCATTAGAAAGAATATCCAGTTCTTCAGTATGAGTAAAGGGAAGAGGATGCCAGGATTGTGCTGAGGCAGTTACCACAAGTCTTTTGGGAATTGATAAAAAATTCCTTCCCTCCAGTCAAAGGCAAAAGAAATGGTCAAGTTACTTCTCTGCAAAAGTTCCCCCAATTCCCCATTATTTCAAGAAAAGGAGCAAAGTCATTTGTGCTCTCAGGATTGTGAAAGGCACCTTGCAAATACATGTAGCCTCTCCCCACTTGCTTTACAGGGAGATTAGTGAGATTCCAGGGAAAGGAAGTAGTCACAGCCCAGTTCAGGAAAACCCCGCACAAAGGCTTGGAAGACCCTGTGTACTTGGGTGCTAGAGGTGGAAAGTGGAGTGGGGTCTGTATCTGGAAAGTTCCCTGAGCTAACAAGTTTTGGAGATAGCCACCAATCTCCTGTGGATGTAAACAATAGGTTCTGCTTCCCCAAAGCATTGGGGCCAGTGGGCTCATGTTGACCTTGCTATTGAATAGCGTCTGATTGGAGGTACAGTCTGATTGGAGGTACAGTTGCGTGGTATTAGCTCTTCAAATTAACTGTTAGTGGATGCCAAAGATAGTAGGTGTAAGAACTACCCAAGGAGATAGTTTAAACCAAAGTAAAGAGTTAGTTGATCTAAGCAGGAGCCTGTGGACAAGCACCCAGGGTGAATTAGACGCAGGTGGTATGAGGACCCTACTTTGAGAAGCACTGCTGTATTCAAAAGTCCTATTAATTGGACCCCTGCTGATTCTAATACAATGATCTGGTGGAACCTCTTGTGTAGTTAGGAAACTAACACAGACCTAAGCTCAGGACTGGGATCAATTGTGTCAGGTCTTGCCAACCTATTAGGCTGTGACTCAGACGTGTGCATCAGTTTAGTGAACATCAAGGTGTCCCGTGGTCCAGGGAAGCGAGTGAGCCTCTGAGAATCCTGGGACTGAGACGTGGAGACCAACAGGATTTCATTCAATTCGAACAGTTAGAAAATCCACCCCTACTCCTCCCAGTGCCAGATGCTAGAGGTACAGGATGGATCTGAAGTGGCGTCTAGGAGTGTTGGAAAGAGGAAGAGAGGAGGAGGAGAATGTAAGGGGAGGTGCCGTGGAGGAAGGAAGAGCAGGCATCTTCTGAGAGCTTACCCTCAAAGGTTCTCAACTGCAAGCCAACGTGCCCAATGGCTGCAGCAACCTCAATAGGTGTTCTGATCTACTTTAACTTTCCAGGGAAACAAGCCACACTTAATATCTAAAGCATACGGTGCACACAGCTAGCTCCAATTCAGCATCAATTCTATCATATCCCTTTCAATGATGTCAAGGCTCTGGTTTCTGGTAATTGCTGTAGTAAAGCACAAGGACTCCGTGAAAGTCCACGTGGGATAGGAAGAGAAGGTGACCAGGTGTGCCCAGTGGGAAATGGGGGAGCACCCAACAAGCATGCATGTCCCCACCCTAAGTGCAGGGGCCCTGTGTGTGCAGCTGTATCTGGAAAGTTCCCTGAGCTAACAACTTTTGGAGACAGTCACCAACCTCCTGTGGATATAAACCTCCAACTCAACCAGCTCCACCTCCACCAACCATGGACCAAAAATATTTGAACGACTAGTTGTGTCTGTACTGAACCTGTACAGACTTTGTGTTCTTGTCATTTCCCCCTCAACAATGCAGTCTAACAACTATGTACACAGCATTTACATTGGTTCAAGTATTGTAAGTTCTCTAGAGAGGATTTCTAAGGGAGAATGTGTCTGGGTTCTGTGCAAACACTGCTCCATTTTATTTGAGGGACTCTAAAGTCCTTGGAGTTAGGTATCCACAGGGGTCCTGGACCAATCCCTTGGGGATACTGATGGGCAACTGTAATTTATGGCTTTTTAAGAATGAAACAGAAATACTATCATCCTTTCAATTTATGAGTACTATTTTTTTCCAAAGGGCTGCTAAGTTGTTATGTCACAGATACTTATTAAATCTTTGGGAGCTAACTGCTTGGTGAATGGAGCTTTGGTTCTTTCTTCTTGCCTAAGGGCACTATGAAAAGCTACCAAGGTGCTCAGGGTGCTGGGACTGAGGAAGTCTGTGAGCTTCCAGATTACCTTGCTCTTGCAGCATTAAATTCTTTTTAATTTAATTCTTGCAGTGACACCATTGGTTGAGTGCTATTACCGACTTCATTTTAACTTAGAATAGGAAGACCTGCATCCTACAGCTAGTTACCACTGGCAGAAGAGATGAAGTTGGCTGGGTCTGGCGGAGAGTCTGTTCCTAGCCACTGTGCTTAGCCATCAGATCTGTTGCCTTCCTAATTAGCCAGGGCACCCCCAGCATTAGAAAAGCTTAGTTTTACTGTATTGCTAACAAGGCTGCATTATTCTTTCATCCTATCAAACTGCTCCGGTGTCTTATCCTCTAATTTGAAATCCCTTGATGCCTGGGCGGTGCAGCCTCTGACTCAGGCTGCTGGCTCCACTGCTGTGCTCATGGACAGGAACAGAGCCCCAAGGACCCGTGGAGGAATATGTCCTCTAAATACAGGGCAGACTCGGCCCTTTTCAGGCACCAAAGGGTATTCTTTCTGAAGAATGGGGAAAACTTGGAGAGAGTTCAGAAGGAACTCACAAACTGGAAATCAAAACACCTCACAGCATTAGCAAGCAGCTGAGCAGGCCCCTCCATGATACCCCTGGGGAGACAGGCCCGGGTGGAGACTCATCGGAGGCCAAAGAGGGAGTTGGTGGCAGAGCTGGGGTGAGATGTAGGTCCTTCCAAGTGAGCCTGGAAAGAGCCCATGGTTGCCTCCAATGGCACCTCTGCCCCAGCCAAGTTCAGGACGACCTTCAAAGTGCCCCTTTGGGTGCTGGCTCTGTTGTGCCCAAGTTCCAGGGCTGCATTTTGGAGAGACAGGAAGAATGTCCTTTATGTGAAATGCTCAGGACTAGCAGTATTTCAAGTTTTGGAATATTTGCATACACATAATGAGATATTTTGGGGGTCTACTCAAGTCTAAACATGAAATTCATTTATGTTCCATATAACCTTATCTACATCCTGAAGATGATTTCATGGAATATTTTTAGTGACCTGTGTTTGGATGGCAATCCCTTGTGAGAGGTCCATTTAGATTAGGGGTGCTAAATCTCTAGGACCCTGCCCAGCCTAATTCAGTACCCACAATTTCAAGACCAGGCAGCTGAGGTACAAATCCAAGAGCACTTACAAATTAAGGAGGAATTGAGACAGGACTGAAATCCAACCCAAACTGATGCCCTGCCCACAACGATGGTTCTACACCCTGTGCAGTGTTCTTGGCGGGTGGAGAGTATTGAGTAAAGCACTAGCTGCCTCACCGATGCCACCATTTCAGGACATTTCCAGATCCCCCTGGACTTCAACTACAAGCACATACAGGAACATTTCAGGTGCCACAGAGGGCAGGGGTAGCTCAGAGGCAGAGTGGGTGTCTAGTATGCATGAGGCCCTGGGCTCCATTCTCAGCAGCCCTGAAATCACCAACTGCCAGATCCCAGATAGGAGGTAGCCCTAGATTCTCAGTGGAAGAAATCAGCTCCCTCCTGCCCAGCCATTAGTAATTCAGGAGCTGGCAAACCTTTCCTAGAAAGGCAAGGGAGTAGATATTGCCGTCTTGACAGGGCTCTGTTGCTGCCACTACCAGACTCTTCCGTGGCAGCTCAGCAGCTGCTAGAGGCATTGTAGAAAGGAAAGGACGCGGCCACGATCGGATTAAGCTTCATTTATGCCGCAGTGTGACGCCTGCAGCCATGGTCAGTCCGATATCCAAGCACACAGCCTCTATGGTTTAGCCTCCATGTGCTTCTCAGATTGCTCTGAAGAACTTCAACACGGATGCCCTTACCCTGGTCTTCCTGATGCTTTGATAGGGTGGAGGGTGGAGGCAGGGTGATGTCCCAACCAGCCCACTCCAAAGAAGCAGGGAGCAGGCAAAGGTGCACCCCATCCTGCACACCACTCTAGGGGGCTGTGGACACCAACCCTCCTCATTTTTAAGAGTTGCATGAATTCGTCTTGGATTTCCAGAAACCAGAGAGAGAGAAAAAAACTGGTTTGCTTGAGAGCATTAGCCCAAGGATACAGAAGCAAGATTGTGTGGAATACTAAAAGGTTGGTTTTGTAGTTTTACCTTGATACCAACCTGCCCAGCTAAAGTGTTCATTTCTTACTCCCCTGGCAGCTTAGTGTAGCCATGTGGTCTTGTTTTGACCAATGGAATGAGAGTAAGTTACAAGTACTACTGCCAGGCTCTGCCCTAAAGGCCTGGGCTTCCCTGGCTTCTTTCCCTTCTTCCCGACCAGGGTGTGGTGAGAATGGACAGTCTTCTCAAACCCAAGGACAGAAGCTACACAATGAAGATGGAAACCATTTTACTGTCAGAATTGCCTACTGCAGGCTATTGTGTAAGAAGCAAAGTCCTGATGTTTCCGGGTCTGTTTGTTATAGCTGCAAAACCTATACCTCATGCTGGCTGCATAATTTGCAAGCCCCCATACAAAATGCAAATGTGGCACTTTTGCCAAACAAATTATTAAGAATTTCAAGAAAATGACAGCAGAGAACTAATCAAGTGCCCATTTTTTGCACATCTTAGGGAGATGGCTACTTTCCATTTTCTAACACCTGAAGTGCAGGGGCCTTGGCGGCAAGAGGTCACGGGGCAGGTTTTGTTAGTTTTTGAAAGATAGTGAGGCCTCCTAGCTTTCAACCTCTGGTTCCATACTTACTAGCTGTGTGAGTTTGGGCGACCCAGTTCCCTCGTCTATAAAATGCCAATAAATGTAAAAGACCCTGCCTCATGGATTGCTGTGAGGATTAAATAAAACGATCAAGACAAAGTTCTTGACAGTTGGTGAGCTCTCCATCAATGTTCCCTGTCATTACTAATGTAAAACATGACCAGCTACAGGATGAGCTGATTTTCCCAGGTTCCTGCCACTGTCATCCCATCGTCCCTGCCTTCCCCGCGCCCGTCCTGTCCCTCTCCTGGTCTTTGCTTTCCTACTTCTGCCCACTTCCCTGCCCTTGCCACAGTGTTTGACGAGGCAGGTGGGTTTTGTTTTTGTTTCTTTAATTTTTTTTTTAATTTTAAAAAATTGAGATGAAATGGTCGTATTTAACTGGGTCTAATTTATTAAAATAATTGCCTTAATGAATATTAATTACGAAATGCTCGTTTAGCTCTGTGCTCCCCTTTGCTTCACATTAGTCATTATTAAACAAGGCACGAAGCAAACTGTAATTACAGACAAAGCATTGAAGACACAAACCAATAAAAATCAAAGGTAGGAGAAGAATGCTTTGAAGAGAGCTGGGAGGAGCTGGGACTTCCTGTGTCCTGCCAAGAACCTGCAGCAGAGGCCCTGGGCGGGAGGTGGTATGGGTGAGGGCCTTGCCAAGCCTCTATCTAGACAGAGGAAATGGGAAAAGGCACAGCAGCCACCCTGTCCTGTCACTTCTTGAAGCAAGTGGAAGAAGCTGAACTCCATGCAGTTCCCCATCAGGACGTGGGCCAGTGCGGGCCACCTGGGGAGTGTGGAAAGTGGGCTCGCTGGGGGTCCTGCTTCTCCACTGACACTTGGCTGAATTCATGCACCTCAGACTGGGATCGTCCCTGGAGACAGGGTCTTTGCCCGGGCCATCAGTGAAACTGAGGACGTAGGGTGGCCTGAATTCAGTATAACTGGCATCCTCATAAAAAGTGCCACGAACAAGGTGGTTAACAGAATTTGATGGTCTCACAGTTTTGGAAGGCGGTAGTCCAAGTTCAAGGTGTGGCAGGGTTGGTTCTTCCTGAGGCCTGGAAGAGAGCGCCCCCTCCCTTCCCCAGCCTCCGGTGGCTTCTGTCAACTGCAGGTGTCCCTTGGCCTGTAGAAGCATGGCTCTTCTGTCTTCCCCTGGTATTCTTTCTGGGTGCAGCTGTGTCTAGATTTGCCCTTTTATAAGGGACACAAGGCATATTAGAGTAGAGCCCACCTTAATGTCCTGCTTAACCTGATTGCCTGGTGTATGCAGATAAGGTCACATCCTGATGTAATGTTAGGCCTTTAGCATGTGAACTTTGGGGACAGGTAGTGGGCCCCCTTTCTACCATCACAGTGGCCTTGACAAGGATCTTCTCTTCTCTGAACTCAGTTCACCCATCTGCAAAATGAGATGTCGTATTAGGTAAACTCCAAGGGCTTCGGCCCCAGTGCCCTATGGGAGCCAAACAAATCCCAGCCCCCAGCAGGACGGGGGTACTGTACTTGCTGCAGGATTAGACTAGGCAGGTTTTCTTTTTTTAATTAAAAAAAATTGAGATGAAATGTTTATATTTAACTGAGTCTAATTTATTAAAGTAATTGCCTTAATGAATACTAATTACAAAATGCCCCCGAGACTGCAGAGACAGAGGCCACCACTCAGCTTACAGCAGCAATGCCACCAAGAGCTGCCTGTCGAGGGGGAAGTGCCCTTCCCTGGCATTTCCAGGCTTTGTTTGGGGGTACCCCGTCTCTCTCCAACCTCTGTGTTTGAGGACTCTGCCATCCTGGGTAGATGGAACCAGGTTCTGGGTCTAGTCACTTGGAACCAGTCACTAGGGTGACCCAAGGCTGAACCAGAGCCACTGGGAAGTGGCATTAGTCATCTACATTTCCATCCTGGACCTCCATCAATCCATGCAGGCACAAGCATTCACACTCTGTGCTCAGCTGCATCCAGGGGAGCTGGAGTCCTTGGGGGAGGCTGGCAACCCCTTGATGCACGTGGTCCCCTGTGTGGATTCCCAGCAGAGTGTCCTGGCTCCATCTGAGATTGTACCTCAGGCCCCCAAACAGCAGCGACGACATGGCCGAGAGGGCTCCAGGAGCGCTGGCCAGGCGGCACCTCCGACTGATGTTTGCAGGTGAGGAATTGAGCAGCTCTGAGGATGCGGGTGCATCTTTATTTGGTGTAACCAGAGCAGGAGGGTGTGCAGGGCAACTGGGGCTACACATTCAAGTCTGGAGTTTCCTGGATGTAACAGTAATACGGAGTTGCTGGGGGGTGAGGGACACATTCTGTGACTACACGCACCAACAACTAGGCCAGGTCATTGGTTAAGGTCACTTCAGGGTCAAGGCCACCATCTTTGGTCTGCCCATCTCCATCCAAGTCTACCTGTGCTGTTCTTTCCCCTGCCTCATTGATTGCCACTACCAGCTGCACCTACCCTAGGGTACTGGCAGCTCTGATTGTAGCATCGAAAGTCCCACATGTAGCCACCCCGAATATTGAGCAAACTGGGACGATTGGTCAGTTCACCCCAACCCCTCCTGGCCACAACTCCAAACACACATGCACTTAAACCCAAGATAAAAGTACAAATCCAAAATAGCTCCTGCAGCTTCTAAAATGAGCTGCCCTACCTCTGCCAAGCCATCCTCAGACCCTCACCATGCTTCCTGATATGCCTCACCAGCTCACTGTCATCGTCTCCTCCTCATCTGTCACCCTCCGGGTCAGAAACCCCAACAGGGCAACAAGAGGGGACTGGACACAGGGTCTGCCCGAGGATGGGTGGATGTCCAGGCTGAGAAGAGAGCTCATCCTCACAGCTATTGCCTAGGGATGTGTGAAGAGAGGGCAGGGCTAACGCAGAGCCGTACTGCTGTCTTGAAATAAATACAGGTGTTAAAAAGAAATCTAAACAATGCTGAAGCCAAAGTCTGATTCCCCTCCACCCCTCACTCCCACATCTCCTTCCCAGAGGCAACCTTCTCTGGTCAGTTTCCTGTGCACCCTTCTAGACAGATGCACGCAGGCAAGCTTCTCTGTAAAGATGGCCACAAAATGCATGGCCTGTTCTGCACCTTGCCCTCCCCCTTGGCCCTGCTCCTCCGCTATGAGCTGTAGTTAGCATTTGCAGGTCTACATCTCACCCTCCTTTTCTAGGATTCCTTCCTCAAGGCTGGCTGGTCCAGAGACTCCAGAACCCCTCCATCCTGGTACTGCTCACTCTCAGCCCCTTGGGCCTCTTGTCAGTGTTGAGCAGAGTTTTAGTCAATTAAATAATGTGCTGGGATGTTTAATGAGGAACTCAGGCCTGAATCACCCAATAGACCAGCGGAGTGTGTTTCAAAACCACCCTGGAGGCTCATTGGAATGCAAATTGTTGCCCTTTGCTTTCTTCTAAGCAATCGCAAAGATTCTGGTGGAATTCATAATTCGTAAGTCATAATTCGTTGACCCACCTTGATCTGACTTTTGTGCAGGGTGAGAGAGAGGAATCTAGTTTCATTCTTCAACATATGGGTGTCCAGTTTTCCCACTTCCATTGGTTAAAAAGTCTATCTTTTCTTCAGCATATGTTTTTGGCAACTTTGCTGAGGATCAGATAACTGTAACTAAGGTGTGTCTCTGTGTCTTGTATTCTATTACACTGGTCTTCATTAATTTTGATACCAATACCAGGCTGTTTTTGTTGCTCTGTAGTATAATTTGAAGTCACGTATGGTAATGCCTGTGATTGCTTTGGCTATTCTGGGTCTCTTGCTTTTCCAAATGAATTTTAGGATGTTTTTTTCTAATTTTGTGAAGAATGTCCTTGATATTCTGATGAGAATTGCACAGAATCAGCATAATGTTTTTGGTAGTAGGGTCAACAATCTTCATATTGGCACAGGCACCGACTTCTTAGCAAGACCCCATAAAGTACAAGAAATAAACCAAGAATCCATAAGTAGGATGGCATCAAATTAAAAAGTGTCTGCACAGCGAGGGAAAATATAAAGAGAGTGAAGAGACAGCCAACAGAAAAAAAAAAAATCTTTATCAGCTGCTCCTCCGACAAGGGATTAATATCCAGAATACATAGAAAACTCAAAAAGCTAACACCAAAGACAGGGAGAAGGGGAGGGAACAAACAAACAAAAAACCCGTCAGTTAACAGGCAAAAGAACTAAACAGACATTTCATAAAGGAAGAGATGCAAATGGCGGACAAAAACAGGGGAAAATGTTCACCGTCTCTGTCAATCAAGGAAACGCAAATCAAAACTGCACTGAGATTTCATCTCACTCCAGTCAGAATGGCAAACATTAAGAAAACAAAAAATAGTAAATGCTGGTGAGGATGTGGGGGAAAAGGTGCACTCCTCCATTGTTGGTGGGACTGCAAATTAGTACCACCATTCTGGAAAGCTGTGGGGAGATTCCTCAAGACTAGGAAGGGGATCACTCTATGACCCAGCTCTCCCACGCCTTGGTATTTTTCTTAAAGAACTAAAATCAGCAGACTATAGGGGCACAGTCACATCAATGTTTAGAGCAGCACGATACACAATAACCAAGATGTGAAACCAGCCAGGTGCCTGTGAACAGAGGAGTGGATAAAGAAAATGTGGTATACATACACAATGGAGTTTTATCCAGCTGTACAGAAGAATGAAATTATTTCATTTGCTGGAAACTAAATGGAACTGGAGACTATTATCCTAAGTGAAATAATGGAGACTCAGAAAATGGAGAGTTGAATGTTCTTTCTCATATGCAGCAGTTAGAGCAAAGTAAGGCCTGGCAGGTAGATACCAGAAAGACAGGGGAGAGGGTCAAAGGAGATTGAGGGGGAGGGGGGAGGCACAGGAAAGGGGAGGAAATGCAGAATGAGTTTGGCAGAGTTAGAATGTGTGCTTGTACGAATAGACCTCAGTGAGTCACACCTTTCTGTGTATCTATATATATATTATTTAAAGATAAATAAGGTGGACCAGCAGAGTTGAAGGAGAATGGGGGAAAGGGGAGGGAGGGGGTACTGGGGACTTAAATGGAGTAAATCAAATCCCATGAATGTAAAATTATGTCAGAATGAACCCCACTAGCACGTATAACAATAATGCACCAATAAAAGCAAAATAAAAAAAAAATATCTATCTATTGCAGCTCTGTGGAGCCTACGTAGGAGGTTCAGCAGGCCTGAGCAGCTGCATCCCTCACATGTGCTGGTGCTACTGGGGCACTGGCTGGGGAAGCGCATGCTCTCCTGTGCTCTCCTGCTGCAGGGCGCTTGGGTGCCCTGCTGCAGGCGTCAGAGCCGCCTCCAGTTCACCTGGTTGGACAGGTTGCCCAGCCGCTCCCCTCCCCTCCCACCTTTGATCTACCAACCCTCCCCTCATACCCTACTCCTGACCCCGTTCTTAGGAGAAGGGGCTTCAGACATGATCCTCCTTTCCTCCCTGTGTTCTGGTGAGCAAACCAGGAGCCAGAGAGGTTCGGTGGCCTGCCCGGATGGACACAGTGCCAAAGACAGAGCCGGCGGCAGTGTTGAGGCCCAGGACGAGGCTGAGCCAGACAGAGCACACGCCTTCTCTAATGAGATCTTTCAGCCCTTCACACAAGCTCTTCACCCATTCATTCATTCCCAGGCACTGGAAGGAAGTGCCTTCAACTCCTGAACGCCAGGTTCGGTTCTGAGCTCAGGAGACACACTAGCAAGCGAGGGGGCTGCTCTGGACAACCAAGGTCAGGCACGTCCATCCTGGTGATGACCACCAAGGCCAAAGGACAGAGGTAGCAGCTGCAGTCCAGGGCTCGCACCTCACCCTCGCTGTCCGCTGAGGCAGGGCTGAGGCTGTGGCTCCTGGAAAGTTCCTACAGGGCGAGCCTGAGCAACCCCTGCCAGTACTGTCCCCTCCTGGGGTCTCAGTTTCCTCCCTGTGAAATGGAAAGGGTTCTTGTGGACAGGGAATCAAAATGCATTCTGCTGTCATATATAACTAAATAAATAAACAGATGGATTTTTTAGAAATGGGATAGGGTCACAGAAATGACCTCCCTGGGCAGTTGCAAGGCCAGGCACTGGGGCCGGCCAGCACACACACGATAGAAGTTCAACCCACTTCCGCCCTCCTGATCACCACTATGCTCTGCCCTGCACAGACACCTGCGCCTGGAGGCAGAGAGGCAAACTACCAAAGAGAGCCATCTTGGACTCCTGGCTCTTCCCAGCCTGGGAAAGCGCTTCCCTCCTCCCTCCCTTCTTCCTTCCCCTCTCCCTCCCTCCCCTCCCCCCTCCTTTCCTCCTTCCTTCCTTCTTCCCTCCCTCCCTCCTGCCTCCCTCCCTCCCTCCCTTCCCTCCTTAGGGCTCTATTTTTAGAGCCTCAGTAAATTCACTCATTGACTCATTCAAACAAGAAAACTTGATCTTGAAAATATCATAGTGATCTCTATTTCACAGGGATCTTGTTAAGACTGCACAAATCCACACATGGACAAGTCACTCCATGGCCATGCTTGAATCAGATAGCTGTCCCTATGACACATAGGATAGAAAGAGGAAGCTGGTGCGACATTGTCCCCACTGTGATCATGGCTCAGGCCACCCGGCAGCAGGCCTCCAGTGGTCAGGTGGGATCTAGAGAGGGACCACTAGGACTCCTGAATGGGAAGAAGATGGCCCGAGTCAGCACCGCAGCCTGGCAGAGCGGAAATACCACCCTGGCCCTGAGGCTGGGCACCCTGGAGGTGAATCGTGACCTTGGAAAAGGCACGCCACTGCCCTGAGCTTCCATTCCCTCATAGGGAAAGAGAAAACGCAATTCTTGAGTCTTAGCATGCTGACTGTGCAGATCCTGGGAGACCATGACAAGGACAACAGTCACTCTCACCTTGACTGACTGCTTGCTCTGAACCAGGCTGAGTCCTCATAATGACCTCCAGAGACAGGAACTGTCATATCCTCATTTTGCAGGTTAGGAAACAGATAAAGTTGGGCCAGCACAGCTGCCAAAGGCCCACAGTTGGAAGCATCAAAGGGTGGGTGCACTGGCTCTGGGGCCCTCCTCATAGCCATGGGCAACATTGTTTCCAATAGTCCATGGACAAGTCACACAACATGCACATAAAACCCCCGGCTTGAGGTGCCTGGGACAGGGTGATCAGGATGGCCAGAATCACCATTGGTGCTTTGCTGTCCATGGGCAACATCACCAGTTGTCTTTGGCCACTAGTGCTGAGTGGACCCTGGGAACAGTGTCTGGCCAGTGTGCTGGGGACTAGCAGAGTCCTTGGCTTTAGGGGCAGCCCTCCCTTTGAAGACCTGGGTTTTTAAGGCTGACCCTACGAGTAGCAGGATTTTTCCTGGGTGTGTAGATCACAGTTTTCAAGTGAGTATTAAACATGTCACCTCCTCCTTTCAGGGAGGGTGAACCAAGTTGGTGCAGTGAACACTCTCGCTGCCTGGGCTGACATGTCTTCCGAACGGTGACTACATAGAAATATAGCCATATTTCCAAATTTGTTATTCTATTTGTTTGTGTATATTCACCAGGAAAACACTTCACTTCATGCTCATCAAAACATCCTGGGTCCTCCATGGCGGAGCTCACCCTGCTGAAAACGTCACCTTGTGGGGTGGTCTCATCTGCTGCCAGGCTGGTGGCAGAAGAGCTTTGGTGGGGAAGACATGAGTGGCGGGGTTTGGGGGGGGACAACGGAGCCAGGCTGGGTGTAGACAGCTCTCGCTTTTGACCCAGCTGTCCTCCTCTGAGCTATTGCTGTGCCACAAATTACTCCAAAACAGCAATTGCAAAAGCCAACATTGAGGACCCTGCAGTTTCTGAGGATCAGGAATCTGCACACAGGCCAAAGGGTTCCACTCTAGGCTGTCCTGAGCTGTGACCGAGGTGGCCCACCCTGTAGTCACCTTGAGGCCACAGATGCCTCCACTTACAATAGGGGTACGTCCTGGTAAGACCCCGGTGGGTTGAACACATTGTAAGTAAGCAAAGCACTTACCACACCAGCCTGCCGAGAAGCATGGCTTAGCCCTGCCTACCTTGGATGTCCTCAGAACCCAGGTGGCCAGCAGGTGAACAGACATCGACCTCAAGGCCTGTTTGGTAACAAAGGGCCGAATGTCTGTGGAATTTACTGAATAGCAGGACAAGTTCACACCCCAGCCAAGCTACCAGGCAGGGATATTGTAACCTGAGCCACTGTTAGTCAGGAACCACTTGCAATTCCAGAAACTTCCATAGCTGTTGGCATTTGGCCGGCTACAGGCTGTGGGACTAAGTCACTGATCCTTGCTAGTTCCTGCCACCTGGGTCTCTCCAGTGTGGCCCTCAGCTTCCGCAGAGTGAGCAAGGGTCGGTAACATAGAAACCTTCCTCTTGCATTTTCTGATCCCGGAAGAAACACTCCATCTCTCCTTGGTTTTCTTTTACTCTTTTCTCTTCTTCCGTTGTCTTTTAGAGTATTTATTTTAAAAATTTAAATCTTCAATTGTGGTAGAATACACACAACAAGTTTTTCCTACCTTAACCATTTTCAAGAGTTTAGTTCAGTAATGTTAAGTACATTCATGTCGTTTCACAGTCCATTTCCAGAACTTTCTCTTGCAAAACTAAAACTGTTCCCACTAAATGACAACTTCCTGTTCCGCCCTTTCCTCCGCACCTGACAGCTACCCTCTACTGTCTGTACCCCAGCTATCTCCTATAAGTGAGTTCTTGTCTTTTGTAAGTGGCGTATTTCACTTAGCATAGTGAACACTTTTTTCATGAAAGGGTATTGGATTCTGTCAAATGCTTTCTTTCTGCATCAATTGAGGTGGTGTGTTTTCCCCCAACATCCTGAAATGGGAGGTAGTTTGTGGAGTAGATTTTTGTACTTCGAACCATATTGTCATTCCTGGAATATATCCCACTTGATCGTGGTGCCTCACACTTCTGGTGTACAGTTGAATTCTTTGGCTAGTATATCGTTGAGAATTTTTGCATCAATATTTATCAGGGAAGCAGGTGTCATGGTGGCCCAGGCCTGTAATCCCAGCAGCTTAGGAGGCTGAGGCAGGAGGAGTAAACGTTCCAAGCCAGCCTCAGCAACTTAGCAAGGCCCTAAGCAACTTAGTGAGACCCTGCTCCCGAATAAAAATGAAAAGGACTGGGGATGTGGCTCAGTGGTTAACCCCTTCTGGGTTTAATTCCCTGGACCATGTATATGTATGGTGTTATCTCGTAGGAATGTACAAGTATTCCCTCCTTCTCAACTTTTGGGGGAGTTTGAGGAAGACTAGTGTTGATTTTTCTTTTAATACTCCATAGAATTTGCCAGTAGCCATTTGGTCCTGAGCTTTTTTGGAGAGGGCAGGGTTTTTGCTCTATTCTGTTTTTTATAAGGACGTCACTGGGTTCAGGTCTCATTTAAGAGGAGGGTATCATCAGGAGGAGGAAATACTTGTGCCTGTCTTGGAAGGCTGTGTAAATGGAACTGTGTCCCATCAGTGGGTCAAAGGAGAATCAGATGTGTAGGTGCCCGCACACTGAGCCTGGGGTCTCAGGAACTTGGTGAGCTGACACTCTCTCCATGTGACTGACTTCACAATGCCATCTGCTAAGTGCTCCATCCTATTCTATTCTGGTGGCCTAGATTGTTGGTCAATGGGTATTTTTTTCATCTTTGCATAAAATTTACACTTTGACTCTTGAGATTCCAGTTCTCTCAAATAAAGGAGATTTCAGCCGTCCTCTGTGTTTGTGTTCTGAATGAACGTCTTGGTTGTGACTGTAATTCTCACAGTAGCTTTAACCCTTTAACCCTTAACCTGGGCATAGACCTCCTGTATGATCCTCAACACCGTGGGCTTCTTCTTACATGGGGCTTGTGAAACAGAACTGTATTCATCTGTTCAAGACATTATCTTTTTTCTAGATGGTGATTGGAGTCTAGAAAGGATGTCTGTTTTCTATTTTATATTTCTAAGTATTGATAGGTTCAAAATAAGACCCCCAATAGAGGTTTGTTGCAAACAAAGGAATAAGTGAATGAGTGAATAAATACTGCCATTGTCATATGTACACCTATCCATCCTGCTGGCTTTGAAGCCTCTGGTTAAGCATGCCCAGTGTCCAGACCATGGCTTGACCCATAGGAAACTCAGCAGATGGCGTGCATTGAAGAACAGAATGGCCGTACAGCGTTTTCCTGCCTAGGACTCTCAGCTGTTGTTATGTTCTGGATGTAAGTGGAAAGACCTAAGTTAATTCGTTTGCAGGAGCCAGCTGTTGACAGACCCTGACTTAATGGTTCATCTTAAGATTTTTCAACTTTCTCTCAATTTGCATGCAGTAGGAATGGCACTTTGAAGTATGAATTCTGATCTTTCTGGGCTAACGATGTGTGGTTTGATACAGGGCAGTGACATGACCTCCTGTTCCAGCCAGCCCTGTGACCACAGGGGACTGCCATCACTCTCCAGGGTCTATTGCCCAGCTGGGACATGGGAGGTGAGGAGGATTCCTCGAACCCTCTGCCTGCCGTATGTTCAGCTTCAATGTCTTCGTCAGGACATGCACCCACTGGGCCCAGGAGATTCCACACTCGGGATGTCATCCCTTAGTGTGCTTCCAAGCCAGAGGCTCCTCGAGTCACATAAGTGTAGTAAAACAGCAAACAACAACAAAGAAGTCACTTGCAGCTAGAGTCCCCCAGAAGATATCCCTAGGATGAGGATCTGAGTGCAAGCAGATTACTTGAGAGGGGGTTCCAGGAAGCATGGTTGGGGGACAGAAAACCAGGAAAGGAAGGCAGTGTAGGTCCCATTAGTGAGCAGGTGACTGAGTGGGGCCCTGAAGCACAGAGTCATGGGAACTCTGTAGAACCCGTCTCAGAGTCGCTTCCCCTATACAGCACAGCAGCGGTGGCACTTACACCAGCCTCCTGGTCTTCGAGGGCTGCACTTCCTGGGCCTCTGTCCTGCTGCAGCCAGAGACAGACAACCTGACGGATCCTGAGAGCCGAGGGGGCTGGGGAGGGACATAGAAGGCATCCGCTGCTAAGATGTGAAATCAGCTTCACAAGCTAGGACCCGAGACCTGGTTCTGCCCCTGACCATCAAGATGTCCCTTCATATTCCCCCATCCACAGGGCGACCACCCTGGGATTTCTTTCCTGTGTGAAGTAGCCCTCCTGCTACTGGGGATCACCGACAGCCATCTTCTCAGGGCCAGTGCCTGGGTTTCCTGTCCTCTGTCTGTGTCCCTCCCCAGGCACTACGGCCGAGGTCCCCAGAACAAGGCTGCTGGCTGCAGCTGATCCTCATGTGTAACCTCAAGAGTGTTCCCACCTGCCCGACGTGTTATTCATGTCATCTGATGCTCTGATCACTTTGTTCAGAGTGATGTCATTTGTGGATGAGCTTTTGTGAAATCTCCAGGACCCTCTGCTCTCCCGTCCTCTCACCTCCATGTCTTCTGACACAGTTGGTCCCATCTCTGGCTGAGGAGCCCAGGGCTGTCTGGCCTGTGAGTCGGAGGCCCGCTGAATTTCTTGTTATAACCAGGGAGAAGAAGGAAACAGAACACGTGCGAGGAAAGTTTGGGCCTGGCTTTGTTGGCATTGCTGATTGGGACTCAGGCAACAGAGACCCCGGTTCCACGTGTGCCTTCAGCCCTCCTGCTGTCTCTTGCCTCCCTCCCCATGTGTTAATCTCCATGATGTTAGGACCAAATAACTGCTTCCTGAGCGTGCATGGATGTGAATAAGTGTGGGGGAGAGGCTGCCCAGTCACAGACGCGAGGATGCCTGGAGCCCACAGGGTAACGCGTGTCTGCTGCAGGACTTCTCAGAGCCTCGAGCTTGTGCACTCTGATTCTTACTGAGGAGGATCAAGCAGTGGTGTCCCCTAAATGAATGTGACCCCAGAACGCTTTCTGACAGCTGGGCTAGAGCTCTGCAGCATGAAGCTTGGGAAATGCTCCCCTGCATTTGCACCATAGGAACTAGAAGGAAGGGAAATTCAGAAGACCATGGCAGCCTGCAAGGGTTCCGTGGATGCAGCAGGCTATGGGCACAGCTACCGGAAACCCTGTGAGTCTCTCACTTACTGAGTGTCCCCAGTGAGCTGGTGCTCTGCTGTAGAGACCCTCTTGGCTAGGAGAGAGAAAAGTGAAGGAACCTATGGGAAACCTTCCTGGAGAGGCATTTGGTAGCTCTGGGAAGAATGGGGAGCCTCTGGGAGCTCCCTGTGGGGGGCTGAGCAGGACCTACACCCAGGGGCCAACTCTCGGCACCAGGACCAGCTCCAAGGGACCACTGCAAAATGCAAATGTGGGGCCCCTTGATTAAATATTTCTGAGAACGTCAAGACCATGAGAGAAGAGCATGGGAGCAGGGCCAGGGCCTCCCAAGCTGCATGAAGCCAGCCACAGTGCAGCGTGGCCCTTCTGCAGGAGCACCCACCTGGGCCCTCTGTGGAACCCCTCAGGTGGAGCCTAGCACCCTCCACCCCCACCTGGGTGCTGCTCCAGGACAGGCCTTCCCTGCACTGTCTAGGCAGAACACTGGTTCTGCCAGCTCTCCTGAGTCAGCGTGGATTAAGCACCGTGCCAGGGATTATCTAGGAGAAGCGTACATTCGTGGGAAGAGACTGGGAGTTGAAATTCTCTCAACAACAAGGAACCCTGAGTTGGGCAAAAGCGTTGGAAATGCACCTTTGGGCAAGAAGAGATCGCGTGAGGAGCCAGCGAGGGCGAGGCAGCTGTGCGCCTCTGCAGAGGGGCTGTTGGCACTTGGTCTCTGGAGACTTTCTGCTTTCTCCTGTCCTGGCTTTCCCACTCAGCTGGTGTTTAGAGAGTGAGCGAGCGGGAACCAGGCAGAGGAAGGGTGAGGGCCATGCCAGGGCCCTGGCTGGAGGTGTGGGGTGCACAGGACTGAGAGCAGAGATCTGGAGACGGGCAGGGTCCCTCCTGCGCAACTCGACTCCGCCTCTGGGTCTGCAGCAGCTCGGCTGGCTGAAAAGACAGAAGCTAATGGTGGACAGGACCATGGGGCTGTCTGTGGACTTTAATCATCCTCACCCCCCACTGCACAGCAGCCCAGATCATTGACGGCTAGCCACTCACCAGCTTCAGGAGGCTCCAGACTCCGGGTGTCTTCAACCACCTCCAACAATTAAGTTCAGTGTGTCAGACTTTTCTGAAACAAGAAGCCGAATGAATGGAATTAATCTCCATCTCCCTGATTGAAATCCATTAGTGCCTGTGATATACTGGGGCAGGCATTTAAGAGCCACTTCACCTCACCCGGTCATGCCCGAAGGGTCACCGGTGACTCACACTTAATAGTGGGGAAGGCTTTCATGGAGGGGCGGCTTTGAAGACGCGCAGGGTGTGTTCAGCAGCTTGAAGGTTTAATGCATTTTTAATTAAATGTGCTTTAATAGGATTCAGCACCAACTATCATGTCACTGCAGATAGATTCATTGTATTTGTTCAGTTAATTACGCG
This sequence comes from Urocitellus parryii, assembly GCF_045843805.1. Lineage (NCBI taxonomy): Eukaryota > Metazoa > Chordata > Mammalia > Rodentia > Sciuridae > Urocitellus > Urocitellus parryii. The sequence continues at coordinate 152,348,371 of NC_135533.1, read as the reverse complement.
TGTGTTATTACCCAAGTGTAAACTTTGATGACCTGGAAAGAAGCTTGACTTCCAGGGACATCCAAGAGTTCTGGCACTTTCAGGAGTAGCGTAGACCACTCCCTGCCCTGCAGCCCTGTGTCCTCTGTGTGTGCACACCCCGCCCCATACATGTGCACACCTGCAAGCACACCAAGGAAAGAGCTATGTGTGTGTGCATGCATGTGCACTGTTTTCAAAGAGAAAGGTTCGGAAGGAGATGGGCTTAGTCCTGCTAGATGAAAGTCCTTAGAGAAGACACTGAGTGTTTCTTGTCCTCAGTGTCCCTCTTCCATAAATCAATAATGAAAACTACATTCACTAGAGTGATGAGGTGGCTATCAGCGATGGCAATCTCTACACTTAAGAGCACTTTATGACTCTCAAGAACCCAGTGTTATTGCTGTTGGTTGCAACCAGTCCACCCACATGCATTCCAAAACGCAGCCCCCTCTATCTACCTACTTTGTAAACTTAGTCTACTTACGTCCATTCTCTAAGCTCAATTCACCTATATCCATTCTGCAAACTCAGGCCTCCTATATTTGTTCATCTGCATCCATTCCATACACTCGGAGAAGGGAACTCTTGCTTTCTGAGTTTTTGTATGTTGAAGGGTAGCTTCATTTGCCCAGGCAGAAGGCATGCCCTTCACACACTCAGCAATGACCTTGTGAGCTTACTCTGGGCAGGTCAGGGTCCAAGCTTCCATATGCTTTTCATACCTGGTTGCTTCTCTACCAACAACCAGGAGAGTATCTGTATATTGTAGATGGGAAACCGAGGCTTGGGTCATTGAAGTATTCACTGCTGTCTATTGGACCTGAGCGCATGCTAAGTGTTACGTCAGGAGTTGCAGAAAAAGAGGAAATCCAAACATGTGGCCCTCACCTTGAAGGATCTGACTTGCTGCAGGAAGTCCTGAGAGCGCAGGAGGAATTGCTTGTGCTCCTGGGTCTTTGGTTTTTCTCTGGGGTCAAACTGAAAAGATGAGCATATAGTGCCTAGAGATTCCCACTCCCTCCCTCCCCACAAGGCCAACTCTGAGCTTGGGAGAGGCAGGAGCAGTGGGGGCCTGGGAAGGACATCCAGCACACCCAGGAGAGACCCACCTGAGACGTCCCAGACAAGCCTCGAAGACCCTGCTTCTTGACTCCAAGTGCTTACAGTGGGGATCTTGTTAAAACACAGATTCCTGTTCAGTAATGTTACAGGTGGGAAGAATGTGGTGGCTAATTTCATATATCAACTTGGCTAGCCCACGGTACCCAGTTGTTTGGTCCAACACCAGTCAAGATGTAGATGATTTTTTTTTTAAAGATAAGATTGGTTTTTAAATAACAGATTATGAGTAAAGCAAATTCTTATCCCTTACAATGGGGATGGGCCTAGTCTAATCAGTTGAAGGCCTTAAGAGAAAATACTGCAGTCCTCTGAGGAGGAAGAAATTCTGGCTTCATTACTACCTTTGGATTAAAGCTGAAACACCAGTTCTTTCCTAGGCCTTCAGCCTGCCAGCTTTCCCTGCTCATTTTGGAGTTATCAGCCCCCTGATCCCATGAGCCAATTCTTGAAAAATCTTATCAGTGAGTGCAATGGTAATGCCAATAACTCAGGAGGCTGAGGCAGGAGGATTGGAAGTTCAAAGTCCTCCTGGGCAACTAACTTAGCAAGACACTGCCGCCTCAGAATGAAATATACAAAGGACCGGGGTGTGGCTCAGTGGTAGTAAGCATTCCTGCATTCAACCAACAGTACCCAAAAAAGGGAATCTACCTGTAACTTGTGCACCCATGTCTATCTGTGTCTGTCTGCATCTAAATGCTGTGGATTCTGCTTCTCTGAAGAACCCTGACCAATACTGAGGGGCCCGACACTGCCTTTCCTGGGGGCTCCAGGGCACGCCAATCCCCTGCTCTGTGAACCAGACTCGGGCATAGCTGTAGACTAAAGTGACATTGGCAAGTGCCAACATTGTCGCGTGAAGAGCCAGGCGCATCACATCGCCCCAGACCTCCCAAGTTCATCTCCGGCTGCTGCTGCACTGTGCCAGCCAGTGACTAAATTCTCCCTTGTCCTCGGGTCCCACGGTTGGTCCAGGCTGGTGAACAGCTGGCATCTCTAAGAGTGGCCCGGGCTATGCTCCATCTCGCGGCATTCAGTTGCATAAACACAGCTTTTCCGACACACTCTCAAGTCCAGCAGAGGCCTCGGGACCCCATGCCAAGCAGCTGGCTAGAAGCTGAACAGGGAGGGGATCAGAGCTGGTGTGAAGTCCTTCCAGCAGCCCAGATGCCTGGTGTCCCACAGACACCAACAGTGGCCTCAGCAACCGCCTCCCCACTGACACCCAGGTGGAAAGGGTCTTTCGCCTGGAGTGGCTAGTCCCCTCTACACTGTCTGCCAAGGTATACAAGCTCTCCCAGACCCCCAGGAGGGAGGGGGTCTTCCGCATGGAGGGGCAAGTCCTCTTTACCCTGGCTAAGGCAGTATACAAGCTCCCCCAGAACCCTGGTGGGAGGGGTCTCCCGCCTGTAGGAGCGATTCCCCTCTACCCTGGCTGCGGAGGGATAGGAGCTCCCCTGAACCCAGATGGCAGGGGTTTCTCCCCTGGAGGGCGAGTCCCCTCTACCCTGGCTTCTGTGGTATACAAGCTCCCCCTGACAACCAGGTGGAAGGGGTCTCCCATCCCAAGGGGCGAGTCCCCTCTACTTTGGCTGGTGCCCTATAAGAGCTCCCTGGACCCCCAGGTGGGAGGTGTCTTTCGCCTGCAGGGATGAACCCCTCTTCCCTGGTTGGGAAACTATAAGAGTTGGCCTGGACACCCTGGTGGGAGGGGTCTCATTCCTGTAGGGGCGAGTCCCCGCTACCTTGTCTGCAGTGGTATAGGAGCTCCTCCCGACACCCAAGTGGGAGGGGTATTGCGCCTGGAGTGGCAAGTACTCTCTACCCTGGCTGTGGCAGTATAGGATCTCCCCATGACACCCAGGTTGGAGGGGTCTCCCTCCTCTAGGGGAGAGTCCCCAAAACCCTGTCTGCAGTGGTATAAGAGGTCCTCCCCACACCCAGGTGGGAGGGGTCTCTTGCCTAGACTGGTGAGTCCCCTCTACATTGGCTCTCCATTCCCTGGCCTGGCTCCTCCCTGGTGCCTCCAGGGCCCCTTCTTGCTCCTTGTGTCCCTGGGCTTTGACTTTGCACCCCTTGCTTGGGCCTATTTTCTGCTTCCCTTGACTTCCCTTCCCTGCAGAACCCTAGTACTGCCTGCCTGCCCAGTCCTGCCCTTCCCTGCTCTTCCCTGGCATAGGACCACATCTAGATCCCTAGCCTGGTCTCCTTGCAGGGGTCCTGGCCCCCAACCCTACCACATCCATCCTTTGGCCTATTCCTCTGTGCCCTCCTTTGGAACTCCTGTTGTCCCTGTCCCTGCCCTGCCCCTTTTCCTGATCCCTTTACTAGGATGCACACTAGGGCTGGGGACTTGACCTGGTCTTTTATCTCTTTGGGATCCCTTTGGGAAAATGTAGCCCTGCCCCTTGCCTGGGCCCTTTGGCTGCCCTCTGCCTGGGCCCTGCTCCCCAACCCTCACACCCAGCAGTGGACCTGGTCTTTGAGCCCTCCGCTTCATGTGCCACCAGCTCCCATTTTTATTCTCCCTCTCCTCATCAGCCCTGTTCGTTTTCATGAGACACCTGCCTAGTTCCTGCCACTTGGCTCTCCTTTCCTTGGCCTCATCCCTCCCTTGAAGCCCTGGCTGCCCTTCTGGAGTATCCTGACCCTCTCCTGTGATTTCAGGCCCATTTTCCTGGCCTCCTCCTGTGCCTACCCTCTGTTCCCCTTGTATTGTGGTTTCCCGGCACTACCTGGACCCTCCCCCTGTTTCTCCCTAGCCTGGGCTTCTAAAAGGGGTCCTGGCTCCCTAGCGACCCTGCCCCCAAATCCAGAGGAAAGGTATCCCCTCACAGTGCCCTCCTTTGGCCCTCCTTTGGTCCCTGTCTCTCTGTGAGGCTCTACTCCCCTGGGGCAGAGGAGTGGAATTGGCTGGCTTCTGGGCCCTGAAGGCTCCCTATGGGAAACCCAGCCCTGCCCCTCTCCTGGACCCCCTTCACCTTCCAAACCTTAACACCTGGCAGTGGACTTGGGCCTTCCGCTGACCTTGCCCTGAGCACTCATCTCCCTTCCCTCCCCTACCATCTAGCCTTGCAGGATGCCCCTGCCCCAACCCAGCCCTCCCTAATCCTGATATTTCCTGCTCCAGTTTCTGGGCCTGGATATTTGCATGAGCCCTGGACCAAGTTCCTCTTGTTGTGTGGCAGCCAGGGCAGAGAGGACTTGCCCCTCTAGGTGGGAGGATAGAAGGAGGGAGGAGGGGGAGAGAGGGAGGAGGGAAAGAGAAGAGGGGAATGAGATGGGAGGAGCCAGGAAGAGGAGGGCAGGGGCAGAGGGGAGGGGCAAGGGGGATAGAAGGATGTGCTGAGGGAAGGAGGGAAAGAGGAAGGAGTTTTCAGGACTCACCCAGCAACTGCAGGAGCACAGGAGCCAGCAGGCCGGCTGCTGCTGAGGTCAGCGGCTCACCTCAGCAGCCAACAGAGCTGAGGTGGGATTGCCATCTTTGGTGTCTTCCCCAGGGACCCTCTGTTCCCAGCACCCCCTACTCTGGACTGTCCCTAACATGGGCTGAGGACCCATGGGGACACCTCTGTCCCTACCTGACATGGCCAAGAGACAGTTCAGGTCTGACAGTATTACAAGTCCAGAGCATCAACCACCAGCTCAGTTCCCTAGTGTCTTCATACCTGCCCCAAGAGAAACACCCAAAAAATCATTGGGACATCTGACTAGCTTGAGGTAGCAGGCACTAATAAGAATCAGTTTTCTGATCAATATTACCAGTCTGTTTTCAGATTAGGAAACTGAGGCAGTGAATGGTTAAGGCCTGTCCTGCTCTTATCACAAGACCATCCAGTAGGAAGGAAAGGGAAGGGCAGGAGCCACAGAGCGGCCTGAAGGTGACCTCTAAGAGAGTCCAGCCCACACACTAAGCTTGGCTTCTGTGTGGCCTGGGCAGGAACAGTGGCCTTGAGGATGCTGGGGTCCAGGATGCAAGCCTGTTGGGTAGGTACTGGGAGCACATGATTTTCTCTTGTGCCATTAGTGGCTGGAAGGGGACATTTTCAGGGAGGTCCTGAGCTGGGGTCCCCTATTCTAGAAGCTGGTGTCAGAAGGCTATAGAGGGTTGGGACATTGGTCAGCTCAGGATTCATAGATCCAACAGATACCAACAATGTCCCTGTGAAGTGGTCACGTCACAGACCACAGTTACAAGGCAGAACGGCTCAGCACACTAAGACCAGAAATAGATCCAGGTTGGGGTGGAGGACCCAGAGTCATCCCCACACTGGAAAGGGTCAGGGCACCCCATACTCTGCCTGATGCTGACTCTTGCCAGCCCGCCATCACTGACTCACCACCCCCTACCAATCTGTTCCCCTCATCCTCACTTCTCACATACACTACCCATCCTCCATCCATTCTCAGGCCTGAAGACATGTGAAGGGGCAATTCAAATTCCCATGGAGCTTCCTGTGCCCTTCCCAAACCCCAAGTGCTGGAGACAGAGGGTAACATTGGCTCTAGAGGGGGTCAAATCACTCTGTGTCTCCAAGGTTTGTGGCTCCCAGCCCCTGCTACACTGTCCAGGGGTCCCAGAGGGCCCATCATTATTGATCTTGGCTGCAGGGATGGGCATACATGTCAGGTCAATAATGGGCAAAGCCACCAACCATGGCAGGAGAGCACCTGACACAAGTTGAGATGCTTCAGGTCCAGCCATGTGCAGTGGGGAAACGGACTAGTTTGGGCAGAAACCTAACTGCAATTCTCCTATGACTGGGACAGAGCTGCTGGGACCAACTTGACTCTGCTAGGTGTTCCCTCTGCCCCTCTGGCCATAGGCCTTGCTCTTGCCCAGTCTGTCTGCTTTGTGACATTGGGATTACCTGAGAGAATAGGGTGCCTTTAGACCTAGGCCTGGGGCTAAGTCCCTAAGTCTGCTGATGACTCCTAAGGGTCAAATTTTGTTGACTCACTTTATAGATGAAGAAAGTGAAGTTTGCTGGTTAGAGGGAAGCTAGAATTCCTACCCCAAACCCATGACAACAGGGGCACTGAAAGACTATTACCCTACACACCCCTAACCCAAGTTTTCCACCCTTCCCCCACCAAAGAAAAGAAAAATCCAACACAGCACCCTTAGTGTCTACCTTGAGCCCTTTTCAAGCTAAGGACATGGAGGCTGGCAGGGGAGGGCACTGGCTTGAGGGCCCTTCACAAAGAGAAACACTGCAACAGAGGCCATCCACTCACTCACTCCTCCCTGTTTCCCTCAAACATAAGTCAGGAGGTCCCTGCCCCAGGGTCTGTCCTGTGTGTTGCATATGGAAGAACAAGCATAATAGCAGGTACCATACACGGGGGGGTGTGTGGGAATGGGGGGTGTTAGTGGCCACAGTCAGCATGAGGATGTTGGGGAGAGTCCACTGTCAGCAGACCCTTTGGTGTGTAGAGTTCACAACTCAGGATCCAGACCTCAGGGATTCATTCATGGTTAAGGCTGGGCTGCCAATCCAAGGGCTCCAGAACCTCCCATCTGATGCCCATCTGGCTGGTCCCAACTAGTGAGCCTTACACTGGAGATCCACAAGTACCTGGAGGCTCTCTCTAAAGCCCCATACTGCCCTAGGACACAGAAAGTTCAGGCTGCCCCAATCCCATGGATTCAGTCAATGTGTCCTCGAGTGGTGGCTGGTAGCCACTCCTGTGCCTCCTTCTTCAGGTGGCCGCAAACACCCACTGTCTAATTTCCTGAAGGATTCTGTCTCCAAAATATTTCACTATGGTCCTGTGGCTAATATGGTCCCAGCTAGCAGCCTGGGATCCAGTCCCGAGTTCTCAGGAGAACTAATAAGGAACTAGCCACTAGCCCGCATGCCCCTGACCTTGGGAGTGGCATTTTAAGAATGGGAACTCCTATGCCTGGCCTGGGCTCCAGCACTGCTGCACACTTGCCCCCATATCCATCTGCCAACCCTGCCCCTTCCCAGGATACCCAGCTTGGCAGGCTCCACAGTGCTGGGTCTTGCCCTCCCCTATGCCCCACACCCACTCCCAGGTCTAGCACCCTGACCTGAGCTGCTAACCCTGGATCTTCTTCTGACACCAAGCTGACCATTGCCTGTGAGGCTCAGAGTGTCAGCCTCTGACAGGGATTCTTGAAGTACCCAGGTGTGCACAAGGGGTGTGTGCAACAGGAACACATATTCAAAGGCACAAAATCAGACAATAAGAGTGCATGGGGGGGGGCAAACAATGGAAGTGAATGTTGAGGGTGCACACAATAGGAATGCACTGTTAGCACGATTAGTATGCAGAATAGGAGAACATCCTAAGAACACAGAACAAAAGTAAGTATACTTAGGCATTGGGCTACTGGGGTTGCTAAGGTTGGGGCCACAAAGATCTAGGGAGCTGGTAGAGGGTCTCCTTTCACTGTAGTGGGAGGAAGTGGTTAGGAACCTCTCCGTGTCTTCTTGAGCCCTCAGCACTTGTAAAACATGACCAGCCAGGCAGGTGGATGGCCTCTGCCCAGGCAGAATTCATTCTTCTCTGAAAAGTCACATGCAGATCTTGAGGCCACCCTCTGGAATCAGCCCATCCTGCCTCTCAGCCTCTTGTTAGGAGAACAGCCAGCCAGGCTGCCACTGGAGCCATCTAAGTATAGATCAAGCCTGGCACATCCTCCTGACCAGGGTCTGCTCCTGCTTCCCAGAGACCTTTGAAAGAGCTGAGGGAGGTAGCAGCACATGGCACATTGGCAGCACACAAAGAAACCCTGTGAGGGCTGGTGAGTGTGCCTGGCCAGGACAGGTAGGACCCCCACTGGAGTAATTCCCATTGAGGCCAGAATGGTGAGACCAGAGAACTCAGTCTAGGGTGCTAGAGGGAAGCCCTCATCAAAGACAAGGGGCTTCTTACCTCCTTTTCTACAAGCACTCGGCAAACTGGCTCAAGAATTGGCTGCTGCTTTTGTAAATAATGTGTTTTTGGCACAGGTCACACCAATGTGTTCATGTAGTGTCTGAGACAACTCATTGGCAGGGTTGAGTTGTGAAGACACACCACCATGTGGCCCACAACACTGGGGTGATCTAGTGTTATACCCTTTACAGAAACAGTTTGCTGACCTGGTTTCTGACTGACCCCCTGACACATGTGGGTGTTGCCACCTTCACTCTCACAATGGCCCAGTAGAAGCACTCAACTCCTCACCTAATGAAAAGAAAAGCAAGGGCTGGAGAGGACCACTGTCTTGCTGAGGCCATGTGACTGAATGTGAAAAGCCAAGAGGCATCTCACTGGTGTGGAGTCAACCCCCCAGGAGACCTGGGCAAGGTTAGCATCTGACTGGGTTGCGTGTGAAGGATATGAGGAGAGACGTACCAAATTCTGAAATACTGGTCAGGCCCATGGAAAAACAATTATTTTGAGGAAGAGGCTTATGGTTTCAGTCCATGGTCTTTTAGTCCTGTTGCCTTTGGGCCTGTGGTTAGGCAGCACATCATGGTGGGAAGATATAGCAGAGGAAGCTGCTTATTTCGTCATGCGCTTCCAGCCCACGCCTGCAGTAACCTAACATGGCTTGTAACCAAACATGCATAAACGGTCAACTTAAAAATACAAAGAGCTGGGTGAGGTGGCACTCATCTATCATCCCAGCAACTTGGGAAGCTGAGGCAGGAGGATTGCCAGTTCAAGGCCAGCCTCAGCAATTTAGCAAGGCCATCAGTAACTTAGTGAGACTGTGTCTCAAAATTCAATAAATAAATAAATAAGTAAAAAGGGCTAGGGATGGACTCAGTGGCTAAAAACCTCAGGTTTCAATCCCTGCTACCAAAACAAACAAACAAACAAACAGGAAAGAGAATAAAACTAGTTATAAGGACCAGAGAGCTATCCCTAGGCACTGGGAGGAGGTGCAAAGCAACACAGTCCTCATGTGGGAGGAAAGGATGATGGCACTTCATGGAGACAACTCTAGGGGGGATGGTTTCTGAGCAGGCAGTAATTTAGCTGAGCTGGGAGGCCTCTGGGGCCATGGCTTCTCCATGCCAATCTAACCACTCCCAGGATCCTGCTGGGGTTGGGTGGCCTCTTGTTATACCATGTTCCAGGGGCTCTGGCTAGTCATATCAAGGATGCTTGCTGACCTGATGACACCAAGGTAAGTCCTTGGGGTGGGCATGGCCTGGAAGGAGTGTACATGTGCAGGTCAGTGCCTCTTTACAAACAGACAGTTCTGCACCACCTTTGGTAGCCATGAGCCCAGCCATATATGAAGTCCCATGTCCAGCATCATGAAGGGAATGTGTGCTGTAGAGGTGTCTTCTATTCTTGGCATTGTTATCATCACCCCCACTACCACCATCATAATCTTCATCATCATCATCATCACTGTCACTGCATTAGTCATCTTTCTGTCACTATGACAAGATATGTGAGAAAATAAACTTCCAAGGAGGAAAGGTTTATTGTGACTTATGGTTTCACTCCATGGTCTTTCATCTCTGTTGCCTTTGGGCCTGTGGTGAGGCAGCACATCATGGTAGGAAGATATAGCAGAGGAAGCTGCTTATTTCATCAGCTAGGGAGAGAGAGAGAGAGAGAGAGAGAGAGAGAGAGAGAGAGAGAGAGAGAAGAGGGGCCAGTATTCTAGTATGCGCTTCAAGCCCATGCCTGCAGTAAGCTAACTTCCGTCCACTAGAAAGATTCCATCTTCTAAAACGATTCTGTACTTTCCAATACTGCCTCAGGCAAGATACCAAGCTTTTAACACATGGGCCTTTGGGGTACATTTAGGATCCAAACTATAGCAATCACCATCCCCCTCACCACCACTAATACTACCATCATCACCACCACCACCTTATGCAAAGCTTTTGGATGAAGGGCAACCTGAGGCAGACCTGTAACCCACACAGAACACAGCCAGTCTCATACAAGGGCAGAGAGACCCAAAGGCAAGTTCTATACAGACATCAGACATCCCTGGGTAAATGCCTTGGCCTAAGGACATCCCATTCCAGCATCAGAGCCTTGAGGTCATACAGGGGCTTTTGGATGAACATCTGTCTCCTAAGTAGGCACTGTCAGTACACTGTCATACCCCTAGACTCACACAGAGCCCAGTAGCAGGGAAGGGCAAGGGAAAGGCTGAGGAAGGGAAGAGGGAGATGGGGTCTCTGGTTCCTTTGGGACAGTCCACTGTGTGGATATTTCTTATTTCTGGAAGTTTCATGACATTCCCACAGTGCATTCTCCCATAGCACAGTGAAGAGGTGACAATCATCACCTCTCCTCAAACAACAGTCTTGAGGCTTGACAAGATCACTAGCAGGGCATCAGAGAGGCCAGGGGATAGGGCACATAACTGAGGCCCTAGGGTACCCCTCCATTATGATCAGAGCCAACTATGAGCCCCAAAGACCAAACAGCAGAGAACAGCAGCCACTTTGGACACCCTGACGCCCTAAAGCACTTGTTCCTTAACCCAGGCCTCCTTCCCTGGACTGGCCGAGGGTAGACCCTGGGATGGTTCTTTAGCCCTGGACTCAGATGCAGCCTTTGTACCCCCTCTAAGACTAGTTGGAGACGTCGTCAGCCCCAACTGTCTGTAATCACACCAAAAACATGAGGATGATGATGGGCTAGCACCCACTTCCCCAGGATCTCAGACATATTCTCACCTAAGTCTGGCCTCTGTGAACAGTGTCCTGCCTATCTAGAGGCCAATCTGGGTCCTGGTACCTAAGTCCAGTATAGGTAGCCTTCTGGTGTGACCGTGGCCTTGCTATATGCAGGCAGGAGCTCAGCTGTGTCTAAGTTGGAGGAGGTAATGCTGGCCAGGCTGCATGGCAAACATACCTACAGTCACTTTCCAATTTCAGTCTCAGCAAAGAGAGGAACCTGGCAGATAAATCTAGAGCCCAGCATAGCCTGCCTCACCTTGAGAGATGCCCACCCTCACTCAGCATTAAGTTGCTCCTGCTTTTCATACAACACTGGTGGTCCCCTTCCTCTTCCCACCACCATGTTAGACACTGTGATCTATGTTAGAGACATGTGTTGTTCCCCTTCCTGAGATGATGGTGACACAGAGCACACCCTTGGAAAGGCAGGAAACAGGATGATGGAAATGTTTCCCCTATGGAAACGTTCAGAGAAGGGGTCTTCATCACTAGAATCTTCGGGTACCCTGGATAGCTCCTGCCTGATGCTTCAAATTTATCATAGGATAAGCTCGATCTCTCCCCAAACTAGAAGAAAAATCTAATTAGTATCCTCCTTTAGATGGAAGGAGATTTACAAGAAGAACCATGTGCTATGACCAAGGAGCCACCAGAACAAGAAAGAATGTCTAGAAATTAAAAATAGAATTGGTAAAATTAAAAAAAATCAATAGAAATGTTGTAAAACAAGGTCAAGGAAATATCTCAGAAAGAAAAAAAATAAAAGAGGAAGAAAAAAATGAATGAGATTCAGAAAACAACTATAGGTCAAACATCTGTCTTAGGGTAGTTCCATAAAGAGGAAAATGAGAAAATAGAGATTAAAAAAAAGTAAAAGAAATAATACCAGAAAATTTCCGATATCTGAGAACCTAGTCCTTCACTGTGCATTCATAACACAGGGATCAAGACAGGCCTGAAGCCCTAGGAAGAAAGAGTCATCACAAAAGATGCAAGGTGGCATTAGACTTCCCGACACCAAATTGGATGCCAAAGGACTACAAAAGTGTAATAGCTTCAAAACTCAGGGGTCACCATTTTCAAAATGGCATTCTGGAGCCAGCAAATCCGTCTAAACAAACTTGTAGCCATGGGAGGATTCAGAGAATGTTCTTCACTATATTTTCCTTAGAATGTTTAGTTGGAGTTTTGCTTCAGCCTCTGTAAACCCAGAGGAAAAAAAATTGCAGACAGTGAAAGTTGGATGAAACCTTAATAGTGGTTAAGGGAATTCATGGGGCAGCAGGAAAAGGGCCTGAGATCTTTCCAGGGAGAAAATAAGAAACCCACTACAAACTCTGGCATGGGAAAGAATAAGCTCATGAAATGGGACAAGAGGGAAAACAATACAAAACACCCAAAAACAAAGTCAAGTATAAACCCCAGGAAAAACCAAAGACCATGCAAGAGAGGGGCTAGTGTGGGAGCCTCAGAAATGCAAAGGTCATCATTTACAAAGGAAATGGGGGTAACAGTGGCTGCCTTCAGGGAGGACTGCAGGCAGGAGTTGAACAAACCCATTTTCCAGATCAATAGCTGGGTAGAGATTTTAACCTTGTGCAAGATATTGTTGACCAAAATGTTGTGGTTTAAAAACAAAAGCATGCATATTTGGAATTTATAACAGAAATTTTAGACATAATAAAAAAGAAAGGAAATTGCATCCTCCAGAAGGTGGAGACAAATGTGGGTTAGAAAGTGTTGTCTCCGAGGTGCAGCAGGAAAAAGCCCCTGCACACACAGCCTTGGGTATCTGGCATCTGGGGCACCATCTGAGCCCTGCACACTACACTGTGACCCCCAACTCAGCCAAGTGTGTTTGAAGACACATCAGGTCTCCAAGGACACTCTGGGCTCTTGGTTACAGAGGCTTCTGCAATCCAGACACTTGAAGGGCAGCTTCTGGCCTAAAATTCTCCATGCTCAAGCTTTCTTTGCCACTCCTCCTTGATCTGCCTGATGTTCCTTCATGGCCACCTGGCCCAGCCCCTAACATCCTGACAAATACTCACTCCTGGACCCCTCCTCATCTTTGCCTGCTCCTTTCCTCTGTCACAAGGCACCTCCCCCACCAGGCTGGTGGGTCACCCAGCAGGGGTCACCTTCCACTGGAATAGGGTCTGCAGCCACTGGGCCTTAGACCTGACCTTGGCTGGAAATGAAGAGGCATCTTCCACTTCTGTGAGAGACCCCAGTGCATTCCTGCAACAGAGCTTGCTATGTGCTCAGGCAAGGACAATATGAATAAGTAATTGCTCTTTTATTAACGAGTGATAAATTATTGTGTGTGATAACTCTGTTTATTAGAAATCAAATCTGTGCAGGTGAGAGGCCCAGACGCCACTGCCCTTAGAAAAGGAGGTCAGTGTTTTTGGCTACATCCCTACATCCTGAGGCTGACACGTGTACTGGGTGCTCCTGCAGGAATGAGGGAAAGAGGGTGGGATGCCCTAGGGCTATGGAGTAGGTGGGGGCAGGGAACTTCTAGCTTCATTTCCTTAGCACCTTGGTCCCAGACTCAGGAGGGGGTCATCTCAGGCTCCCAGCACTGCCTCTCCCACCCACCTTACCCCCCTGCAGTTCTTAAAAGAGGCCTGATCCAGTCTACTGGCCCAGGACACAGAAGCTCCTAGGGCTGAGGAAGGACCAGCCTCAGAAAGGAGACTCTAAGCCCAAGGGACCATCACAGGCACCAGTAGCCATAGCTGAGCCACCTGGAATCAGTGGCTATCCCCAGATCTTACTGTACTCATTCCTCCCAAGTGACCCCTGAGGATTTATACTGTCTGATTTTTCACCCCAGAGGACACACCTACCTCCTAGTTGCCCTCCCTGGACCCCTTGCTCAGGTTACATCAGATGCTCTCAATTATCCAACCTGGAAGAGCTTCTGTCTTTTCCCTAGTAATTGTCATAACGATTTTACAACACATCCACCCTATCCCTTCCCTTTCTCCTCTAGCCAAATACAAAAGGGTCCCTGGAAAGCCTAGGTCTGGATCAGATATGCACCCAATATCCTCCCTACACCCAATGTCCCTTGCATGTCTATAACTTTCAGAGATTCCCAGTCCTCAGCCTGCTAGGAATAGTGCCCTGCACCCCAGCCCATGCCTCAGTACCTAGTCCTGAGAATGCACATTTAAAACATTATATCCCACCCACCAGCAGTGACACCTCCCTGCCAGGCCAGGCCCTCAGGGAGCCAAGCCCTGCTCACTTGCTCCTATGAACATTCCTTCATCCCCTCATTGTGGCTGCAGCAAACCAGTGAGACTCAGATACCTCCAAGCCCACCTATGTGGCCCAGCTCAGGCCCATCTGGAGCCTGGATTTCTTATCTGTGAAATGAGAGGACTAGGGATACAGATGGGGCACATCAGTGGACCAATCCCAGGGTCCTCCTGACATCCACCCTCTAATTCCTGTCTACTGCCAGGCTGCCTATTCTACCTCATTCTACCTGCTGCTCAACCTAGCAGGCCTCTGCATGGCTTGTTTCTGTTGACTGTCCCTGGTCTGTGGGCTCCATGCGTGCAGTATCATGGTTGACTAGCATGCTGTGAAATGTCACAAAGGTGCTTTTGGCTTATTCTGTCTGGTCTCATGCTAATGCTAGAACAGGTGAAAGGATGAGTGATTCATGAGTCCCTATGGCACCAGGTCCCTACATGTAACCCTGCAGGGAGGCCCTGAACTCTGTCTCAGGCAGGCCCTGCAGTATCTCTGCGCTCATTCCATCACAGGGAAAATGGAGATCACAAGATCTACCTCACAGGGTGCTATAGGGCCACATATATACAGGGCAAATGCAAACAGGAAATGCCTGGCTCATCAGCCCAGGAGTTGGCAGCCTTCACCATTGTCCCCGCTCTATAGAGAAGAAAGCCAAACCCAGATTCCAAGGTCAAGTGGGAGCTAGAAGGGGCATTGCTGGCATCTGATGTAACCCTAACTCTGGCACACTAACTGTTCTGCGAGGCTCTGGCTTTCTCATGCCTGCTTTGCTCAGGCAATTCCTCTCCTCCAGTGCCTGCCCCAGTCTCAGGCATATTCCCCCCAGGCCGCTCTTCTCCTGGACGCCTCAGGAGGCTGGACTCTTCCCAACTCCCTTTTCATCTTAACACAGCTTTGCTCCATGGATGTGGAAAGATCCATTCCGATCTGTGGAGCAGTTGGTGGGGACAGAGCATCAATCTGGCTGAGTGAGGTCTACATACACACTGGACCTGGTAGCCCCACACAAGGTGGGGAAATGAACATGATGTCTGGTACCTAGCAGGAAATGAGCCATTAAGATTGGGAGCTTATAGGCCTATAGTTTCCACTGCAGAGCAACATCCTGCTACCCCCAAGGGCCCTTATTACAGCTGAAACCCAGTGACAGCATGATGAAGATTGTCATGTGACCTCTGTGCTTGGGTTCCCAACTTCCAGAGTTCCCTGGACATCCTGGGACAGTGATGGTACCCCAGGTGGGTGATTAGGATGACTAACTGGAAGGGAGTTTAACCAGAGAAAGGAACAAAGGTGTTCTTGCCTTGTGCCAAAGCTGAGGCTCAAATGTGCTCTGTCCTAAAAGCAGGGGGTAGAGATGCTGGGACCCTGGGGTCCGACTGTGACAGAGGTTCTGTGGGTATGGAGGGAATGGGCAGGCCACAGTGTCAGGGAGGGCTCCATTGCCTTGGGGCTAGATTGCAGCTCCGGCAGCAGGTGAAGAATGGAGTCCATTAGGGCCACCATCTGTCTTGGCCATGACAGGTCCTCCCGGTGACACCTGGGAGGTATGTAGATGGAATATCTTTTTGGGGAGAGTTTTTCTTTTGCCAATTTTTTAACAGGTAGCCAGACACTTGTCACACCTATCCTGTGTTAGCCTCTGCCTGACATAAATTGGGGATGAGGCAAGGAGATGAAAGACAGCCTGGACACGGCCCAGTGTGCAGGGGCCACTTGTCAGGACTCGGAGCACAAAGAATCACTGGCAGACCTCCCGCTGGGATGGTGGTGGGAGGGTAAGTTCTTCATCTATTGCTCTCCCCCAACGCCTCCCCACCTAAGGCCAGGCTTACCCTATCCTCCACATCCTCATGCAGTGCCTCACTGACTCCCTCAGAATGGGGGCTATTCACCATCTTTTAGCCTTCTGCTCTGGGAATTCTGGCAGCCAGGGACCACTCCCTTTTGGCCAGCAGCTTCAGTACCTCCATGAGACCTGGTGGGGGCCCTAGAGTTCTCTCCACAATCCCTGTTGGCACTCACACCAACACTGCTCTCTCTCATGGATTTTCACAGCATCTCTTTGGAACCTGGGGAAGTCTTGAAAGCAGACTATGTTGCAAGATTCTCAGGGTCCCTGCTGCCCAGCACAGGACTGACCTAGAACTGATGCCAGGAATAATTCACTGAGAGAATGCGCGGAGGGGTCATTGACTCTAGAGACTCCTTCATGGTAGAACCTGCCTAGGATCTGTTCTCTCTCCACTGTATGTGCATCATGATACCTGTTAATCCCACAGAGGATTATGGGGTGTGCTCCCAGGGGATGCTGCCAATTAACCTGCTAAGCCACACTCCAGATCATAGCCCTCATGGACTCTGCAGGTGGGGCAGGAGAATCTCCCAGCTAAGAGGATATGAATAGTCCTGTTGCTTCCTTAGATGTCCCTGGAGGGTTCATTTGTAGCCCTCAAGGAGACCTGAGAGGCAAGTCCCAGGCACATAGGCCACATACCTCATCCCTTGTAGGCCAGTGAGTACTGGAAGATAGGGGCTGGGCAAGGTGTGACTAGCCAGCTGTGTGCTCTCTGAGGACAAAGGGGACTGAATGTATCCAGGGAGACCTGAGGCCTCCACCAGGGTAGATGAGAGAAGCTGATAGTTGAGAACATATGGAGAGGGCGCTTGATTGGGCTTGATGAAAGGGGAGGTACACTAGGGCCAACTCCTAGGTTCCTGGCTGGGTACAGCATGCAGACAGGTAGGGCCAAGAAAGCTGGGTGTGGCACCTCTTGGGATGGCCCACAATCTTCCCTTAGTCATTCTGGCCAATGCTGGGGAGGCAGCATACTCCATAGCCCAAGGAAAGAGCTTCTGGGGTGGAGGCCATACCCAGAGGACAGGTGGGCCAGCCTCCCACTGCCCAGACCTCCTACCAGGACTAGGCAGGAATACATGCAGCCCCTCCCATGGCACCATCAACCAAACTAACTCAAAGTGAATGGTGGGACAAAAGCCTCCAAACTGTTAAGACAGAAAATTTCAAATGTCCCTCTAAGCACAAAGTTCCTATGGCTCAAGTCTGTTCAGGGGCTTGAGCTAAACCTCAGTTTCCTCACTGAGAAGTGGAAACACCCCTCTCCTCTGGAATCCCCAGATGCTAGACCTGCCTGGAACCTATGCAGCCCCACCCTCATCCTACTATGACTTAGGTCCCATTTGGGCTCTCCACAGCTCGAACCAATGCTTTACTCCTCATAGAATGGCCAGCATAGACCTTGATGGAAAAGAACCTGTGTGGGAGAGGCCAGACAAGAGTTCCTTCTATGTGCCTTCCACAGCCCAGCAGAGGTTTTTGCTCCAGGAATCTTTGTAGGATACACATGCCTATCTCCTTTGGCTGCCTGGGTTCTACCCTGGATTTCCTTGGAGCAGGACAGGTAGGAAGGAGGCTCAGGGAGATAGGGGCCTCATTTCCTATTAAGGGGCCTGAAGTGCCATCAACAGTCTCAGTTTCCTCAGTGAGTTCCCAAGCTCAGGGCATGAAGTATAGGAGGTTTTTTAGAGTGCATGGGAAGGAGTCCCAGGAGCCGGCCAGAGCATCCAGAAGAATTTCTCAGGGTCCAGGCACTATAGGCAGCACTCCCTCACCAGTGAATCCACCTTCATACCATCCATGTACGGAAGGGAGGCTGGGGGTAGAGCCTGAAGCACACCAACTAGCCCATGCTAGACAGCCAGCCCTAAGGGCCCCTGACTTTGGCATCTCTCAGAGCTGACTCGGGGGCATAGAGGAACCCAGGCATTTTTGGTGAGAATGCTGCTTCTCACTGACAGTTGTTTCTTGGGCTCTCCCTATACGGGGTGCTGCAGATATATCCACCCCAATTTTAATGGCTCTCTGCACCCTCATGCCAGGGTTAGACTGTTTGGGAGACATGGAGATGGGGTGACAGAAAATAGCACCTGGAGTTTCCCCCAGCAAAGGTGGAAGAAAAGGTTCTTACATGAGACCCTCTGACCCAGGCCCTGAAAGTAAGGAGAAAAAGCTTCACCTAATGGCAGCCTTGAGAGGGTTTAGGCAGGAAGGGTGGAAAATACCATCTTATTGGAAATAAGATGGTAGGCAGGGGTGTCTGTGGTCTTGAGCCAGGAGGTGGAGGGGGTGATCTAATAAGGCAGGCCTGCCATGAGGAATAAAAGGGAATGGACAGGGAGAAGGTCAGACTTTGTAAATTGAACCTGTCTTTGGGGATAGGTAGAGAGGGCAGGCCAGGATTGTGGGGTTGGATGTCCAATACAAAGGATATGATATCACATAGACTGAATTTGGGGATCCTGGATGCCCAGTGGAGTGAGCTGTGTACAGGGGTGATGTGGAGCTGTTAGGAGGAAGTAGCCAAGGGAGTCCGAGACCCTCTGTTCAGCTGCATAGGTTCCACATATGGCAGGGAGGTGGTCAGCATTCACTGAACGACCTTCCAGATCTGAGAACCAGTGCAGAGCCCAGTGACAAGACAGGCTGAGCTGTATGTGGTGGGGGAGGGATAGGGGGCCAAGTAACCATGGTGAACATGGATTCTCAGCCAGCTTAAGACTTTTTCTGCCTTCCATGTTACTCACTATTTTTACTGAGCATCTACAGGGTGCAGGGTCTACTCCAGGCCCTGGGGCTGCTATGGGATGCTCCAAGCCAATCTTCATCCTGGCTCTGCATGCAGCCCCACCTAGCTCCCCCAGAGCCCCACACCTAACAATTCCAGAACTTGGAGTATTTCCTACTCATGAGGGCACTGAGCCAGGAACACCATCTCTGATCAACAGCTGTGGATTATATGGCCTCCAGTGACCAGGGAAGGGCGGTGCTACCCAAGGTCACACAGCCAGCCAATACTGCACAAGCTGGTCCTATGACTGCACAGATGTGGGGGAGGGGGGACTTCTGGCAGGTCCCAGAGCCCGCCCCATTTGGGTGCTGGCAGGAGGGCAAACAAAAGCAACATCTTAAGAAGGTCACAATGGCTGGGACAAATTGAGGACACAGTGCTGGGGACCTAGGCAAGCAAGGAGCAATCTGAGAGGGCTCCCGGGAGGTGGTGAGGGGCCTGAAGTCTCACCCTGGCTTAAGTCCCTGGGTCCTTCAGCCTCCTCATCCCCACCCTCTTTCTTGATGGGCCCCTTGCACAGCTTCAGACTTAGCCTGACATTTACCATGACATTTGCTGCAAAGAAATAGAGTCATAAATCCAAAGGTTAAATTTGCACAGTGCCTTGCACTGATGGTAAAAACTATGGTCCCTCCACCCATCAGGAACCCCATGGGTGGAGGTTTGTGTGGGATGGCCCACCTATCTCACCACTTCTCTAAGGCAACCCAGTCACCAGGTCCCCAAATGGGTACCTGGGCCCACCAGGCCCTGAAGTTGGGCTCATAGGGATGTTTATCAGAGAGAATATTACCTTCCCTACTCTAAAATCAAGACCTTGAGATGCCCTGCAGTAAAGAAGAAAAGAAAGGGTTTCAGCATGATTTAACACAGCTGATCCCAAATTTGACCATAAAACCCTTGTTTGACATCTGCCAATTGTGAAGCTTCAAATCCATGGACTGTGATTCCTGAGGGCCAGTTAAGAATGTTGAGGTATTTACTGGAGGGCCAAAGAGCACCCCTGGGCATGAGGTAGGCTATCTGAATGAGGCTAAGTCAGTTCTTAACACCCCTACATCCCAGATCAGCCCAGGTCCATGTATCAGAGTGCGGAATGGGACTCACTACCTGCCAGGTCCAACTGGGCTGACCTGGGGTCCACTCAGCATCTCTCCAAGGCTGCTTAGGAAGGTCTTCCAATAACCTCTGCCCTCTGGCCCCATTGCCTGGGTCTGGCTACCCTGAGGAGGGTCATCAGGGTCCATGGACAGCCTCCATCAGAACAAGACAGTCAGAAGAAAGAATCAGACTGCCATCAAACAAGGCAGGTCAGTGCCACCATCATTTCAGTCTATCTTACCACAGCAGAGCAAGGCCATGGACTCGACCCAGAGATAGGGAAGACTATTAGACTCAGCTAATGAGGCTGGAAGCTATGTAAAGAGGGTTGGAGAGAAGGGGCCCTGAAGCAACCCCTGCAGAGATGGCCATCCTTAGAGCTGAGAACCTGCTGGGTTATGTGCACGAGAGGGGAGCTGCATCTCTAGAGTCCTGCTACATGGCTGTGGCCAGTATAAGAGGCCAAGGCAGGTTTGAATAAGTAAATTATCTTTCATTTTCTGGAAGGGATTCCACACTTACCAGTAAAGCATGATGAACAGGAATAGTTTCTGATGTGCAAAATATTTAAAATACAGTGACAATAGAAGAAACTGCAGCACAAAACACCTGGTGTGGTGGGACCCAGCCAGGCCCATGCACTCTGGAGATGGTGTAGAGAGACACAGGGGTGTGGGACTGTGGGCCCACCCTGCTGGCTGGGCATCCAGTGGTGGCTCTGTAACTGTCTGTGCTTTAAAGCACTTAACCCTAGGGGAAGATCACTTTCCTTCATTTGTCTGGTTCAGAGTAGGGTCTGCAGACCAGGAATGAATGAACGAATAAGTAGATGGTGGTTAGCAAATGCAATATCTAGAATTTGGTCACAAGGAGGATGCTAGTGACCTTGATCAGGTATGGGTGCACCTAGCTACAGGGCAAGGACACTAAGAGGTGCAGAGATTGGCCCCTGAGAGAGTACTCATGGGGCTGGAGAGGAGGTAGGGTGTAGAGTTCTTAGGGCCTATACCATGGGTGGCTACTGAAGGTTGAGCAGTCCTGCTTGAGGGTCAGAGGTCAGGTCTCACCAGGCTGGGTATCTAGAAGCATGAACTTCACTGACCAGGCACAACCAAGTACCTAGGGCCCTCAGTAACCCTATGACAGGGTTGGGGTAGGTTTTACTTGCTCATACACTCCCTCCACTGAGGGCACACACACACACACACACATTCTCTCTCTCTCTCTCTCTCTCTCTCTCTCTCTCTCTCTCTCTCTCTCTCTATCTCTATCTCTATCTCTCTCTCTCTCTCTCTCCCCCTTCTACTGACCTTTCTTCCAGATGCACAGACTGAGAACCCCTGAGGAGAAATTCTAGGCCACAGGCCCAGGACTGCAGGAGGGCTCATTCTGCCTCTCTACCATCCTGGCTTTGCCAGCTGGACCCCTCTTGGTGCTGCACTGACTGCCATAGGCATCCAGGCCACAAAGCCAGAATTTCAAGCCAGGGCAGGAGCAGCAGGGCAGGGGGGGATGTGCTCAGGACTGGGTAGCATAGGGAGGGTGAGCCCAGTGCCTGAACAGTTTTGGAAGTCTTGTATCCACAATCCCTGACCCTCACAGATAGCTTATCACTTGAATTAAAATAAAGGGCAATAAATTGTGCTCCTCTATTCAGGGATGGACTCTTGGAATACCCTCCTCCTCTTTGCCCAACTCAGCTTCTACCCACACATATTCACCTTCCCCATCACTCCTGAGAACTCGGCTGTCCACAGAGTTCAGGGCACACCAATGCCATTGGCTTCCCAAATTCTTAAATTCAGAGCTCACCTCAATTCCTTATCCAATGGTAGGTGTGGGTACAAAAGAGAAATAGGAGGAAGCTAAGAAGGAAACTGCCAGACAAAAGGCCTGCCAAGAACTTCAGACATGTGCAATCAATGAGCTCCTAACTCCCAGGGAACCATGTGCCCAAGGAAACAGGTGCTCATAATTTCTAAGACCTTGCTGGAGGGAAATGAGACAGGGCATCTTGCACCACAATTACAGGTGGAGACGTGTTTTATGTGAGGCTTCCACACTAAGGGGACTTGGGTTATGATGTACACACAGGTGACCAATTTGTGGCCTGAGAACATAGTGATCCTTTAAAGTGTGTGGCACAGAAGGTCACCTGCCATCTTCCCTTGGTGACAGGGAAGTCATTATTTATTGTGAGTATTTCATTCAGTTGTGGACATCAGCAGGAAAACTAGGTCCTGTATTGGGACTTTCTCCATGAGGCAGTGACTAGCAGGGTTGGAGATCCAGCCACGCTCTGACCATGAAGGAATGGTGAGTGTGTGGCCCAGCCCCACCCTACCTGCTCATGCAGTCCCTGAGCTCCAGTCTCTTTACTCTACCATGGAAGTTAGCAGGGTTGGGCTCAGGGCCTAGGATCATGCCTCTGTCACCATGGGCAGGGGCTGTGGAGGGGCCACAATCAGTGCCCTGCTCCTCTGGGAGTTTTCTGTGGCTGCTGAAATAGATCACTGCAATACAGTGGCTCAAAACAACATGCATTTATTTTCTCACAGGTCTGGAGGTCAGAAGTCCAAAATGCACCCTGGGGATTAGAACCAAGGTGTTGGGAGGCCAGGCTCCTTCGAGGGACTCAGGAAGAAACCATTGCCTTATGTTTTCCAGCTCCTAGAATACCACATCCCTGGACTCCTACCCCTTCCTCCAGTTTCAAAGCCAGCTCTGCAGCACCTACAAATCTCTCTTTCTGGCTTTCTCTTCCCCTCTTCCCTCTCTCCTTCTCCTCTCTTCTCTCTCCCTCATCCCTCTTCTCTTCTCTCCATTCCCCTAATCAATCAATATCTCTCTCTCTCTCTCTCTCTCTCTCTCTCTCTCATCTCCTTCCATTCCCACATTCCTTCTCTTATTCTGACCTCCCACCTCTCTCTTTCCCTTACCTTGGAACACCCAGATAAATTGGCATAATCCTCCATCTCAGCCCCCTTAACATCATCCCCTGGGTAAGGTCCCTTTTGTTACAGACCATAATATATTCACAGGTTCCAGGATTAGGAAGTAATATTCTTAGGGCCCCTCATTCAGTCTCAAGCTCAGCTTTGATCCTAATTCCATGGAGATCTGGGAAGACATCTCCCCAATTTCTCTCCCTTTCTATGTCTGTCCAACCCCAATCTGGGTATTTCTGGGACCACCCCAGACTCAACCCTGCCCACATGTCTGGTCTTCCACAGCCCCTACTTTGTCTAGGATCACAGGGAAGGGACTATGATTTCAGTCATATCGCTGAGACATTTTCTTCCCATGACCCCCTGGTCTGCTTCTCTGTCACCAAGATGCTCTTGGAGGAAGATCTTATGAGGATCTTCAGTCTACAATGAAGACACCATGGCCCAGAGACTCTGATTTGTCAGAAGTAGATCACTGGGCTGTCACTTTCCTGCTCCTACAATTATCAGCGTGTCTCTAAGGACTCCTGGACTCCATGTCCTCCCTTTCCAAGTTAAGCCCAGAATCATGTCCTCTCTGTACACTTCCCATGGCACTGATGGCCTTCAGGTGGCTTGATTCAAGTATTCTCTCACTGTCCTCCTCTGTTGTTCTTGGCCCTGAACACTCCATGTCACTCTCACCATTTTGAAATTCCTCACCCTGCTGGGCCCCTCTGTCTGGCCCTCTATGCTGGTGCTGCCCTGTCAGGACTATTGGGAACTGGCTCCCTGTGTACTCTGGGCCTTTTGCTTCTTTGCCTGTTCAATCCTTAGCCTTCCTGGGGCTTGAAGGCTGCTGGAAGCTGTAATTTGGCTTTCCTGGTGGCAGCCCTGCCCCAGGATTGGGTTACCATTCATTCTGAGTCCCTACTGGAGGCAGGCACCCTGTGACAAGGGCTGTGTCTCTAGCACCCTGTCCCTCAGAGGTTCAGCTGGGTTCTGGACTGGACCTTACTGAGCCCTCCATGTTTACTGTTTCACTGTAACATTGCTCCCAGTTCTGCTGCAGATATGATCCCACCTGCCACAACTGTCAACATAGTGACCTTGGCTGAGGGTTGCTTTCAGGGAAATGCTGAGCTGGTATCTGACATGTTTTATATTTTGTGATTCAGACCACCTTGGAGGCAGATGTCTGTACTCCCACACCTTGTGAATGAGGAGACAGAGGTTCCAGAGTGAAGACAGGTCGTCTGAGTCCCACAGCTACACAGATGGTGAGCACCTAGGTCCATTAGCCCAAGGGCAACCCAAGGTGACTACGTCTTCCCCCATGCCTGACTGTAAGGGCCAAGCCAGCTTAGGTGGCATAGGTGTTAAAGACCACATGTATGTTGGGTCACTCTCCCTCCTAGGCAGGCTGTGCCTATACAAGGCCAAGAGAAGATTCTGAGCATATGAATATTTGTGGTTCTGTGGAGTTGGAGAACCTGGATTCTTCTGTCTACCCTGGCTCAATGGATCCACAAAGCAAAGCAAACAAGATATTTGTGTGCCTATTTCTGAGATGAGAGGATGGAGGCTCCAACAATAAGTGAATGATCCAGTCAGGGTCACAGTGAATTGTGGGGTGACCTATCCCCAGGCTCTTTCCACATTTCCTCATCCCTGTGACTCATTGTCATTTAATCATTAGTTCACTAACACATTCATTTAACAAGCCCTGAGTGACCCTCCAGTGACTCTGAGATGTGGGGGCTATGATTGCCATTTCACAGATGAACTCAGAGACATACACAGTCCACCCAGGTTCCACATAGCCCAAAGGCAGCGGATCCAGACCTAATCCCACCCATCTGCTCCCATCTCTGTGCCCAACTCAGACCTATATTTTCCCTAGGGAGTAACAGCCCCACCACACAGGGCAGGTCTATGCTGGGCAAGCCCCTCAATGTACAAGGAAGAATGTCAGCATCCAGTAGCTGATGGCCATGGGCTGAGACAAAGTTCACAGAGTCAGAAGAGGGAGGGAGACTGGCTTCCTCTACAGCAAAAGTCATAGCCCAGAATGGCATGAGTGGTTGTTGGGAAGCCCTAGGGAGCAGACTCTGGGGCTGTAGAAGAGGGACAATGAAGTGGCTGCTCTGGCCTGGGAGATGGGAAGCAAATGGCTGTTTGGGGTCCCTGGGGAAGGGAGAAGCAGAGCCAGCAGCTCCTGCTGAATTGAGCTGGGTGACACTCTCATCTGCTCCAACCCCCCTGTGAGATCTGCAAAGGCACCAGGAGAATATCCTCCTCCAGGTCTGGACAGGAGACACCCATATCCTTCATCCCACAGTACTCATGGCCCCCAGCATGTACTTCCCAACACACAGGTCCAAAACAAAGTTTTCAAGCCAACTAGAAATTTGAACTTCTAGAAGTATGGATGACATAGGCACTGTCCACTGTAGTGCCCACTGACATTTAATGACACAGCATAATGTTAGTGGACTTTGCCCTTTCTTCCTGACACATCAGCTTCTTCACCAGGGTCTCTGTCATTCCTGGGACAGTTTTCCTGTCTCACACCTCATTTCCAGAGCATTTCCCTGCTGCTGTCTGAATCCTTGAGATCTCACAGAAACCCCAGACTTCATCCCCCATTCAGGATGGGTTTCCATGGCTCTGAAGAAGCCACATGTCTTGGCCTTGAATCAATGCTCCCCCTTGAGGCTCCTCAATGAGATATGCATGAGGAACAGTTCCAAATCAACCTGGATCCTCAGACACATGAGATTGGATGATTTTTCCTGAATACCTGCCTAGTTAATAAGAATCTGAAACCTAATCTGTTAGGGCAATAGTTCCACAGAACCACTCTAGACCAGAGCAGCTCTATGAAGAAGGGCTCTAGGCCTAGATCCTGGGTTTCCTCAGACCCTCCTAATTTGTGCCTGTTGTACTCGCATAATTATTACTAGTGTCTTCTCCACTCCCAGAAAAGTCCCAATATAGATGATGAATTTTTATCACTCTATCTCAAATAACTGTCAAATGACTCAATGATGATCATGATGAGAAGGAAGAATGAGATAAGGTCAAGGATGGTGATCATGACTGAATGATTTCCCTCAACTCATAAGATCAGCTGTCCTTATCTCTAGGCTGGATCTTTCCATTCCACAATGTTCTTTCTTCCTTTTCTGAGGGCCAGGCCTGATGCTGAAGGCTAATAAACCCCACATGTCAATGACCTTGTAGATGAAAAAGATGACATAAAAGATATCATTCTGGGTTCAGGGGGAGCCCCTGGGAGTTCCCTGAGACAGTTCTGCTTCTCTCCTGTTGGGGTGCATGTCTCACTCCTGCCTCTGGCCTTGGACTCCACACATTCTGGGGACTGGTGGCAGGTTCCATCTTAGGAGTCTGGGCTGTAGTGGCTCCTTCCAGAGCACCTCCATATGGGCATGACTCTCCCACTACTCAGGTCCCAGAAGCTGTGGTTCCCCCTAGGGACTGTCCCAGGTCTCAGGGAGAAAAAAAGAGACTGTGCCTACACATAGCATCCCAGCTATACCAATGCCCAGCCTCAGATCCCCTCCCCCCACCAGCTCCTGCACCTGCAGCAGATGTCTCACCACAGACCATATCCTCACATGGTGGCCACACTCAGAAATTCAGAAATTTGGGTTTGGCTGGATCCTGGAAATCCTCAGGGGGCTTGGCAGGGGACCTCCCCACCTGTTGCAGCTGCAGCTCTAGAGGCCCTCGCACTCCCTGCTCCAGACTGACATACACTGAGAGCTGAATTCTGGCAGTGACAGAGGAGTTTTGGTCTAGCTGGCCCTTGTTTCAGTGTTCATGGGGCCTGGATTTTCTCTCTTGGGTGAAACATGTAGGTATGCCCTTGTAGTTTCTCCTCTGTCAGAAGGACTTGCCCTAGCTTCCTGCTGCTTCCTTTACTCACAGGCCTCAGAGACTCCCTGTGAGTACAGGGTACTCATCCTTCCCAGGCCCAGGTGTCCTCAGCTTCCTGCTCCATGCCATCCCCAATGGTTCTTCTCATGTCATGTCATTGTCCCACTGTAGAGTGAGGAGTTGGGGATTCTGAGGCAGAGGATGACACTATTGTTCTGGGAACATAAGAATGGTTCTGACCCTCTGAATTCTCAGTTTGGGTCTAGCTCCATTAGAGAGGCCTCCAAGATCTTAAGAACCGTGCCTCCGCTGGTAATATTTGGGGAGGAGAGTATCCCCTACCCCAGCTCTCCCTAGGAATTGGGAGACTCTTCTCCCCTAGTAGAATATGGTAACACACACTCACTGACCTGACATGGATATTCTAGTTCCTTCTATTGATGACTTCATGTAGGAAGGAAGAGGGAGTTTTTCTTGCCTAAGACACCCAGCAACTTTGTATAAAGTCTGTGTCCTGGGGCTTGACCAGTACCAGCCAAGACCTGGGAGGGCCAGACATTTTAAAACACCTGGGATGAAGCCAGACTGAAACTGGATGCTGTTTTTTTTTGGGGGGGGGGGCAATTTTAATTCCTTAACTTCAATGTCTCCATCCAAGTGCTTAGAGTGCAACCTGACATGGACAGTCCAATATGGGGCAGCAGAGACCAGTGATATGGAGCTGAGAGCCAGAAAGTGATGAAGCTCTTCTTCATGGGGGAAGCTGGACATCAGGTGGAAGGCTGCAGGGGTGGTTACAGGAGGAGGGATATATGTATATGCTACTCGTTCTGCATTCCTGCAGTGTTAGCTTTCTATCATTCTAACAAACACCAGAAATAATCAACTTGCATGGATGAAAGATCTCTTCCACCCGTCAGGTGTGGACATTTTGGTCCATGATCAGTTGACTTCATCACTTTGGCCCTGAAGTAAGGAAGTTGACCACGTTGGGCAGCACATGGTAGAGAGGATCTGCCCACCTGATGAGTTTCTGATGAAAAAAAAAAATGTGTCTGACAGGGAGGAATCAGATGGAGAGTCCCCTTCCCTGTGACCTTCCTGTCCTCACAGGAGCCTGTGCTCAGTCCACACCCACCATTCACTCTTCTTCCCCAGGGGGCGGGAGGAGGACCCTGTACTGATAAAGACAGGTGAGAAAGGGATTGGCAGGAAGAGAATTTAACTGACTGAGGCAGAGGGATCATAAATTCAAGGCCAGCTGGGGCAGCTTAGTGAGACCCTTCTTCAAATTAAATTTTTAAAAGGGATGGCGATGTAGCTCAGTGGTAGGGTCCTGGCCCAGCATGCAGGAGGCCCTGGATTCCATCCCCAGTAACAATAAATAAATAAATAAACAAACTGAAAAGCGATGTTAACAGTGTAAGAAAAAAAAAAAAAAGTGGTTTTTACAAAAGAGCAAATCGACACTCTGTGGTGCTTACAGTGTGCCACTCCACAACCTGGGCACCTGAAATTCAACACCCATGCTGTTTGTTTTTTAAGACCATAATGTGATTTAGGGGCTGTGCCTATATGGTCTGCACTGCTTGGAGCAGGAACCACCCAAGCCCCTGTGTGGAACGCCACACTGTCTGCATAGAGGAGTCTGTTCTATAAGTTTTCTTTTTTTATTTCCTGTACTGGGAATGAACCCAGGGACTTAACCACCAAGCCACATCCCAATACCTTCTTTAATACTTATTTTGAGACAAGATCTTTGTAAATTGCTTAGGGCCTTGCTAAGTTGCTGAGGCTGACTTGGAACTTGTGATCCTCCTGCCTCAGCCCCCAGAGAAACTAGGATTCCAGACACTCACCACTGAATCTGGGGTGTTTTCATTTTAAAAAAAAAATACTTCAATAGATTCATACATATGTAGAGAAATAGGAAAAAATCTCATCAACACATTACTTCTTCCTACAATGGGCAGAAAAGTGAGTCTGAAATATTTTGTGACAAATATGAAGAGTGGTTGTGTTGAGAAGTACAAAAACGTCTGTTTCTATATGATAAATCTGCCATCAGTATTCTGTAGCTTTGAAAAAACACCGAGATTAATCAATTTAATAAAGAAAAAGCTTTCCTTTGACAGTACCTCATGCTGGGAGTGCTTGGCAACAAGGCCTGCTCATTTGTAGGGACTGGAGAGCAGTAAGAGAACGAGGAAGGACCAGGGTCCCAAGAGCCTTTCAAGGGCACTTCCCCAGTGACCTGGCCCCTCCCACTGGGCCCCACCTCCCGAAGACCCCACCAGCTCCCATGGCACTCCAGGCTGGCCCCCGAGCCCCCAGCACATGGCTTTGGGGAACATGAAAGGCTCACATGACAGCACCTGTATTCCTGATGGTTCATAACAGGTTGGTGGCTGTGATATGGTTTAATGAGAAGCTACTCACAATACTTCCAATGTTGACAGGCACCTAGCAAGCACTCAGGAGTCAATGTCCCCCTCCCTCATGCCTCATCCTCATCTTCATCGAGGAAGAAGAAGGGTGCAATAGGAACAGTAGGCTCTGGTTTCCTACAGGATAGATTATTCTACTGAGGTTTATTCACAAGAGCAAGACACGAGAGTCTCTGGAGCAAACCACATGTCAAGATGGGATGGATCTGCCTACCAGCCTCCCTGGGACCTTCAGAGACCCCAGTGACAGGCTCCAGAGGACAGAAAGGCATCTTCCCTGCCTGGGCAGTGTTTCCATGGCAATGCCAGCCCTGTCTTGTATCCTGGTAGATTCAGCAGTGCCCTACCAGGAATCTAAGTTGGGGTCACCAGTAGTGTTGGGAGTCACCAGGCTCCAAAGACTAACATCCCCATCCCCCAAGAAGAGCCATCCAATGATGAGCCCTGCTGGCTCACATGATCCTGCCGTCCAATGGTGAGCCCTGCTAGCTCACATGATCCTTACCCACTAATCAGACTAGCCCTGCTGGCTCACATGATCCTTACCCACCAATCAGAAAGCACCCCAGCCAACTGTCAAACCATTCAACCATTAAACTGTCATAATTGTCAAACCGCCCCTGGCTCTATAAATATGCAGAGCTGTTCCTCAGTAAACGGGCACTTTCTCTGATGGCAAGCCTTGATCATTCTTTCATGTAGGGACATGGCCTCCAGGAAAAGGACTCCACTGGTGGGCATGAGGATTCTTACAGAGTGGAGCCTGCCAGGGTGATTCAGCCCTTGGAGAGCTCGGGGCCCAGGAATCTTGAACATCTCTGGACAGCTCATGAGCACTCTGCTCCTGCTTGTTTCTCTGCGTGTTGAGATTCCACAGATGGTGACTCAGGCAGGCCTCCTTGCAGAAGGTCATAATGTCCACAGCACGATTCAGCCTCCAGCTTCTGGCCCCAGAAGTAGTCACGTCATTCAGATGCATCAAGGAGCACACCAAAGCACAGAACAGAAGCCTTCAAGGTGGGACAGCATTTAGGGTCAGCCACACAATCTGGTTCTGCACCCAGTGACATGCTGACAGCCAAAATGAACCCTGTGTGCCTCAGTTTCCTTGTCTACAAGATGGGGCTGAATATAGGACCTAGGTTTTTAAGGGATAGAAGGAGTTGGGACACATAATGTTGGACGGTTCCTTTCCCAGAATAACCCTTTAATACAGGAGTGGATGCTAACCCTAAATCGAGTGTGCATGTAACCCAGTAAAGCTGTCTGCCCGTCTACCACACTGCACAGTGTTGTACGTCACTCACATTTATAAAACAACACTCCTGAGAGGTGACAGGGGCTATTTCCATTGTCGGTGTCTTTCCCTTGCAAGCCCATAGAACTGCAGGCAACCACAGGTAAGTTGGGAAAAGTAAACGTCTATGTAAAACAACTTCTGTCATCCTCTGCCTTTAAAATACGGGAAGGCTTGGACATAAACACAGGTGTGAAGTCCCTTATTGTTCCTATTAGTGTGAAAATGAGGTTTTGTAGTGTGTGGGGTTTGCAGCTAAATCAACCTTGTTCCCTATAACCCAGGGCAGAGAACTCAGGCCTTCTGCAGTGACCACACATCAACCAACGCACATTAGTTGTGATACAGAAGCTGTCACTGCAGATTAATAGAAAATCTCACTCTGCAAGCTCCAGGGTCTCAGCTAGTGATGTCACATGGACTCTCTCACCATAAACAGTGACTAATCAAACACACGTGAGTAATAAGTCTCACTGCCAATGTTCTGCTGAGCAAAGGGCCCAGCCCCAGTTCCTCATTTCAGAACCTGGAACCCTACAGTTGGGCAGCAGTGTATGAAGACTGAAATGGGTGGGCGGTGCAGGCCAGCTGGACAGGGTCAGCTCCTGTCTCTGCCACTTGCTGTGTGACTTAGGGGGACTCAGGTATGCATCTGTTTCTTCATCTACAAAACGGGAATGATGGTGACTGTTCCAATCTCATGTGGCCATGTGGACGGTGGGATGGACCAGCACATGTGGACACACCCAAAGTAGGACCTGGCATTCAGGGGGCACTGAGCAAGTGTTGGCTGCAGTTGTTAGTATTGCTCTCACAAGTGCACAGGTTGGGGTCCCCACAGGAAGTACACGGTACAATCCAAGTGGGACCAAGTTTAATAAGAACAGTATTTGAACAGATTGGCTGGGTGGGGTTAAATTAACAGAAGATGGTACTGTCCCCAGGACTAATGTCAGGGGAGCATCATGCCAACCCCACAGTCCCACCCCAGCTGGAAGAACAAGAGTAAGGAGCAGTCACCAGAAGCACACACAGGAGCCTCCAAAGCCACAGAGCTCCAGCTTGAGCTAAAGGACCCAGAGGATGGTGAGCCACAAGAGGACAAAGAGGGGAGGAGGGTGGACAGTCCCTGGACTTTTCTCTCCTCTGGCCCTTACACTCCCAGGGCCCCACCTAGGAAAGTAACCACGAGCAAAAGTGTGGAAAAGCCCAGGCGATTACGAGCAGGCCCGTGTCCAGGGTTCAGAGCAGCTGAGGGCGGGCTAGGGAAAGGAGGAACTTGGAGGAACACCCAGCTCAGGATGTCAGTGTCAGGACCAGCTCCATCCTGCATGCCATGGGTGTCAAGACACAGAACAAATGTTGCCCATGTAGCCACAGATACCATTGCCAAGAAATACCAATGGGACAGAGTCTGGCTCTGACTTGGTGACAGGAAGAGTGACAACCCCAACAAAAACAACTCCAATAAGAATAGTGGCAGCAACTGGCAGTTCTAGAACCTTCATAGTCTTCCAAACCTTCCATGACCTATGTGGAGTCACAGTTCAGCCTTATCCCCCCCTATGGTGAAGTCACCATTTGTCCCCATTTTACAATAAGGACATGCAGGGGAGTTGTTGACTGGTCAGGGCCATGACACTTGGTGGGACTCGTGCTTGGGTTTCTTAGCCACTGCATGGAGGACTGTGGACATAGGGTAGAGGACTTGGGGGTGCAAGACGGGTCATTTACTTACCTCTCAGCCATGCTGGGTGTCCACTTTACATTAGGGTAGATCTCTCCTGGAGCTTTTATGGGAAAAGATGAGCACACACACAGTTGTGCTTAGGCCTGATTCTTCCTTCAAATTTATATGGAGTTCAAATGTAGAGAACAATGATTGGTGGAGATGTCAGGAATTTTCATAGGGAAACAATTTTATGGGTGGCACACAAGTCCTCTCATGATCTCATCCGTTTTATATCCTGAGAAAAGGCGCATCTTCCTTTTTATGTACTCTGTACTTAGTCTTAGGCTGTTCCTTGCTGTGAGCTATTACCGTCCCTCGACTTTTGTGCCACTGTCACCATCATCATTGTAGATTACATCCCCTGCCTTGCTGGGCGTCCAAGCAGCTGTGTGTCTCTTGTCTCAGGAAAATCTGAAGTGGAAGCTGCTCCCAGCCAAGTCCCTCTCTGCCCTCCTGGTGTTCTGGGAAAGTCATACTTTAGCAACTTTGTCCGCTGCTGGAGGGGTCACATATGAACCCCTGTACATGGCCCTGCTACGTCCCTGTCTTCTCAGGGGTCTACACAGAAGGACAGACCAATCCCTGGGGAGGGGAAGAGAACAACACCTCATTCAGAGATAGCCCACGTCAGGTAAGCTTTCTTCCTCACCTCACACCATTTATTGTCTTGAAGCAAGTATAGAAACTTGAGGGTAAAGGGAAAATTATTAAATGTTTCCTCCCCAAAAAGAAAAAAAAACAAGCATTATGAATTCAGCCTATAATTTCAGGATCTCTCTTCTTTCTTGAAAACTGGCCAGAAATTGACATCATTGTGTGCATCCAGGTCTGTGTGTCAGTCTGGTTAGCAGCAAGGGGGGTCTGCAGTCAGTTGGTGTGTCCCAATGTATATCTGTGTAGCTAGAGCGAGGGATGGTGGATAGACTTAGGAAAGGAGGGAAACGCCCCTCTTCAGTTCCCCAGCAGGGGTGACCTGCCAAATCCAGGGGAAAGTAATAAAATCCTCCACCTGGGGACTCTCCTCCAGGCTGTGATATGTGGGTAAAGGGGGTGTGTGACTCCTGGGCCATCCATCCTGAATGATCTCATTGCCAGGGATTCACAAACCAGAGAGTTCCTGACTTGAAGAAGTTCTAGACCCCCTTCTTTCCAACTTCTGCTTGCTCCTAGCACAGGAATGGAGATTTGACAGACGCTGAGAATAGCACTCCAGCTTGGAATGAATATAACAGAAAAAAAGGGAGGCTGAATAACCAAGAAACCAAATATCCATTTCATGATGTCATTTTCAAAAAGCCGAAGATTACAGAAAATAATTTTTTTGAAATTAGCAAAGGTAGGAAGAAAATAAAAAGGTCAGAAATTTATGAAATAGAATCAAAATATGCAATAGAAAAAGTCACCAAGTTCAAGACATATTTCATTGCAACCAGTGAATAAAATTGATCCAAGTCTCAGAAGATGGAAAAAATAAGTACAAGAATGTATAAAGTACAAATGTCTATTTTGAAAATAAGACAACACTACAGATCCTACAGATATTAAAATAGGAAAATTATAAGGCAAATAATATTAAATGTGGAAATTCAGATAAACAGCCAAGATCCTAGAAAAATATCCAAAATATACAATACAGTTGATCCAAGAAGCAACAGAAAATTAGAAAATAATCTGCTTTAATAAATGAGTATCCTGTCTACTTCTGTCATAATTTCCTAAGTGTCTTCTATTGTATTATACAGTTTTACCCTTATAGCACTTTCTGAAGTCATGTTCTCCTCTCTATATCCACTGCCTGTGTCCTTTCACAAAATGTAACCCCATGAGGATAAGAGTCCTCTGCTTCCTGACCCCAGCCACAGTTCTGGAATCTAGCATAAGGCTGACCTACCAGTTAGTTCCCAAATACATTTTAAACAAAGCCACACATGAGGAGTAAATTATATGTATTATAAAGAATTCACCATTGGAGAAAAAATTTGTGGCAAAAAAAAAATGTTGTCAGGCAATAGTGGTGGCAGTCAGCACAAACATTAGGAAGTCCCACCACAGAGGTGACTTACAGAGATTTGTCCACCATCTCTACTTCCTGGAAAGCCTCTTTTAATAATGCTGTCTTCCAAAACGTTGAAGATAATTTTTTTAAACCCTGTGACATCTGCATCTCTCCTGCTCTGCAAGGTTCACCTGTGGTTCCCCTTGGCAGGGCCATCTCCTCCTCCTCCATTTGGTGTGTGAACCTGTGGGATGAGCAGTTGGAGAGATGATAGAGGACATTCTGGTGGCAGATGTTTGATGTGGCTTTCTGAGCACTGCTGTGTGGCGGTGTTTAGCAAAGACAAGGGGAGGGCTGACTCACACTGAAAAAGGTAGCATCCATTCTGCACTGTGGTCCTTGGAATCCCAGGAGAGGGCCCGGCTCCACACAAGCTCATTGCAAGGAAAAGCCATTCTGATGCTCAGTGAGGAGGGAAGGAGAGCTGTCAAAAAGCACAGGGAGGATGAGTAAAAGCAATCACATTTCCCACTCATCTAGGAGGATCCAAAGAGACCACAGAAAGGGCCAAACTCGGCTGTCAATTTTTACATTTAAATCAACGTTGATTAATCTTACTACTTTGTTGATACTAGGCCCTACCCTTTCTTGCATATTTTCTCTTGGAAGTATTTCCAGTGGGCCTGTTTATGGAGGAGGCAGGAGGAGAGCCAAAAGCCAACCTTTCAACACCCTGATCCATTGATTCCTGTCTCAGGATTCCAGCTGTGTTCTCTGGCCATGCTCCCAGAAATGGCAATGAATTCTTCAACACAGAAATCCACTTCTTACTATCTGGAAAGGAGATGCAGTTCAGCTCAAGTTCACAAGCTGTCTTCAGCAGAGGACCCTCCACACACCTGCTCATGATCCACAAGGAGAGCCAACTTTGTAACCAGCCCAAAATAAAGTATTTTCCTATAGAAATTCATTGGATTAGACAAAGAAGAATGAAGGGAAGGGAGGGGAGATGGGAATAAGAAAGGCAGTAGAATGCATTGGATATAACTTTTCCATTTTCATATGTGAATATATGACCAGTGAAACTCCACATTCTGTACATCCCCAGGAATGGGAAGGTATACTCCATGTATGTTTGCTGTGTCAAACTATACTCCACTGTCATGGTATCTAAAAAGAACAACATTTTTAAAAGCAATAATAAAAGAACCTCTTCTTCTCAATAATACTTATATTTTACTGAATAACCCCAGTGACTATTTTTAAATGTGTCAAATTTTTTTTCTGGAATAACTGTTAGTTTCATGATTAACTCATAAACAATTAAGAAAACCCAATTATGGCATTGGTAAAATAAATACGTAAATAAAGCGATTGTGGCTGAGGTTTGTCCAGCCCCACAGGATGAGCCAGCTAATCAGGAGGAGAAGCCTGAGGTCACTATTCTCTCCTCCCTTGCCCCCGCCCCGAATGCATTAGGTTTCTTTTCTATCGGTGTCACATTAGGCTCAGGGCCGGCCTTTGTCAAGGCCTAATCTAGTGTTGAGGGACCTAGCAGGACATGGCTGCCAAGATTGCAGATTCTTCAGAGTAGCCCTGGATTCAAGTCCTCACCTTGCTACTTACCATTCATCTAAAATCATACAATTTATATCACCTCTCAATAGAAATTGTTCCACTTCCTCCCGTGTAAATTAGGTATGTACTGTATACACTATAGTTAGCTGATTTAATAAACTAATGCAGATAGTTAATACCAAGTAAGAGTTCAGTAAACTTTAAGATGTTAATTTTGTTTTTCTGCATTATTCAAAAAGTTAAGATAAAGCCAAGTTTTGTGTTACTATGTGGTCTGTTTGGAAATACCTTAAAGACTGGTGAAGTGCTGTCGATTTTAGGAAGTGTAGCCTTCAGTGATGGGATTTGCTGTGGCAGATATTCTGCTATTTCTTAAACTTTCAGACCATGTGTTATGACATCATGTTTATTAGTAGCATTTATTGTTCACATTTTATGTTGTTAGACTCTTCGTTTTGAAAAAAATAAATAACATATGAAGACTTTTATATACTACTAGATATTTTGGAGATAGGAGTCAAGACTGGTAGATGACTGAAAGCAAATGCAATGTAATACGAAGTTGCAGCTGCTGCTTCCCATAAGTGTGGAGGGGGGTCACAGAAGCATGCTCCGGGCTCTCCTCCTTGCTGTGTCTCTCAGAAAGCCTGCCTCTGCAAACCTGCCATTGTTTATGATCCTTTTATCAACTGCAGAGTACTTAACCTATGTTTGGAAAGACCTAACTGAAACAGCTATGGGAGAATCTTTTTCTCTCATGCGTGAAGAAGCTTCGTTCATGAAGTCTACACTCCACAGTCCTAGACTGCATTGAAACAGATATGGCTTGGAGAGATGGTTTGACAGAGCTACCACTAAGAAGACTGTGCATGCAGACATAGTACCACCATGAACACTGAGAAACTGAGGGACGAACCAGACTGGAAACAGGAGGACCCCTGGACAGATCAAGTGAAGTCTCCAATAATTCATCCTCCAACCAGACATTCCAAGTCTCTGTAGCAATATGGAGCCTTCTTGGGTACCCAGGAGCCACAAGATAGGGGCTCATTTGCATTTAAATTAAATTTGCATAAATATTTTAGTAGAACTAAAAAGTTCTACTGATCCTGTTACTCTTTGGCTTGGGAGTTGGTGGCAATGGTGGAGAAATCCTGAGCTCCCTCTGGGTACCTAGAGATGGATGTGGAGACCCAGAACCCTGACATAATGCATCCTCCTCTTAAGTAAAAGGAGTTAAGGCTCTTGGCTCTCCTTCTTCAAGTTACAGATGACTGAAGAGGCTCTTCCACACTTTTCTAGAGTTTTTTCAAAATCCAAGAAACTTTCTCAGTTAAAATAAAGTGAAATCGACATCTCATTAAATTCTGGAAATGGGGAGTTGGAGGCAGGTTGTGACAAAAGTCAGCAGATGAAGCCACTTTAAAAATACCTACTCCTATCCCTTCCTGGAACACCAAGCACATTGCCATTACCAGCTTGCAAAATATACATGCATCCTTCAGTGACAGAAACACCTCAGGTTAGGGGATGAGTTTAAGCCAAGCCCATCCAACAGGATGACAGCACAAGTCCAGCGCAGGGCCTGAGGGGCTTGATCAAGGTCCCCTGTCCCCTCCCAACCTCCCACCCCCTCCTCTGCAGCAGATTCTGACAGGTGAAGGACACCTTCCACTCACCTGGGTCTTAAGTGCCTCCAGCCAGAGGCATGAACTTAGGGCCTTGGATGTGCAGGAAGGTGGGACAGCCTTCCGTGCAGCTCACATGAGTTTGATTTAAATGGCGCCCCCTAGAGATGTGCTGGGTGTAGGTGAGTTCCTGGGAGACTGGACCTTGCACAACCTGGTCACTTTGCCTGCAAGCCCAGCAAGACCCACCTGTTGTCCTCAGCCTTCCTTCCACTTCTACACCACCAGTTCCTATACTGTCAGGAATCAGAGTTTTCCCCATTAACTGGATTTCCAATAACTCCCTTTTTACCTGTAAATAACTCCTCTATCAGAGCAAATAGACGTTCACCCCTTGTATGGCTTCTGTCCAGTGTGTCAGGGCTATTGAAATGTACACGGCAGAGATGTGGCAAACACTGCTACATTTGAAGAGGAGGTGTTTGCCATGGGAGTATTTTCTTTAAAAAAAAATTGTGTTAAAGAAATGGCCAGCCACATGATTGTTTCTGTTTTCAAAGGAAACATGTGTCTGATACAGTGCGAAATCAGTAAAATCGGGTCAAATAAACATTGTGAAAAGAGGTTCATAGACCTCCAGAGGGGAGCTGAATTTTCCAGAAATAATCCATATTTCAGTTTCATAGATTTTATCTACTGAAAGATGTAAAGCATTCTTCTTATCAGTCATGGAAATTTGAAAATATCCAATATAATTTGTGCTCAAAACTTCTGGAATTTCAGGAATCACTTGTGGCTGAATCTAGAATTGCTTGTTGTCCATATCTTTTTCTTTTAATTTTTAAAATTTGTTTTAATTAGTTATACATGACAGTAGAATGCATTATGCACTATGCATCATACATAGATGGGATATAATTTCTCACTTTTCTGTGTGTACATGTCGCAGAATCACATTGGTCATGCAATCACCTATATACATACGGTAATAATGTCTATTCCGTTCCACTGTCCTTCCTATCCCCACATCCCCTCCCCTCTCCTCCCATCACTTCCCTCTACCTCACCTAAGGTAACACTACTATTCTCATCTAAGGTAATGCTGTTCTTCTCTAGTGCCCCCCACCTTATTGGTTGTTGACCATATCTTGAGGGAAAAGGTGTTGCTCACACTTCTAGAAGCGACTACGTGTTCATTCCTTCTGGCTGAACCCAGTCCTTTGCAGGTGTTCATCACCAACACAGTCGACACTGGAATGTTCTAGATCCTCTCTGGGAACTGGTTTAGGAACAGTTGGGCCTCTGATGGCTTTGGATCAGAAGATAAGCAGGAAATTCTCCTAGGGACAGGGTTAGGAGACTGGCTGGCTCTCCTGACAGGAAGGCAGCTTCTAAGGGGGCAGCCACTCTGAGGAGAGCAGAGCAGGCCTGATGGTACCTGAGAGGCTGACCCACCAGCTAAGCAGCCTTGGGTTTTCCAGAGAGATGGCGACTCTAGTCTTTGAAGCCTGTTGAGTTGAGACTTTGTGTAGCAGTAGATGAAAAGACTCAACAGACGTGACATAAATGGCCATGAGCTGCTACCTCGGAAGTCCTCCCACAGGAAACTCACAGTATCACAGAAATCCAGCTTCCCAGGAAGAATGAACACCTCCAGGACAAAGATTGCATTACATGATTCATTGATGCTCAGAACCAGGCATTTTGTTTTGTTTGTTTTAATTAAATTTGGGGATCACTTTTAGTATTCTTGTGTTAAACGACGTTTCCTTGCTGAGACCAAAACACCTGACAGGAACAACTCAGAGGTGGAAATGTTGACTTGAGGCTCACAGTTTCAGAGGTTCAGTCCACGGTCAGCTGTCTCCATTGCTCTGAGCCCAAGGTGAGGAGGAGCATCATGGTGGAAGGGCCTGAGGGAGGGAAACTGCTATGCTCCTGGCTTCCAGGAAGCAGAGAGAGGGGGCCAGGCTCAGAAACCATGCACTGTCCTCACAGCTGGAGACCACACTGCCTTCCCAGGACATGCCCCCAACAACCTAGAGACCTTCCCCTAGGCCACACCTCTTAAAGGCCTCACCTGGAACCTTGTCACACTGAGACCAAGTTCCCAGCACAAGGACCCTTGGAGGACTGGAAGTCTCGGCAGCTCTAGCCACGGGGGTGGTGCTACAGAGCCATTGGGCCTGCAGAGTTTCCCTGTCTGGGTGGCATTTGCTTCTCACATCGACTGGTTGATGGTGGGCTGCCCAGGAGGCATGGCCCCAACCATGAAGGCTCTCTTCAGAGGAGTCAGGCTGGGAGCTGCTGACTGGCACCTGAGTGCCAGGATTGCCATGGTGTTCCTGATACTGGTCTGACTGAGTCCCCATAACAGCCCTTCAAAGCAGGAAACTTAAATTTTCTATTTTACAGATGAAGAAATGAAGGCCAGAATAGCTCTGGGACTTGTAATCAGGAAGTAGAGATGACTTAAGGGAATCTGAGGGCCAGGTGAGGTGGTAATATATTTGCTGTGCATCTGCAACTTTGAACACACCTTCATATCTTCCTAACTTGGCCCTGTGCAATTTTGGTATTGCCAGTTCAAAACCATGGAGTGTCAGACAAGTTAGAATCAAGTACTGGAAACTCAGCTGCCTGGGGGGTAGGGTAGGCGTGGTGAATGTGGCCATGTACAAGGCAAAGAGCTCCGGGAAGACTGGGGCCTGGAGACCATGTGTCCCATCACAGTGGAGCCAGGAGATTCCCCCAGCTATGTCTCGCTCATGACCCCTTCTACATGGGAACCCTTGAAAATAGGGTCTTTGTAGGTATAATTAAGTTAAGGTCTTTGAATGAGGTCATTCTAGCTTTAAAGTGTTCTTCATCTACTGATTGGTGTTCTTACTTAAAAGAACAAGATGAGGAGAAAGGAGGTTTGGGACAGAGATAAAGGAAGATGCTGTGTGGGAACAGAGGCAGGGACAGAGTGTGTCCAGCCCAAGCCAAGGTGCATCTGGGGAAAGCAACAGATGTGGCCTTGCTAATACCCTGATTTCAGAACTCTGTCCTCCTGGATGGAGAGGGGATGACTGTCCATTGTTCTAGGATGTTAAATCAGTGCTAATTTTCTTGGTCAGCCTCAGGGATAAAAAATGCACCCACCTAAAACCCACGCGGATATTGCTTTGAAGACATGGGGTCCCTGATCCTCCAGATTTACCCAAAGAATCAGGAATATGTCATTTGATCACCAGGTCTCTTTATTGGTAAACATTAGCAAACAATTCATTTTTTATCATTGTTTTACAAGCTGGTACATCTTCGGGAGGCACAGAGGAGCGGCCTTCAGAGGGCAGGTTAAGCCCTGTGGATCTGGGGCTTGGTTTGGGACCTGAGCTGGTTTGATTGAGCTGTTCCAGATGAGCTGTCTGCTCGCTGGGAGTTCCACCTGACAGGCTGGGGGTTGTTGGTATGAATATGTTTTACAGTTCTCCCACCTCAAGGCCAGAGGAACCATTCTTTGCTTCTTAAGCCGCAGACCCACATCGGAGGCTAGGGGCATGGAAGAATGAACTTGATAATTGACCATAAGGCCTTGTGAGTGGAGCATCTCCACGCCCCGGTGGGTGCTCGATCTGAGATGATGGATGCCTTCTCATCCTCCACTAATGCCTGGGCTTTGACTTTCAGATTTGAGAAGAAGAAAAACCTAATAGGAAAACATAGTTGCAACCCTTTAATTGTAGCCAGGCTCCCTTGCAGGCTGACATTACTCTCACTAAGCAAAGGACAGTCACGTGTGCTAACGAAGCCCAGGAATCCAGGCTGTGCTCACTGTCTGGCTGCAAGATCATATTTCATGTGCTGTCCCATCCCCTAAATAGACCACTCTCAGAAATGTGTTCATCTGTACAACAAAAATGAAAATCAGGTCAACGAAAATGAACATCGACCTTTTCCACACGCAGAGTAAACAATGGACCTTCTCTTTTAATTCTATATGTTAGGCATTTCTGCCAATTCAATTAAATGTTCACATGTACAGAGAAGAAAGATGATGTGTTTTCAGTTTAGAGAGAGAGAGTCAAATGGAAGCCAGGGTCTTTATGGTGGGTCAGATCTGTCAATCAAAACCTACAAGACCATTTCTGCAGTCAGAGGGTTTTATTATGCTGGCTGCGAACCTCAGGCACTGGCTTGGCGTTGGTCTCCATTTCTTGTTTTGTTTCCTGACAAATCAGTCCTCTGGTTCTGTTCCATGTAGACAGGTCCTGCACCTGTTCCACAAACCAGTATCTTCTGCCCCTCACCTTGTGGAATGCTGGGAACAGAAGCCAGGTCCACCTGGATGAGCAGCAGAGTTTGTGTTCTAGGGACTTAGAATTCCTGAATATCCTCTTATGGATAAAATAGGTAAGAAGGGGTAGAACAACTGTGAACTTAGAGGCTCATGGCATGGGTCTGGGTCCCTCCTCTTTGGCACATCTCAGGAAAGCCCTGTGCTCTTTGTGGGGTTGGTTATCTCATCCGTGAATCAAGCTACTCAGCAAAGTCCCTGCTCCTAGCTGGAAAAATGTGTCCAAACAAAAGCTTCCTAGGCCAGTTTCTTTTTCGGATTGACATTACCATGTGATTCAGGCTTGGCCAGTGAGGTGGAGATAAAGGCTGTGATGATGTTAGGTGACACCTATAAATAAAACTAAAACAAGGAGTTGACTCAAGTGGCAATTGTTCTCTTCCCTTCTCACCTCTTCTGTCCTCCTGTCTGGAATGTGGAAGCAATGGCTGGTTTAGAGATGTCATTTTGTGATGGGAAGAAAGCTTTAAGAAGTAAAGCCAGGGGCTAAGGATGGCAAAGCACTGAGAGAAATCAGGACCTGTGTGGATTAGTAACGCTAAGATTCCACTACACCAGCCCTACTGCCTACGCCTAGGATATATGACAGAAAAAGTAATATTTACTTTGGGGGGAGGGGCCTAGGTTACCTGCAGTTGAACAGAACTCCTAATTGGCACATGGTCTGCACACAAAATCTTCCCTAGTCCATACACCTTAGGCATAAGTAAACCTCACCCCACTATTCTACCCACACCCATCCTCAATCAGCCTCCCAACTCCTCATCTTTACTAAATAATGAAGAATTAATTTTCTTTCTCTATTGTTGTTTTAAAAAATACCCAGTGGGCAATAGTCTTTATTACCAGAACACCTTGATCGTACCCCTGGTTAATCTAATGCCCAACCCAAGATCCCACAGGTTTCAGGGTGTCAGCTCCTCTGGGGTCCTGTTTTGCCCCCTGCCTGACCTTAGCCATAGCCTGACATCAGACAT
Source organism: Urocitellus parryii (assembly GCF_045843805.1). Classification (NCBI taxonomy): domain Eukaryota; kingdom Metazoa; phylum Chordata; class Mammalia; order Rodentia; family Sciuridae; genus Urocitellus; species Urocitellus parryii. The sequence goes on along the minus strand of NC_135533.1, from coordinate 152,305,698 downwards.
GTGTACCTGCTTCAGGCCACTGTGGAGCACGCCAGGACACCAAGGGTACACAGTATCTAATGACCATGAAATAATTGTTTTCTTGAAAGAAGTGCAAATGCATTGACATTGGATCACAGTTTTTTACTAAAATGAAGGTGATTTTAAACACGGTTTGTGGAGAGTAGGTGTGGTTTACTTCAGGTCCTGCCGAAAGCCCCAGAAATCACAGATGGCATTTCCATTCATTACTAGAAACTGAAAAATATGTACACCCAAACACATTTTAACTTCCCCGAGTCTCTGAGATGGTGGTGATTAGGGAATGTAGATGGGATTTATAGCGATTTAGGATCAAAACACCCCTCATTAGAGGGCGACGGCCCCGAAGTTGCATGTTAGAGCCTGGGTAAATGTAAGCTTTATCTAATGACATCAAAATGACATACCAATTCTCCTTTTACTATTCACAGAAATAAAAACAAAGGGCAAGAGATGTAGCTCAGAGGTAGCTGCTCCCCTAGCATATTTGAGGCCCTGGGGTCAACCCCCAGTGCCCCCAGAAATAAAGAGACAAAGATATTAGGGAGGAAAAATCACAGAGGACCCTTTTAAAGCTTTCAGTGAAATCAAATCAGCTGCTAAAGCACAGACCTTTGCCACATTTATAGAAATTCTTTTCAGAAAAAGCAGAAATAATCAAAACTATCAATCATTTTGATTTTATTTGGGATTATTTCTTCCACCGTGATACAATATTCATTTTCCTTGGAGTTTTAAAGATAGAGCGGGCCCTTTCTCCAATAGAGGTTGACCTCACCAGGCCTTGGGGACCTCCCTGTCTTAGGACATCACTATGCAGCACATTTGATGGTGGAACACTTCCAGAGGGAATCAAGGGGGGCACTGGCTTAATGTGACCCAAAACTCTGCCTGTGGATGTTTTCAGCCATTTTATCCAGAATTGCCAAAATGTGATATCAACCAAGGTGTTCTTCAGTAGGATGAATGGATAAATAAATTGTGGATCCCCTCTGAGACCAAAGAATATTATATCTAGAAAGAAATGAGTGCCAAGCCATGGAAAGACAGAAAAGAACACAGGTTCCCAGGAGGAGCCATCCTCGAGGGGCTGCGTGCTGCATGATTGTAAGTGCATCTTGGAAAGGGCAGGAAAGATCTGTGGCTGGTGGGGTCAGAGGGAGGGTGGGGTGAGTAGGGGCACAGAGGGTCTGCAGGGTGATGAAGTGTGTTCCTACCACGGTGGACACCTGGCCTACCTTCATTAAGACCCATAGAACCTACAACATGAAGAATGAACATTTGTGCAACTGTAGACTTTGGAAGCTGTGCTGCTTCAGTGTAGGTCTATCACTTATTAAAAAAAAAATGAAAACTTTGCCATTCTGCTGGGGGAGGAGGGAGGATCATAATCAGGAAGGATGAATGCGTGTGGGAACAGCGGGTAGATAGGAATTCTCTGTTAATTCCTGCTCAATGTTGCTATGGTTCTAAAATTGCTTTAAAGGTAATTTAAGAAATTATCCTTAAAATTCCTGTTTTTCACTATTTCATTTTACAAAGGCAAACGTCAAATCCCAGCTGAAAAGGGGTGAAGAAGCCAGATAAGACGAATCCTGCTGCCATTGGTGGCCGCTGGGAAGTCTCCTCGCCTGGACCACCAGAGAGTATGGATTGCTCCCCGCCCCTCCCTGCCGCCGGCTGCTCGTATTTCTGATCCATATTGAAGAATGCAAGTGAGAGGAGGTTTGCAGGGACTCCTGGTCTCTTGGCATTTCTTCCTTCCCCTCATCCTTTCCCAGGAGTGCAGGGCCACCCCACCAGGCAGCTGTAGCTCCAGAGAAAAGAAGTCATATCCAAGAGCGCTGGGGAAAGAAGGGAGCCCCGGGGAACCAGAGCTCACAGCCATGGCCACAGGGGTCCTGAACTCTGTCCCCAGTGTAAGGTGTTTAGGTGTCTGTAACGTGCAGTGAGTGGTTTTCAAGACCCTAGAGGTGTTGGCCCGCTCAGCAGGGAGTCGGGGAGGAAGGAGGTGTTTTTCCTGAGGTCATGGAGCACCCACCGCGAGACTCCTGACTCCTAGCCCACTGTGGCCTCTCCTGGGATGCGCAGACCCACAGAATCCTGCAACACTTCACAGTGCCCTGATAGCTGGACCTCCTGCCCAGACCTCAAAATAAGTGCCCTGGGCAGCCCTGGCCACATGGTGGCCCACAGCCTGTGGGGCTTCCTCAATTAGTTAAACCTCAAGCTGGACAAGAACAGCTGCCGGACTTCCTGGTGGCCACTCAGGAAGCTGCGTCTAGGGTCTTTGTCCCTGGGCCTCTCAGGGTGGAATGACCTTGCTTTTTCTCTGAGTTGAGGCATGATAGGCCTCAGTGCGGGTCTGGTGGGGGGGTCACGAGGCTGTCCCCAGGTGTTCCCTTGAAGTCCTAGAAACCTGAACAGCCCCCTGCCTCTGGGGACACATGCCAACAGAGAGCCGCAGGTGGCCCTCTGGAGGCCGAGGCCAGGTCTCACCCGTACTGGCACCGAGGAGGCGCTGCCATGGCCTGGGTTTCTGATGGCCGTGAGGGAGGTTTACACCATGGGGAGAGCAGGATGAGGCCCCAGGGCACAGAGAAGCATTTTTTTTTTTTTTTAAAGAGAGAGTGAGAGAGGGAGAGAGAGAGAGAATTTTAATATTTATTTTTTAGTTCTCGGCGGACATAACATCTTTGTATGTGGTGCTGAGGATCGAACCCGGGCCGCACGCATGCCAGGCAAGCGCGCCACCGCTTGAGCCACATCCCCAGCCCCCAGAGAAGTATTTAAAGAGGCGGGTCTGTCGGCCTCTCAGGAGCGCGTGGGAGGCGTGGGGCTCGGTGACAGTGAGGGGCCTCCCCCGGTGTGTCAGTCCTGCAGACCACTCCTAGATGCTGGGCCAGGCAGGTGCATCAGTGTCCCTCACCCCCGTGCTGCCCAATGCAGTGGCCATGAGTCCCACGAGACTATCTAAACTCCCATTTAAATTAATTAAAACTGAGTCAAATCAGAACTTTCAGTTTCTCAGTCACACTGGCCACAGTTCACAGCACAGGACGAACATCTCCACATGGGCTCCCAGACAGGTGACAGGGACAGCAGCTGGACGGCAGGGTTTCCTTATCATGGTTCCAGGGAAGGCAAGTCCAAGTCGGGGCGGCAGGTCATATTTGAGGCGTGGGCCCTCCTGGCTTGGCCAGCCGTCCTGGGGGGAGCGCTGGCCGCTCTTTCTCTTCTCACATGGATGCTAATCCTGCTGTGGCCCCTCCTTCGGGACCTCACCTGATCACTCCCGAAGGCCCTGTCCACACCATCCCACTGGGGGATGAGTTTTGAGGAATGGACATTCAGTCCACAGCACATGAACAAAACCGGCTCGAGAGATGATAAGTGGAGTCTTTCACTGCATGGGCCTATGGAGGGACCAGTGTTGCTTCAGCTAGGGACCCGGGTGGCCCAGCAGGGGTTCCTTCCCACCCAAATCGCTGTCTGGATGCTGCTGCCCTTGGGTTTACCCCTAGGGCCACCATACAGCCGCCTTCCCTGGCCTGGTAGGTGCCGACGGCACACCTGGGCCTGGCAGCTGGCTGACCACACAGGCTGAAGGCCACGTGTGTGAGGAGGCTCCTCAGAGCACCTCACCTCCTGCTGTCTCCTGTCAATGCAAGTTGTTTGGTCTGCAGCCTGTGTGGGTGGGTCTCAGGGTCTCTGGGTCCAGCCTCGCTCTGCCTGGGCCGGGCTGGCTCACCACTCTTGAACTGTCTTTAACTAGCTCGAGGCTCCCACTAACAGGCTGGGGTGCCCTGGCCTGCGGCTCCGACAGCCAGGGCTGTGCTTGGTTCTGAGAGACTCGGACAGCAAAGGGCAACGTTGAGAGACAGAGCTGCTTGTGTGACCTGGGGATAAGGGCAACAGAACCAAAGTAGGGGTTTTGGGGGGTGTACCAGGGTCGAACTCAGGGGCACTCAGTCAGTGAGCCACATGCCCAGCCCTGTTTTGTATTTTATCTAGAGACAGGGTCTCACTGAGTTGAACTCGCCATCCTCCTGAATCAGCCTCCTGAGCTGCTGGGATAACAGGTGTGCGCCAATGCACCCAGCCTAAAATAGTCTTGACTTCCAGGTATTCAAGTGTGTGACCTACACCTTGCCCTCTGCAGGTAGGCCTCTGGCTTCCCACCATCTGATTGACAGTTGGAAGGGGATTGAGAAGATCCCTGATTTGACACTTTCCCCTCATGATGCACTGGACCTATGTAAACCGAGGCTCGGAAATCCCAAAGACTCGCCCAGGGAGGGTGACTCAGGGCAGAGCTGGCACACTAGCCACGAGCCTGCCCTCCTGCTTCCCCAGAAGGCCAAGGCAGCCTTCCTCCAGGGGACCTGTCTCCTGTGGACCTGGACGGCTGTGAATCGCACCCCCTGTCGGCCTCTGTGGCTCCTAAACACAGACCCTGGCCACTGCTGCTGACACTCTGGCAAAACCAGGAGCATGAGGAAGGACAGGCTGAGCAGGGGTACTCCCCACGAGGACTGGAGGGACAGCAGAAACTTCAGAAGACTCTGCCTGGCCTTCCTGTGGAGAGTCGAGAGGAGATGCCCCCGGGAAAAGCAGGCTCCTACGGAAAAGGGAGTGAGTAGGAAACACTCCTGGGTCCTGAGACGCTTCACAGCACTGCAGCTGAGCTGAGGGGTGGGCAGAGCCAAGGGACAGACCACTCCACAGACGGTGAGTGGGACAGCTCCCGGAACAGGAGAACAGGATAAGGAGCAGGGAGGGAGCAGGGAGAAGACTTAGGAGACACGAAGCACAGACCAGGAAGCCTGACGTCCCCCTGATGGTCATTCATGGAGGGACAAGGAAGGAGACAGGAGCAGGAACACAGGAGCACCAAACTCAGGACCCGAGGAAGAGCCACAGATCAGCACAAGGGGCCAGGAAGCACTGCCTGGGGCTAGTTCTTCAAGACCCTCCCTTCAAAACACAGGAACTCAGGAGATGTCATCCAACAAGTCTCCAGGAGGTGACCGGCATCAGACTCCTCACCAGCAAGGCTGGAATGAATGCCAGAACCAGTCTCCCGGCCTGAAGGCTTTGGACCTGGAGTTCTTCACCTAGCCGAACCACCAATCAGCTATGAGGGCAGATGAAGATATCGTCAAATTCAGAAGGCTTATAGTCATGAAAATGTTGGGCAGGGAGACTGAGTTCAGCAAATGAGAAAAAGCCAAGGAACGGGAGGCTGCACTGGAGTGTGACTGAAGTCAGTAAGAGCATCAGGTGGAAATGCGTCACAGATTCACCTGACCTTGGTGCTTAGGAAAGCGTTGAGGCCAGGTGCCGTGGCACATGCCTGTCATTGCAGCAGCTCAGGAGGTTGAGGCAGGGGGATTGAGAGTTCAAAGCCAGCCTCAACAAAAGCAAGGCACCAAGCAACTCAGTGAGACCTTGTCTCTAAATAAAATACAAAATAAGGCTGGGAGGGGGCTGGGTTTGTGGCTCAGCAGTAGAGCGCTCGCCTGGCACGGGCGGGACCGGGGTTCGATCCTCAGCACTACATAAAAATAAAGGCATTATGTTGTGTCCATCTACAAAAAAAAGAAGAAAAAAGAAATATACTCTCTCCCTAAAAAAAAAAAAAAAATATAAGGCTGGGGGTGTGGCTCAGTGGTTGAGTGCCCCTGAGTTCAATCCCCAGTACTAAGTAAAAAGAAAGAAAGCGTGGAACATGAGTAGCAGTGACACAGTTGCTCCTGATAAGGGTCCCCGTCCCAGGCGTGATGAAAGGCATCTCAGCCAAGCCCACAGGCTTCCAGAAGATAGTGAATATGTGAGTCCCTGTGAGGAGGCAGAGATCCCTGTGGGGCAACCTACCGAGAAGAGAGGGCCACGGGGAAGCCAAAGGCAGCGGTGTCCACGTGTCTGTGTGCCCCGAGGTCTGCAGGTGTTGTCAAGACTGGAGGCTTCAGTGTGACTGACCTGCCGCCGCAGGGAAAGCAGAAGTGCCAACGTCACTAACACTAGGAGGGAAGTGCTGGGGTCAAAGAGCCGGGCAGCGTGACATCCTGCCTGGCTCCGAGCAGCCGCCTTCGGCGTCTACTCCTCATAACTGGCAGATGCTATTTCCACCCCACTTTGCAAATGAGGAAGCTCCATCCTCTTTCCTTTCCTGGAGGTCAGACAGCCGTTCACTAGATGCTTCCCATTCAAATTGCGAACCAGGCTGTACCGTCTGGAGACAGCCAGGCCTCGGGCACTGACCCTCCCAGAGACGTCACCCCCAGGAGGATGTCCTGGAGCGCCTGCACGGGCCCACACCCACCCACGACAGGCGAGGCCAGCTTTCCAGTGTGAGCCACACACTGGACCCGCACTGCCCGCCTCCCCATGCTCAGCTCGAGGGAGCAGAGAGCTGGTCTCACAGCTGGTCTGCACAGCCCTCTGCCCTCCCTGCTTGGAAGCCCCGGGTTTGGCTGCCCGCTCCTTTCACCTCCTTTTGCCGTCTTGCCTGACCGGACTCCGGCCTCATCTGGTCCTTGCTGCGGTTCATCAGTCACACTCCCCAGATCTGAAGACCCGCAGTGGGTCTTCTTCCAAGCTTACACTGTGTGTCCGGAGGCCAACTCTGCCCAGTGGAGATTGCAAATGACATCACCAAAACCCTCCCGGTCACCCTCCCTCTATTCACCTTCTTCTCCTGCACTCTCCTCCCCTAAGTCCACAGTGGCTTCTTCGTCCCTGATGGGCCCAGGAATCCCGCTGGCTCCGCCTTCACAGAGTTCTGAGCCAGGCTGCTGTCTCTGCAGCTGCACTTGGCCTTCCCTGGCTTCCCTGGCCTTCCCCTGGCCTTCCCATGCTCTGTGGCCTGGGCTGGTACCCTGACAGTGCCCCCTCAGCTTCTCAGGTGCTTCCCACAGTCCGTCTCTGAGCCAGGCCCAGGGTCTTCCTGGTACTGCCCTCTGCTCAGACGCCGCAGTCTCCACACCCACCCAGCCTAAGAGCCAAGAGCTCTTAGGACAGGTGTCTATATGGGAGGTGACATCTCACATGGCTTCAGAGGAGGGCAGGGAGAGCAATACTTGTCAGACCCAAGCTTCTGGCTGGGTGCTGAACAGGCCCTGACCTCCTCAGATCTTGCTATTCCTGCAGCAAAGGCCAGCCATGTTCCAGCTCAGAGGCCAGGGCCCACCCACTACCCCTGCAGTCCCTAAGCAAGCGTTGCTGCTGGGATGTCCTCACATGGTGGGGTGGCACAGGTCTACCTGCTCAGGCACAGAACCAGCCCAAGTAACACAAGGGCCACAGTCAGCAGGCCCTTCCAGGCCTCCTGCCCACCTCCCACGCTCATGGTGGCCCAGACACACACATTCAAGCAAACACACACACACGCACACACACACACACACACACACACACCCCACAAATATGTACATCAGACACACATGCATGCACACACAGGCAGACACACATGCTGTCATACACAGACGCACACACACGTTATTTTCACGGTGGTACTTCCCCTGGTGCTAGTTTTTCCTAGAAGCAGATTTAACATCTGGCTGTGCCTGAAGATCAGAGAAGTTGGATCTCAGAAGTCACCGAGAGCACATGTGCAGTGCAGGAAAGCCCAGCAGGCAGCAATGGCATGGGTGGTGGAACAGACCAGGGCCAGAATAGCGCACACCCCTCGGGCAGCACCCCACTGTGGGCTTGTCAAAGGCTCCACATACCATCCTTATTGGGCACAGTGCCCTCAGCTTCACTGTGTGCCCTCAGCGCCCACACTCACAGGGACTCCAGAATCTGCCAGTGCTCTAGGCCGAGGATATGGGGATAGGTACAGGGCACTCGCGGGCTCCTGGTTGGAGAACTGGATCGCAGACTCCACCCACAGCTGCACAGTGTGAGCCCGCAGTAGTGTTGGATAGTGTCAGCATCTGCCTGAGATCCTGTAGGCAGGGCCCTGACCATGGCTTCACCCCTGTCCCCAAGTGGTGTCGCGTGGCTCATCTCACCTCCATGTGCCTGTTTCCTATGAAATTGGCATGGCATCCGCTGCCTCTGGGGCCTGGGGAGACTCAGGTTGCTGAGGGGCCAGGAGAGCCGGGGCGCCACACTTGGTGTCCAGCCTCTGGGATGGCCAGAAAGGAGGAGTGTGGTGATGGCCTGGAGGAAGGACGGAATTGGGAGATTCCAGCAGGGGAATTCCAGCACCTCCTCCACCCAGCACGGCGGCTGCCCCATGAGAGTTCATGGGAACCTGCCCGGCAGGGCTGCTGGGCACAGCTGCTGGCCCTGGACCTCCTTCCGACCCCGACACCAGTCCTGTGGCCCCTGATACCCACGGGACCCTGATTTGGGGTCTCTGACTTCAGAAGGCTGAGCCAGATTCTGCAAGTCCTGTAAGGTCCCCTCCTCGCTCTAGGACATGATGGAATCCCAGCCAGGGATGACTGCCGCCCGAGCACACAGGTGAGGGAGCAAAGCTGCAGATGGCCTAATGGGCCTCGGAGCTGTCTTGGAAGAACAAAGATCATCTAACTGCTTTAATAAGGAAAGAAAAACATAACTAGCTTGAATTATTGATGCTTCCTTTCACCTTTTGCCAAGTTCGACTTGAATTCATTTGAAAGAAAACTGTTGCTGATTGCACAAGCCACGGAACCTGGTTTACACTTAGCAATCCCTTTATTTAACCAGTTAGGGCTGAGAATGTAGAGAAGCAGGGAAATAATATGTCTCTGAAAGGGTCATTCAGTTCACTTTAAAACTGAGAGATCCTAAGGAATAATTAGATGAGTCTAAGTTCCACATAATTGTCAATAGCTCTGATGTGTGTTGGGGTGTTAAATAAAGTAGGGTCACATTGGGCACGAATTTTAAATAAAGCAATCATTGCTGAACTATCCACTGCTTCCTCCTCCACCCCCACGGCTCCCGAGAACCTGTCACCAGGCCACAGCACCAGGTGAGGACTTGGTTCCCTGCTCACCGTGATGGGAACCGTGGAGAAATGAGAGGGGACGAGGGAGCTGGTGCCCCTGTGCAGTGACTGCAGCCCTGACTCCAAGCAGACCCCGAGGACACTGCAGACCCCCAGGGAGCCAGGACAGGAAGCTCATGTCTGAAGCAGGAGGCCTTGCAGGGGCCACCTCTGTGCTCAATATCACAGAGCCATGCTGGACTCCTGATGAAGTGACTGCCCACAGCAGGGAGGGTCTGGGTGGAAAGGTCGAAGGGCTGGCAAGTCATGCTTCTTAGGAAAAGTGACAGATGGCTCAGGTGAGGAGGAAGGGAAGGTCCCCACACCCGATGCAGTGCCTGAGAACATCACAGGGACTTCCTCCTAGTCTAGGATGAAGAAGAAACGGGTGTGCCCAGGGGGCTCCCGTGTCTAATCATGAGGATGCTCCCAGGTGATAGCCCCAGCACACACATAGAAATACTCCCAGGAAACAGGCAGATGGAACTATCATGCAGGAAACCCCAATGCAGACCAAGAGGTGTGGCTAATAACCAGGTGAGGGCTAATTAAAGCCTTCTCGTCTTCCAGTGGCAAAGTTGGCCATGCTGGTTTCGCTCACATGCAGGGTGCTCTCGGGCTCACTGAGGTTGGCGGCTGACCATCCCAGTTCTGTAACATGTGGCATGCTGACTTCACAGACAGATAGAGTCTGTGACCGACCCACATCCAGCCGCTCCCCTGAGCTCAGAAGTGGACTACCAAACCCAAGCCCTAGCTCTGGTAGAAAGAGAGTCCCCAAGTCACATTACAGAACACGAGGGCCCAGAAGAGCAGGCTCCAGGCTGGCAGGAGTGTTCCTGGAATGGGGCTGCAGGGCCAGGGCCATGGCACTTACGAGTCCCCCTGGAGCCAGACCATGGGCCCTGCCCAGTGGCTGGTGCCTGTCCGAGGCAGCCCTGGCAGAGGCAGTGTGCCACCACGTCACCAGTCACCAAGAAACGTGTCCTCCTGCCTCCCGCCAGGCTGGGCCTGGCTGCGCCAGCTCTGCAGGGCTCTGTGTCATGCGGCTTCTATAGGCTCCACGCTGAGGCCCTCAAGGCTCACAGCACCCTATTCAGGAGCAAGATGGCCATTGCTGTCCCCACCTGGACATTGAGTGCAGAGAGCAGCCTCTGGGCTCTCTTGCAGCATCAGGGACCCTCCCCAGAAGCCCTGGAGGCCGCCCCTAGCTCTCACTCTCTTCCTGCATTGATTGTCCCAGGGAAGGGGCTGTGATTGGATCGTGTCCCGGGGCAAATCCTTAAGCCGCAGTGCTGACAGGTGAGACCTGTAACAGGCCAGAGGTCACAGGTTGCTGCCCTCACGCATGGGTTAATGCCATTGGGGAGCGTGTCTCATGAGAATGATCTAGTCTCCCGTGCCCCATGGCCACTGTAGCAGAAGGCCCTCTCCAGAGACCGGCACCTTGATCTTGGCCTCTGGAACCCTCAGAAATAGGTTCCCTGTCTTTACAAGTCATCCATCTGTGGCTCTGTTACAGCAGCACGAGGAAGACTGAGACAGGAGACCAGAACCAAGGCGTGGGGCTGCTGCTGTGAGGGCTGCCCTCATGCAGTTCTTGGTGACAGGTGCATCCTGAGGAGCACGACACTGTGGTTCTGTCCCTGGGTGGAGGCTGGAGGAGTCCTGAGGAGTTCCTGTGGCTGTGAGCAGGGCACAGGGACCATTCTAGAGAGGGTCCAGAAGAGAAGAGTAGCTGTGCCCCCCACACCTTCCCACCATGACTAGCTACCTTGCCCAGGAGACCCAGTGGCCATGCCCCAGAACCTCGGCCCCTGTGAGCTTAAGGTGAATCTTTCCTCCTTGAAAATCTGATCCATTCAGGTGTCACAGCCATGGAAACCTCCTAACACACCATGTAAAAGAAGGAAAGGTGTGCTCAGGAGACAGCGCTCGGGTGGGCCAGAGCGACCTGGGCTACAGGGCTCACTGGGGAGAAGGGCCAAGTGCTAGCTACCATGACATCAGGAGGAGCCTGGACCCTCCACCGCAGGCCAGAGCAGGACCACAGGGCCCGACTTGCAAGGAGGCCCCTATAGGACCTCAGTATTCACTGCCCTGTGGTCCTGAAAGGTCCACTCTCCACAGCCTGGTGCTGTGCTCCTCAGCTGCCCAGCCACGGCTCAAGGAGTCCCAGGCATAGCTCAGGTGGCTGATCTGGAGACACCTGTGTGTTACCAGTTCTGCAGATGCAGAGTCTGGGAGCTGAGGGGCCTGGCAGCACCAACCTAGGTTTCAGAGGATGTCATGGACAGCCTGGGACCCAGAGAGAGACCTACAGCATGGTGTTGCAGAGAGGGGGGCACTCCCTCCTTGTCCTGTTTGGATCTGAGGTTCCCCAAGCTTCCTATTAGTGAAGCAATGTTCAGACGTGGGATGACTAGACTGTGAGGGCTGTGAGCTGATCAGTCCATCTAGTGTGTATGCACGCGCTGGGTGGGAGCTGTAGGCAGGTGGGCGTGGCTGGAGGAGATGGTCACTGAGGGCTGCCCTGGAAGGGGGCATCTTCCCTGTGGCCCCCTTCCCCAACCTGGGCCTAGAGCAATGGAGTCAGCAGTGTATGGACTGAGACCTCTGGAACCGTGAGCCCCAATAAACTTTCACTCGTCCAAGTCATTCTTGTTGGGTATTTTTTGTCACAGTCATGTAAAAACTGACTAAAGTGCTTGAGCCATGGGTGCAGGGGCAGGACCAATGAGACCAGAGCCATCGAGCTCTAGAGAGCTGCAGGTGGGTCTCACTGGGGGAGCTACCTTGGGCTGAGCCAGCAAGCCACAGGAGCAGGGCTGCCTGGAGCTGTGGCCAGCCCAATGTGTCCAGAGCATGGGAGAGACCATCCTGGAGACTCCAGACTCAGTGCCGCTGTCCTCACAGGGGGATTGCTGCTGTTATCACAGGAGTGGGCCCCTCATATTGAGAGTGAGTTTATTATAAAGGCAAGCCTGTCCTTGTGCCTTCATCCCCTTTCCGCCTTCCACCATGGGATGTCACTACCAAAGGCCCCATCAGACGCAGCCCTCAACCTTGAACTTTCCAGCTTTCTGAGCAATGAGAAGTAAATCTGTTCCTTATGAATTCCCTAGTCTGCTGTTCTGTTACAGCAGCAAAGAAGGAACCAGAGGAGGATGATGGGGGTTGCCCCCACGGGGGACCCTCCACTCTCCCCTGGAGGCAGGAGTGTGGGCAGTCCCACCAGACCCTCTCCATGCAAAATCTGGGTTTAACTGTGGTGAGAAGGAGGCGTGAAACCCCAGAATCTACCTACAAAGTTTTCATCTGGCTTCAAAATACCTCCAGGATTTTTTCTATTTTGGTTTCCGGAACATTTTGAGATAATAACTTAGTTTCACTTTTATCACCTCATGTCCCCTTTCTCCTCACCACCGTTCAGGTTTGTGGAGGTACACAGATGCTGTATGGGGCAGTCCATTGGTGCCTGATTGGCTTGTGACCTGGACGGCTGCCCTGGAGGCAGATACAGACAGGAAGCAAGTCCCACAAGACCCTGCAGGCCCTCAGCTGGTTCCTCAGCAGGTCCCCAGCAGGACACCCAGCAGGACACCCTGCAGGACACTAGAAGGCCCCTCAGAGGCCCCCCAGCAGGACCCCCAGCAGGACCCCCAGCAGGACCCTCAGAGGCCCTTGTAGTCTCCCAGAAGATCCTGCAGACCTCCTCAGGCCCTGGCAGGGAAGGGAGTCAGCAGAAAGTCTCAGCAGAGGGTAGTGCCCAGCCCAGCACTATCAGGGCCAGCGAAGATGCCAAGCCTAAAGAGACAGAATGGCCATGGTGGCCTGCCCGACAGCCTCTTGATTCTGCTGACACCTTGGCCTAGGGCAAGGGTGCGGGCTCTGTAGCCGGGGTTCCACAGCAGCAGTGAAGCGCCACCGTCTAGTGTGAGGGTTTGAGTTCTGTGCTGACGCTCAGTTGTGAGACCTCCGCTGACTCACGGAGCCGGTGCCCGGTTTCCCCACCTGCAGACCAGGGTTACCCAGTCTCCTGGTACCTCTAAGAAAGCGTGGATTCCAATTCTTATGTGGACTCAGACCCAGATATAATTCAGACACAACTCTGCCAAGCTTCCTGTGACATCGGTGGCATCGACTGAGCCTTTCTGCCCCCTGCCCTACAGGACCACAGAAGCCTGGGAGGCCCAGACCTCAGGAGCCTCCCACAAGGAACACCCCCTACGCTCTGCAGAAGCAATGTGTGTGCCCAGCTTTTAGTATGCCTCCTGTGTTGGCCACCAGGGCCACCTGGAAGGCAGGCCTAACCTAACTGAAGGCAAATCTATAGACAAGAGGAAATGATCTTGAAGCTGGCCTGGTCCTGGGCAGGGAGTGGATGTGGACTACCACGACTCTTAGCCAAGGGAGGGTCAGGGAACAGTGGGGCCGTCACCACCCACAGGAAGACCCCAGGAGGCCCGCAGCACTTTCCCACAAAGCTGAGAGGAGCCAACACCTTGTTCTTGCTACAGGAGAAGGGCCTCCGAGGGGCAGGCGGCTGGTGTCATGGCAATGCGATCGATGACTCCTGGCTTTCCAGAAAAGTGGCTTTTAGAGGAACAAGGACCGCCTTCAGCTGGGAGCGGCCTCTCGCCAGGCCATGGTGCGTCCGCAGCACTGTGTGCGTGTGCCCGTCAGCAAATGAGTTTCATGGGACAGCGTCCATCTCACCCCTCCTCCACAAAGTGTCCTCCCTCTTTCTGTTTTATGTTATCCTATTTCTTTTTTAATGTAAGTGCTGGTCATGACCCACCAAATTGATTTAAAAATCCACTAATGGTTTGTAACTTACAGTTTTCAGAGCTGTGCTGTGGAAGACAGGAAAGGAAGGCACTGGCTGGCTGGAGGGGTGGCCACATGCGCACTGCAGAGCTGGCCATGTGTCTCGGGGAATGTGGGTCGGGGGCCTGCTGTCCAGGGGAGTTCCTTCTGCCCTGCTGTTCAGGGGCCATTGATAGCACCCCTTCCACATTCACTGCATGCCCAGGTGAAATGGCAAATGGCACATGCACCCTGGATCCATGTGGCCACCATGCAGCTGAGAGTCTGCAAGCCAGGCCTGAGCAGCACGCCACTCGCCCAGCCTCCTTGAGGGCAGGCAAGGTGCAGTCCTCCCAGGGGACTGAAGCTGAGATCAGCCTCTTGACTTGCTTGAGGTGGCCCCCGTAGGTGGCCAATCTATCAGGATCCCAGCTGATGTGGAGCAGCTGGGCTTCCTGGAGACTGAGCTTGAGGCAGGTCTGGAGGCGAGGACAATGGCAGGGATTCGGAGGCCAGGGGACTGTGTGACACATGGAGCAGGTAGGCTGAGAGGGGTTTGCTGGAGCAGGAGAGGACCCACAGCCACAGCCATCTGTCTGCAGCCGGCCCCTGGGACACCAGCAGACTCTTGGTGAATGAATGAATGAGGTTCTCCTAGCTCAGGGGAGGTAAGGTAAGGCCAGGGCAGAACTGCACGGACAGCTCCAGGTTTCCCGGAGCCCTGGCTTTAAGGGAGCAGGAGAGCCTGTCCTCCCACCCCTGCATGGCAGAAGCTCCCTCTTCGCCTGCCTTTGAAGCCCAGATGGAAACCTGCAGGCCTGATGGGGCTCCCACTTCAAAGGGCCTGGCACATGGGTATTCCCTGCCAGAGTGAGCCCGGGGCACTGAGCACTAACGGGGAAACTCCAGCCGGGGGCAGCAGCCCTGGGAGACGGGACTTCCCGGGTGGTGGGAGACTTCCTGGGCCTCCAATGTACACCCAAACCAAAGGGTCCTCCTTGAGGCCCCAAGACCCCCAACGAGATGCCATCCTGGGGGAGGTGCCAAGACCTGCATGACCTGCCCCACCTGGCTTCCTTCCTTCACTCATCTGTGCTCCACTGGGCAGGTCTGCGTCCAGCACCTTCCTCCTGTCCTTGGAGTCTTGGCCAGTGCTCTCTCCCAAGGCCTGTGACCACCTCAGGGAAGGGCCTGGGGCCTCCTGGACATCTGTGAGTTGGGGTTTTGTGTCTGTGATCTGAGGACCGCAACGTGGCAGGTTGGCGACACTAAACTATAGAATGGCCAATAAGCTCGTCCAAGACAGAGAGCCAAGGTCAAGGTGCCTGCAAAGATGACAGGGGACTTTCTGCCTTCCTCTTAGACAGTTTTCATTTCAACCTAATGTTGATCTCCCAACTTTTATACAGTGAAACTGTTTTACTTTTAAATACGAAAAAAGGTAGTTTATGTGCTTTTTAAAACAAAAGTGGTTTCGATGGCATTGGGGGAAAACTTCTGCCAGACCCATGGAGTGCCACAGAGCAAGCACAAGCTGAGTCCCAAGGATGCCTATGTGTGACATGGATGAGGGAAGTGTTTGTGAATACTCACTGCACCCATGAACAGGAAGGAGGAGCAGACCGGGCTGCAGGGATTTCCTAGGCGATGGGACTGTGGGTATTACGTGGTCCTTTTCATCTTGTACAAAACTTCTACAAAGGACATGCACTGTTTTAAAATCAACAAGCAGCTATTGCTCCTCTCATTGTGGTGGATTATTCATAGCATAAAATATACATGACATAAAATCGACCCTTTAGGCATTTTTACCTGCACACCTGGGAGGCTCCGTACCCCAGGAGGTCGCCCAGCCACCACCACCTTCACCTTCAGCACCCACCGGCAACTTTGTCCCTGAGGGACACCAGCTCCCAGCCCTCCAGCCCTCCACCATCCTGCTTTCTGTGTCTGTGAGCTTGACTGCCCTTGGTGCCTCATGGAGGTGAACGCAGGGGTTATCTGCTCTTTGGGACTGGCAATGTCCTTAAGGCTCATGCATGTTGTGGCCAATGCTGGGATGTCCTTCCTTCTTAAAGCCAAGTAGCTTTTGCCTATGCCACATTGCTGGCCTGTCCATCTGATTGACACTTGAGCTGCCTCCACTTTTGGCTACTGGGACTAATCCTGCTATGCACACTGGTGCACAAACACCCTCTGAGTCCCTGGTGTCACCGGCTGTAGGTATGTGACCAGCAGTGGTGCTGGGTCACTCGGTGAGTCACTCCCACCAGCCAGGCAGGGTCTCAGCTTCTCTTGATATTTTCTGCCACAGTTGGGTATTTTTTGATAGTAGCCATCCTAATAGGTGTGAGCAGTATCTCACTGGGGTTCTGCTTTTCATTTCCCTAATACGTAACTGAGCATCTTTTCACATACTTATTGGCTCTATGTAACACATATCTTCTGTGGAAAAATGCCTGCTCAAGTCCTTCACTATTTATAATCAGGCTGTTCATTCTTGTTGATATTATCAAGTGCCAGACAGTCTTTGTATATCCTAAATATCATCCTTTATCTGATATAGGATTTGCAAATATTTGTTCCAGCTGCATGAATCTAACTTATTTTTTTCTTCTTTGCTCGTGATTTTGAGGTAATACCCAATAAATTACAGACAAGCCCAGAGTCGTGAAGGTTTTTCCCTTTGTTTTCTTCTGAGCCTTACAGTTTAGCACGTTGTTTTGGTCTTTGATCTATAACAGTTATTTCCTGACAACTTCCCTTTTCTGTTTCTCTCTCTACTTGCCTTTCTGCCTCACATATACTAGAAGAATGAATGGGCTTCCGGATGAACATGTCTGGTGAGGCTGACCTGGTCTGGCCAGTCATGGAAAGGCAGATACAACTGCGGTCCTGGAGTCCTGGTCCCTGGGCCCCTCACCCACCCACCCAGAGCCTGTGCTGGCCACATTTCTGGGGGTTACCCCCATGATGCTTTTTAGCAGCCAAATGGGATGCCAGGCTCTGGCTTGCTCTGCTCAGAAGCCCATTCTGGATCCTTCACACTTAAGACCGAG
This sequence comes from Urocitellus parryii, assembly GCF_045843805.1. NCBI lineage: Eukaryota > Metazoa > Chordata > Mammalia > Rodentia > Sciuridae > Urocitellus > Urocitellus parryii. The sequence continues at coordinate 152,288,823 of NC_135533.1, read as the reverse complement.
GAAAAGACTACTAATCAGAAAAGCAAGTTCCACCAATGTGCTTTCCCTTCTGATCAATATTCTAACCTAACCAGGGAACTTGAAAATCCCTTTTGAAGGCTTATGACGTTAAGTGATAATTTGATCAGCAGTCTTGCAGGCAAGGAGAGGAGAGAGATTTCATTAGAGGGTCACATAGTGAATTCTTCCCTTTTTTCATGCCTGAACCCCTGAGGGCTAGGGACAGGAATGACCACATCCTACCACTCCCAACACCCAGTCAGCATCACAAATACCACCACCCAGGCACTTCAGCAGACCTCATATACCAAATAGCAGTCTGTGACCCGCCACTCCACCCATCCACCCGTCCACTCCCTCTTCCATCTGTCCACCCATCTATCCATTCTCCCACTAGTCCACTTATCCACCCACTCCCCCACCTATCCACCCATCCATGCATTCACCTACCGCTCTGTTCATCCACTGGTCCATCCATCCATTCATCCACCCATCCATACATCCATCTACCAGTCTATCACCCACCAACCCATCTATCCTTCCATTCACTCATCTGTGCAAAAAGTATTTAGCATATGCCTATTATGAATAAATAAAGGTTTTATGAGATTTTATAAGATACTGAGACAGTCAAATCCAGTCAGAGGAGAAAGATAATATGGCAAAAGTAAAAAAAAGGAGATTATTTGAGTAGTGATATAAAACACTATGAAACAATAAAATGGAGTACTGTTACGGAGAGCAATGGTGGGATGGGGCGGCGGGGGCGTCCCTTCTTAGGAGGAGAGTCTGCACTGAGAGCTGAGCAGTGACGAGAAGCCACTCAGACAAACCCTGGGGCGTAAGAAGTGGGTGAAGGACGGTGGCCTAGAGGACTCTGAGGCCCTGTCCCACTGAGCAGAGCAGGCATGGAGACAGGGCAGCATGCCACCAAATGCCACACCCCTTCCACTTAACACACTGCTGTGAGGTGGTGGCTCAGCCAGGATTTCCCAGGCCACTGCCCCAGGGACCATGCGACATGTGTGTGAGCAGAAGGCGTGTGCCACTTCTAGCTAAGCAAGTCAGTGGTCTTGGTCCCCTCGGAGGGAGCTCCTGTCCCTGTCTGCAGGCCCCACAATCGCTGAACTCCCATGGGGCCTTGCCGCTGGGATTCTGATGCTCACATTCCTCACGACTGGGGGTGCATTGCCATCACAGGCCAGGCTAGCAGTCACCATAGCACAGCAGATATGCCCAAGAGCAGGGAGGCAGACACACCCTCCACATGGATCTGAGTCCCACTTCTGAGGCGTCACGTAAGTGAGGAAGCAGAGTGATGTCCCGCCCCAGCTGGCGGGGGAGTGGCTGCAGTAATAACCAGCGAGGACTCTCAGGATTCCCCCACCACGGCTCTGTCTTCTGATCCCATGAGGCAGGGACCCCAGGGGCAGAGGCCCTTCAGCCCCTTGTGAGCTAAGAAGCGCTGGTGGTTTCTGACTGGTGGTTTCTGACTGCTCTGGATTCCCAGAGAGGCGGAGCTTTGACCTCATGATCCGGGCCCTGCCCACAGCCCCCCAGCTCCCAAACTGCTTTCATAGCCCAGGTCTGGGGCACAGCCCAGAAACAGAAGAGTATTGAAATGGAACGGAGAGCTGCCTGGAGAGAGGAGAGCCTGGCCCCAAGCCGGGGTCTCCCAGACTCCCCTGGGTAGCTCAGCCCTCTGAGGATGACCCCGGCCCTGCACTGCCCAGACTAAGGGGCCTCACTTCTCAATGCAGCAAGGCAGAGGATCCCATGGCACAGCAGGCACAGAGGCCAGGCCCAGAGAACGTGCCTGAGACACATGGGCCTGGACTCCCTGAGACAAAAGCTCCTTGTGGCTGCCTGTGCTCATCCATTATTCATGATAATGACAATAACAACTTCTGCGGGCTTTTCATCTCCAAACGTGGCACTGAGGTGAACTGTTTAACTTGAACTTTTGTTTCCCTTTCTTTCCACCAAGTCATTCCGCCTCCGTGGAGGCTGCAGGCGTGCCACAGCGCTGTGCACATGCACAGAACTCCTGCAGGAGCAGCCAGTCTGAGGGAGCCGCCTCCTCAGGAGGGCAGGAGAGCCGTGAGGCAGCACCTTTACTGTCAGAAATCAAAGCAATGACCAGGGATGGGCTAAGGAAAGTTTTTAATCTTTGTATGTTTTTTCTTTTCATTTTTTCAGCAAGGAACATGGTTTGTTTACATAACCAAAAGGCAAGTTCCACCGTCTCCCACCCCCAAAACAAAACAAAGCAACATCATCATTGACAAAACAACCTCCAAGCAGACCATGTGGGTGGCGTGCATTCAGACTGTGTGTGATAAAGCAGCATTACCTTTGTGAATACAGCTTTCTCCTGCACCTCACTGCCCTTCCTACTGAACACACCCTATAAGTGGTCGTACCCTCGTACCACCCCACACTGGAGCCTCTGCCTCACCTGGGCTCCTCTGCTGCTGTCTGCAACCAGGCAGCTGGGGAGGCCACCACTGACACGTGGGCAGCCTTGGGTTGGTCCTGAGAGCCTCATCCACAGGCCCCTTCCCACTGCAGCAGAGCTGGAGGTCTGAGCACACGGAAATGCCAGGGGGACGGCCTTGCACACAGGGATACCACAGGAGGACGAGATGCTGGGGATAGCCAGGGCAGCAGAAGCCTGGGCAGAGCCAGCAAGGGGAGGCGGCTGCAGGTGGCTTTGAAGTAGAGGAGGGAGAGGGGATCTCTGGGAAGGGATGGCCGAGCTAGGAGGAAGGAGGCTGGCTGACCCTTCCCTCCCGGGCTTCCAGCAGCTTGGCTCTTGCCTCTCCAGCCCAAGGGAAGCTGGCTGTGCTGCTGTGAGAGCTGCTCAGGGCAAACTCAGCCTTGGACTTGGCTTGACTCTACTCTGGGTGGTCTTGGGACCCAACCCTACTTGGACCCAACCCAACCCAGGAAGCTCTTTGGGGCTGATCACATTGTGACTGAAAGTATTTTTGAAAAACTACAAGATGCCCTTTGCCTTCCATCTTGCTCTGGTCTGGATGATGCAAGAATTCGACCTCTGCCCCTAGGGAATGCTTTAGGATCCAAGATGGCAAACACCCCCTAGAAACTATCCTATAACACAGGGCAGGGAAGCCTGGGCACCTGCTGCTGCAGGTGGACAGCAGGCTGTCACTCAGCCTGGCCCCCAAGCACACGCCTGACCTGGACTCTGCCTCACTGCTGGTGCCTTCCATATGCAGCGCCTGGTCCATGCCGGTTGCCTGGCAATAGCTCTTGACAGCAGGAGACAGGAGCACTGCTCAGGTTCAGCCTCCGCCCTCAGGTGGAGCTAGTGGCCATGGACACACTGCTCTGCGTTGCTCCTCCACTGTGGGAGTTCCTGGCGTCCCCAGGTGCTGGCCTCCCATGTGGTCCACTGGCCCTGCTTCCTCCCTCCTGCATCAAAGAACTGAGGCCCAGGTTACCTGTCGTGTGGCCCAAGCCAGCCAGGGGGTCTGCGGGGGTCCCACCTTTCTGGGCCAGTGGATCAATCCCTCCATCCCCACTATAACACTTGGTGGTCCCCCAGGGCCCGGCTATCCAGGGTCCTCGATCTCCCACCACCCTCCATGTGGTCCCACTGCAGCTTCCACAGTTCACAAGGAGGAGATGTCCTGAGCACCCTCAGGGGCCCCTGGACTGGAGTGGGGTTCACAGACTGGTAAAAGGACCAGCACCCATACAAGGACAGGTGGAGCAGCAGGGCTGGGCCAGGATCCAGCTGACAGAGGAGCATCTAGCATGTGGGGAGGTGGCCCAGAGGTGGCCAAGTAGGGCTGTGTCCCAAGACTAGCCAGAGTCAGGTCCAGCCAAGTCCAAGACCACGACCCACAGCCACAGCCACAGCCTGGGAGCCCGGCAGCCTCGGTTCTGCAGTAGGAGCCCAAGAAATACAGGGGAGGACAGAGGAGGGCCAGCAGGCTCAGAATCTGGGGTCTCACTGAGCACTGAAAGCTTGGAATGTCACAGAGCCCTGGAGGCTGGGGACATCACAGCGCACTGACCCGGAGGACATCACAGTGCACGGACCATGGGGATATCACAGTGCACTAACTCTGGGGACATCATAGAGCACTGACCCTGGAGACATCACAGAGCACTAACCCTGGGGACATCACAGAGCACAGACCCTGGGGATATCACAGAGCACTGACCCTAGGGACATCATAGAGAACTGACTCAGGGGACATCAAGGAGAACTGACATGAGGACACCACAGAGCACAGACTCTGGGGACATCACAGAGCACTGACCCTGGGGACATCACAGAGCTCTAACCCTGGGGACATCACAGAGCACAGACCCTAGGGATATCACAGAGCACTGACCCTGGGGACATCATAGAGGACTGACTCAGGGGACATCAAGGAGAACTGACGTGAGGACTCCACAGAGCACAGACCCTGGGGACATCACAGAGCACTGACCCTGGGGACATCACAGAGCTCTGACACTGGGGACATCACAGAGCACTGACCCTGGGGACATCACAGACCACTGGCCCTGGAGACATCACAGAGCACCGTCACTGGGGATATCATAGAGATCTGACCCTAGGAACATCACAGAGCCCTGACCCTGGGGACATCACAGAACACTGACCCTGGGGACATCATACAGCAGTGATCCTGGGGACATCACAGAGCACTGATCCTGGGGATCCATAGAGCACTGACCCTGGGGACATCACAGAACACTGACTCTGGGGACATCATAGAGCACTAACCCTGGGGACATCACAGAGCACTGACACTGGGGACATCATAGAGAACTGACACTGGGGATACCACAGAGTAGTGATCCTGAGGACAACACAGAGCACTGACCCTGGGGACATCACAGAACACTGACCCTGGGGACGTCACAGAGCACTGACCCTGGGGATGACATAGAGCACTAGTCCTGGGGACATCATAGAGCACTGACCCTGGGGACATCTCAAAGCACTGACCCTGGGGACATCACAGAGCACTGACCCTGGGGACATCATAGAGCACTGACCCTGGAGACATCTCAAAGCACTGACCCTGGGGACATCACAGTGCACTGACCCTGGGGACATCACAGAGCACTGACCCTGGGGACATCACAGAGCACTGTCCCTGGGAACATCACAGAGCACTAACCATGGGGACATCACAGAGCACTGACACTGGGGACATCACAGAGCACTGACCATGGGGACATCACAGAGCACTGTCCCTGGGGACATCACAGAGCACTGACCATGGGAACATCACAGAGCACTAATCCTGGGGACATCACGGAGCACTGACACTGGGGATGTCACAGAGCACTGACAATGGGGACATCACAGAGCACTTATGTTTGGGATGTTCACAGAGCACTGACCCTGAGGACATAATAGAGCTCTGACCCTAGGGACATCACAAAAAACAAAGGCCTCTGGGCTGGGAACCCCAGGCTGAGCCTCCACTTTTCAGCATTCAGAGTAGGGCTGGCAGAATCCTTGTTCATGGAATGGGCACAGAACTTCCAAGAAGGACATTTCTGGGTCCCTTGAGTCCTGTAGGATTGACTCAGTTGAGCCTGTGTGTAGGCTCATGGGGGCAGAACTTCTCATGAATAACGCAGTCCTACCCATATGATGTGTTTTGAGGCTGTTTCAGGACTCTGGCAGCACAGCTCCTGGGAGCTTTGGATAGTGTTGGGTGTCTGGTAGCCTTGATCTTCCTGGTTATCAATAGTGAGAGTGGCAAGAGGGGCCTGGCTTTCTTGTTTGCTTGTGTCTCCTGTGCCATGCTGTTGGGTCTCCCTGCAGAAGCCTCATGAAGTGCTGTAGTAGCTTGGGGGAGGATTTTGTCATGGGTTAACAAGTAGGAAAGGGCACTTTTGTCACCCCCAGGGGCCTGCAAAATTGCTAAGGCTTCAGGCACCTGTTGCAACAGGACATGGCCTGAGCCTTGTTCCCAGGCCTCTGTCCCTAACAACCATGTGATTCCTAAAATGTCCCTGCTCACATCCCCCTGTTCCTGCTTTCTAAGCACAGGAGGTTCTAGAGCTGACCACCACCTCTGCTGAGCCCTAGGTTCTAGCCACCAGCTGGCACCACGCTCTGTGACCGGTCCTCCCTTGAATTTGCCAAGGCTGTACTTAAGATATAATAAACAGCAGCTGATAAGGCTTGCTCCCCTCCAGGAAGCCCAGGATTCAGTTAAAGACATCCTGAGTAAATAAAGGCATAAAAACCAACCAACAAAACAAAAAATTACCATATGATACCTAGCTGTTCAATAGACAATCTCATTTAACCACCCCCATGCTCTGTGGAGTGAACAACACACCTTCACTGGTGCATTAGAAAACTGGGACAAGGACATGGCAGGTATCTTGCCTAAGGTCACAGAGCTAGTGAGTGGTTCACCCAGGGATCTGGCTGCAAACCGTGGTTTACCTTGCTCTGCAGCTGCAACCAACAGCCCACAGGTGGTTGTGACCTAAGCTGGGAGTGTGAGTTGGAGTTGGCAAAGGGCCAGAGTTTGGAATCAGACAGTCCTGCGTTCAAATTGTGGTCCTGCACATTTAGTAGCACCTAAACCTCTGGAATGACAGTCTCTTTTCCCTTGTGCAGCAGTGTTGCTGACCTGTTCTAGTGGTGCCATCTGTATGCAGGAAGGACTGCTTCGCTCACTCCAGTGGGAGCAAGATGGACTCAGCTGCAGGGGGTCAGTTTCTGCCCTCTGCTTACAGATGACTTTGCAGATGCTCTCAGAGCATGAGCTTGATAACCTGGATAAGTCCTTGGTAGGGGTGCTGCAGGCCCCAGAGCTGTGCTATATGTTGAATGCAAGGGGTATTTCTTGATGTCCAAGGGACAAGCTCTTTGGGGGGAGCCTCCTGATCCTGCCATGAAGTGGTCCTGAGCCCTTGGGTGAGGGGTTTCAGAGTTGTAAATTCAGATGGGTTACTGTGTTTTTCTTTTAGTGATATGAGAAGATGGAAGATCCATATTTTTATGCTTTTTCTATTCCTGATATTTTAGGAGCTCAGATTGTGGGTGTTCTATGGAATGCAACAGTTGCTGCCATACCGAGGCCACATTGAAAAATCAGATAGCTGAGGCCCTAGGAGTCAGACACTCAGTGATACTTGGGTCTTTGAAAGCATTCCCTGTAGTTATTCTTCAGTCAATTATGCTTAATTAGTAGACTAGAATTATAGAATCTTCAGTTCATCAAACATCAATCCTAAGTGCTTTGCCTTGTCTCATATCATCTACAAGGCTGACTTCCTCTTGTGAAGGTGAAAGTAGCAACTCCTCTTTATTAGCAAGGAAGTTGAAGCTCTGAGTGTTTAAGGACTTGAGCCAAGGCCAGACAGCTAAGAAGCAGCAAAGCGGTCCACCTTTCAAATTGGATAAACCCTAACAATGTTAGCTAGATCAATAAGTAAACAAGCATAAGTTCACAGGAGAAAGAAAGGCTGACAAGTGGATTGCTTTGGTTCACATGTTTGGGAATTGTGGGCTGAACACAACAGATTCAGGCACAGCTTTATCCAGAGGTTGCAGTGTCATCATCAGGACACTGCCTCTCTCCATCTCTCGACACTGCCTTCTTTGCCCACCCTGTCTCTGGGGGTGGTGGCATGTTGCCAAGCAGCTTTAGAGACACAATCTTCTAGTTTGGCATTGGAGGAAAAGACAGTGTCCTAATGATGATAGTGAAAGTCATGGGCCAGCCTGGGTCACTGCTTCTTTCTGCCCATCATGGTGGAATGGATTGATCTCAGTAGTCAAGCCTGGAGGGGCTGAATCATTGTGTGAGAGAAAGAAAGAGTCACCAAAAATATTCAAGGGTAAATGATGAGACAGGGAGATGAAAGCCAAGCAGGCAAGCCACAGATGTCCCCACTGAAGGGGTGTGAGCAGCTGCATTTAGAACACAGCCCCTTGCAGTAGAGGTGGCTGATTTTGCCCCTGTGCCTGTCTTTGGTGTTAAGTGCTGCCTGCAGGCTTACTATTAGCCAGGTGTCCACTGGATCATGTGAGCAATCCCTGATATTATACAAACAGACACCAACTGGCTGCATGGAGAGAGCATCCTCAGCTTTCCTGGGTACCTGCAAGTGTCCAGAGTGCAGTACCCAAGCCTGGCTCAGATTGCCCAGGTCTTAATCAGTGGAGGCAGTTGTAACTACGACCATCAACTGTGTGGCTTCGAAACATCAGAAACTGATTTCTCACAGATCTAAAGGCTGACAGGCCAATATCAGGGGGCCTGGATGGCAGGGTATGGTGAGGGCCCTCCCTCAGTTTGCAACTGACCCACTTCTCATTATATCCTCATCCTATGACTTTTCCACAGCTTCCAAGCCCTCCTTTCCAATCCTGGGGGAGCTGTGGAGACAACAGTGAGCACAAGGAAGGCCCCTACCCTCTTGGAGCCCACAGTCTAGAAGGAGAGACCGAGCAAGGACAAGTAAACTGATGAAGAAATAGGATGAATTCAGAAATGGTTGAGGAAACAGAGGAGAGAGAGGGTCAGGGTGTTCCTACGTGGCAGTCAGAATGGGGTTCTCAGAGGAAGTGTCATGAGTGCTGAGAGCTTATTGATGGACAGGAGCTGCTGGGCCAAGAAGTGGGAAGGGCAGCTCAAAGGTGCTCAGGCAGCAAGCAACTGGCAGCCTCTGAGGGAGCAGGGATGGAATGGAGATAAGTAGGGACAGCCCAGGGACAGAGAGGGAGAGATGGGCCACCCTAAATCTGAGTCTCCCCTCAAGGCCTTCTGAGGAGGTGTCAGGCAGGGCTTCTGAGCTGTCACCATCAGACAGCTTCTCTATAAAGACCCCAAAGCCCCTTGAAGACCATGCTGTGCTGAGCTGGAGAGAGGCAGGTTGGGAAGGAGATGCTGGGTCTGTTTGCCCCAAGCTCTGGTTGCCTGCCCTCAGCCTCTCCCAGTGCAGAGTGACAAAGCACACTTCTTCCTCCTCTTGTTTTTTACTTGATAACTTTTTAGAGAATTTTTAAGCTCAAAATTGAGGGGAAGAACACAGATTTCCCAAATGCTCCCATCCCTGCCCAGCCTCTGCCTCTGTCACCATCACTACCCACCAGAGAGGCACATTTGTTCCAGTTCAGAAACCCACATCATTGTCACCTAGAGTCTGGAGCTAACCTTAATCTTTCCTCTTGCTGATGCACATTCTGTGGGAATGGACAGTTGTAGAATGACATGAACCCACCTTTGGCCATGACCATGATGTTTACTGGCTGTGATCTGAGGAAGCAGGTGCATTGGCCATCAGGAGAGAGCAACCTGAATCCATGTGGAGCTTCACTGATGCAAAGTGCAGTCTCCTCACAGGCCTGATGGGCCTTGCCTTCCTAGGTCAGCAGCCTCATTGGAAGCTTGGGAATGGTAAAAGTGACACCTACATTGCATGGGTGCTATGAATCTTTGGGCTTACACAGGAAGCACTCACTTCCAGGAGGCACCCATAGGGGTTTGTTGAATGAGTGGATAACGGTACTCTCTTCCAGACTTGGTGTGGGGTAGCCTGGATTTGAATTCCCCCCTGGCACTTGTAGCTGAGTATTCTGTGGCAAGTCATTTCATCTGACCTTGACTCATTTTCCTCATCTCTAGAGGGGGGATATACCCATCACATTGAGTTACCATGAAGAGTTGAAGAAACCATATCCAAGAGCATGGGCCAGAAACACAGTGGTAGGTGGTGCTACTAAAACAAATGTATGCACACTTCCTATGCAGCAGCTACTGTCTTCAATTCTTGAAAGGTACTGCATTCCTCCCAAAATTTGGACATTCCTCAGAAGGTGCTGGAGCTGCTGTGTAAAAGATGTGCATTGCTTCGAAGCCCTGGCATATGGCCATCTCCTGCTTGGTGCTGGGAATTCTGGGAACTCAGTCAGCTCTGGGGAAAGTAGTGTTTTCAGAGGAGCATCCTGCCTGGATGTTTAGAAAACTGAGTAGGATGAGCCCCAAGAGTGTCTGCCTCAGGTCTGGTTCTGTGTAACTATAGGCAGCCTATAGCTCTGGCCTTACCCTGTGGGCATATCCCCTCCCTGTGAGAAAGTTCTCTGCCTCAGGCCTCACTACTCTGAGGCTTCAGGAAAAACAATTTCCACATTTAGGAAGGAGTCTGTGGATTGCATCTGGGAGCATTCCAACCTGCATGTAGCCAGAATAGGGACACCTGGGGAGAAACGAATAGGGTCCTGGCCCTGAATAGCTAGGCAGTAGGTGGTTTGGCTCAGTCATCACTCAAATGTATGTGTAGCACCACCATGGGCCATCATTTGGCCTATTATTTAGGAATCAATGCAGACAAACCTTCTAGTCCTCCTGGAGTTCCAGTATTGTCAGGAAGTTAGTCAAGCCCACCAGCCATCTTGGCAGATGAGGGGCACAGGATGTTAGAGGTGTCAGCCTCCTCGCCATCTCTAGGTATAGAAACCTGCAGCCAGATGTTTGTGAGGAGTAGCTTCAAGGAAAGAAGGGAGTGTTCCTTGGGCCAGTCGGGAGGGCTCCTGTTTCATGGGGAGCTCTTATATATGATGGCTGGGCAAATCCCAATTTCCACCCTGTGTGATTTCCCGCAGAGGACTCAACTCTGGGGTTTACCCTGTCAAAAGAACATATTGTTCTGCATTGGATTCTGGACACCAAAGGAACAGAATAGTGGTTGGGGCCTCAGAGCCAAGCCCTGTGTGGATCCCTTTTCAACACAGCCAATCCAAACCCAGGTTGCCACTACTTTCCTGTACAGAGACTGGAGAGCAAGTGTGGGGAGCACTTTAGCCACACATGTGGCACACAGGTTGCCCTTTTGATTTGGTGCATGGACTTGCCTGGTTACTCTTTGGGAACCCATGATGCAGGGACCTTGGGAGGTTCTAGTTAAAAGAGAGGCTCTGTCCATCATGACTCCCTGTTTCACTCCACATTCCACAGCACCCTCTGCTCCATCTTCAAAATGCAGCTGTACCTCTATCCAGAATATTTTTGAGGTCCCAAGACTTGGACAACCTGAAGCTTCTCAGGACCTTCCTGTTGATCATTATGCCTGAATCAGAGGGGAACTTCCATGTCCTTCCCCAGTTGAAGAACACAGATCCTGTAAGTCTGAGCTCTCTGATGATGGGGTCTGGGGTGGATGACTGAAAGTGTGTGCAGAGGAATCTCAGCTGGTGCCCCTGGGATCTGCCATATGTTCCCAAGACACACAACTCTGACATCCTTCAGCTGCTGGAACCTAGTCTGGGAAGATGGCCAATTGTGGAGGAGGGCCAGGACTATTCTCAGAGGCAGGGTTCTAGTGTGAATTGGGAAAGGCCCAAGGAAAGTCAATCATGTTGGGTGTTTTCTCCTGCAGCTCTAGCACCATATCAAGTGATATAATTGCCTCCAGCAGCTGTGGCCCAATTACTTGCTTACATTTGGGGGAGCATATCATCACATTCCCTGTGAAGGAGGAGAAATAGCCCTCAAAATCAGAGGTTGGTCCTACACAAGCACTGACCACACAGGAAGATATGGAGCTACCAGTGGCCACTGAACCTTCAAGAAGAGGAGGAAGCTTAGCTGCCAATAAGCAATTCAGTGGATATTGAACATTATCTTCCACTTGGTATATATATATGGTACATATGGTGCTCCAAGCTGCCATCCCATGCTCTGAAAGAGAACCACCTTTCCTGGCAGCAATATAAATTCAGGGTCCAAAAAAATAGAGGCAGGAGGTCAAGAAACTATTAGGCCATAGCCCTCCACATCTCCTAGAATGTATCCTTACTTCCCTAGTTCTAAACTTTTCAAAGGCATCTCCCACATGTGAGCTCCTGAGCATTACCCAGTGCTAGAACCCCCAGCACAGCTATCCTTCCCCTCCCCTCTGAGATTATCTATTTTATTTTGTTTTTTAAATTTTTATTGTTGGCTGTTCAAAACATTACATAGTTCTTGATATATATTACTTCACATTTTGATTCAAGTGGGTTATGAACTCCCATTTTTACCCCGTATACAGATTGCAGAATCATATTGGTTACACATCCATTGATTTACATATTGCCATACTAGTGTCTGTTGTATTCTGCTGCCTTTCCTATCCTCTAATATCCCCCTCCCCTCCCCTCTTCTCTCTCTACCCCCTGTACTGTAATTCATTACTCCCCCTTGTATTTTTTTCCCTTTCCCCTCACTTCCTCTGGTATGTAATTTTGTATAACCCTGAGGGTCTCCTTCCATTTCCATGCAATTTCCCTGCTCTCTCCCTTTCCCTCCCACCTCTCATCCCTGTTCAATGTTAATCTTCTTCTCATGCTCTTCGTCTCTACTCTGTTCTTAGTTACTCTCCTTATATCAAAGAAGACATTTGGCATTTGATTTTAGGGATTGGCTAGCTTCACTTAGCATAATCTGCTCTAATGCCATCCATTTCCCTCCAAATTCTATGATTTTGTCATTTTTTAATGCAGAGTAATACTCCATTGTGTATAAATGCCACATTTTTTTTTTATCCATTCGTCTATTGAAGGGCATCTGGGTTGGTTCCACCATCTTGCTATTGTGAATTGTGCTGCTATGAACATCGATGTAGCAGTGTCCCTGTAGTATGCTCTTTTTAGGTCTTCATGGAATAGACTGAGAAGGGGAATAGCTGGGTCAAATGGTGGTTCCATTCCCAGCTTTCCAAGGAATCTCCATACTGCTTTCCAAATTGGCCGCACCATCTATTTTATTTCTCTTCAGATCGTATAAATCTTTCGCCTTTTCTATTTTATTTTTTGTGATGCTAATTCTTATGGCATTGTAAGTAATTTTAATGGCATTCTTTTATGTTGACCTAAAAGTGATTAATCCATTCACCAGGCTGTGCCACCACCAGTACTGCGTAGCTGCTGATGGAGCCCATGTAGTGCTCATAGGTGCTGTGAGAGAGGATACAAACAGGCCATCCAGGAGGAGGTGAGATAGATGCCCCAGTTATGGAGCAGAAGGGATTGACTAATGAGTGTTGAAGATTTTAGGCCATTATAACTCATACTATGATCTATTTTAACTGTCATGTGGCACTACAAATCCCACTCATATAAGAAAAAAACCTTAATATGTACATTCTTATTGCTCCACAGATCATGGCTCACCATCCTCTTATTCTTCACAATATTGTAGTTAGAACCGTTAATGACTCAGTACTGGTCTGTACTGTTTAAATAAAAGGAAGAGTCTTATGTTTTGCACTTCAAATAAAAAGCTGTGCATCTTACACTACTTTGTCACACTGAGAATGCAAAGGAAATGTTCAAGAAGGAAATTAAAGTACTGCTCCAAGGCATATGTAAATGACTAGAAGGCAAAAAAATGCCTTATTCCTGATCTGGAAACCCTTTTTATATTCTGAAGAAAAGAAGAACACCACACGTTCTATGAAGATGAAGCCAAATCCAGAGAAGGCCATCACTTTAGATTGTTATACTGACAAGAGAAGTGAGAAAGCTGCAGAAGAAGTTTAAAGGTGCCAGAGTTTGGTCCATTATGTTTTTGGCAAGAGGCCCCTCTCCATAAAATAAAAGTGCAAGGCAAAGAAACAAGTGCTGATGTAGAAGCTCTTGCAAGTCATCTAGAAGGTCTTGCTAAGCTATTTGATGAAGATGTGTTGTGCTTTAGGTAGTAGGTGTCCCCAGAAGCTCATGGGTGAGCCAATACAAGAATTATCAGTGAAATGATTCAGTTCTGAGAGCTTTAACCCAATCAATGGTTAATTCCCCTGACAGATATGAACAGGCATCAGGCATGGAAGGGCATGTGCTGGACCCTTCCCAAGCCTGGAGGTATAGGTGGCACCTGCAAAGGCATCTAATGGCTATGAAAGAAGTCTGGTTTCTAGGACTGAAGCATATAGAAGCCAAACTCAGCGTTCCACAGCAGGGTTTCCATTGGAGGTTCCCAGTGACCAAGAGCAGTGTCAGAATCCTGTAGCAGGAGCATCCATCTGTGGGGAGAATGTCAAATAGCAACCCTAGGTGTTTTAAGGGAGTTTGAGGAGCCCAGATATATCAGTAGCAGGATGGAGAATTGGACTCAGGCTTGGAGGACAGCCATGGGCAGGAGCCTGGGCAGTAAAGCCTTGGTGTTTGGAATCTGTGGAGGTATTGGTGTCTGAAGTTCAGTTATGGCAGTGGTGGCAAAGGCAACTGAGGAGTCTGTAGGTGGCAACATCAAGCCAGGCATCCAGAGAGTTGCATTCTCATCCTCTGGCAGTGGCAGGAGTCTGGTCCCAGTGCAGTGATGGTGGCTCCGGCATCACTGGTGGCCCTGTGGAGACTCCAGTGGCTTCAGTGTGGAGCTCTGTTAGTGGTGATGGTGACAGCTTGGGTCAGCAGGCCTAAGAGTCAGAGGGTGACTGGAGGCTGTGATGGCCTCTGCAGTGGCTCCTCAGGCAATTGGTATTGTTCCTGGTAGGGCCTCCCTGCCCACAAAGCAGGGCGCAGGAGCCGGTGGTACCCAGACACCTGCTGAGGACCTTATGCTGCCCATTCCAGCAATGCCTGGCATTGGCCTTGAGTCCACCAGGCTGCTCACCTAATCCTTGAGTTCACCCTGCCCCTCCCTGAGTTGCAGCCTCTGAGGGATGAGTAGGCCTGTTGCCAGCTGGGGCAGCCTTGGGAGAAGGCACCCACCCTCCCCAGCTACATCTCCCCTGGGCTGTGGTAGCAGAGTGCAGAGGTGGGAGGTGGGGGGGCCTAGAAAATCCTCACCCTCCAAGTGCATCCCTTGGGTGGGACAAGGGTGGAGGGCACAGGAGGCAGTGAGAGTCTAAGGGCAACGAGTTCTCTGCCTTGGTCTTCTGCCACCCCCAGCCAAAGAAATGCTCCTTGGGGGTGAAGATGTCCTAGGACCTCTGCTTTCTGCACCCACAGTCCACGCAGTATGTGGCTGGGGATTTTGAGGTTCTCTCCCAAGACGGCCCCAACCTTGCAGACAGCCTAGTTCCTCAGTAGAGAGGCTATATCACGTGATGGGGTGATCAGACACACCATCTGGTGGGCTCATGGCCAGAGCGAGACATGGCAGCTGTGGGAAGCATGAGGTCCTGGGCAGCTGCCTGAGTACCACCGCCTCCCGCATTCTTCTTCCTGAGCAGGCCAGTTGACCAGGCGCAAGACCAGTGCCTGGAGCCTCCACCACAGAGGACATCCCAGCTACTGGTTACCTTATCACTCTGACACCCACTATCCCATGCCCTTGCTGCCATGCCAGCCTGGAGCTCTTCACTGCAGCCAACCAGACTCCCCACATGGCCACTGGATGCCACCTTCACTGTCCTGCAGCCGGACCCCAGTTACTTCTGCATGATGAAGATGCTCACTGCTGGACACTGCCTGTTGTTGCTGCCCCTGCTTCTGAACTCTTATGGTGCCACCACCATTATGCAGCACTGAAACTTCCAAACTCCAGATGGACTTCAACACTGCCCACCAAGGCCCCAATGTCATTGTACTTTACACCACACCTGGTGCCCGACCCCTATACTGAGGCTGGACCCCTGATGCAGCTGTATGTTGCTCCCGCCCCTGCCAGACTCTGGAGCTCCACCCTGCTGCCACCAGACTTTAACATGGATACTAGACAGTGCCACTCAGTACTGGGGCCAACTTCATTGCAACTGCAGCCAGACACTTGTCACTATGGCAGATGGAAACACTCACGGCTGGATGCATCTGTTGTTACAACCACTGTTTCTGGATTCTTCCACTGTCACCGCCACAATGAGCAGGAAGCAAGGAATTCCCAAATCACAGCTGCATGCTGACACCGCCACAGTCGCCCCCACCTCACACCAATACTCAACTCCTGACTTTTGACGCCTGATGCCCTATGCCCAAAACAGCTGGATGCTGCTCTTGCCACCATATGCCACCATTTCGTGATGGTGCCATTGCAGTGAATTGACCCCAAGGATGCTTCTCTGCAAAAGATGTATAAGAGCTGGGAAACTGATCATTCTCCATTACAGTCACCTCACCAAGTTCCACTACATGCTGCCTGCCTTTTGTCACCCCAGGACCAACCACCAGTCCTCAGGACCCTTGAGGAGTTGTGGCTCTAACTCAGGGAACTCATCCAAATAAACAAGTGAGCACTCTAAGTAAAGGCTGCAGTCCTCACAGCAGGCAGTGGGTGGGACTAGGTGGGTCCAGCTCACTGGTGAGAGGGTGGGGTTAGAGCCTGGGAGCTGCTGGCCAGGTCTAGACCTGATCCTGTAGGGAAAGATAGAGAGGGATCTTTGGCTGCTCTGGGAGTCTAGCCCTGGAAGAACCTTCTGGTCCTTTCTCCTGAACTTTCCATGGTGTCTCCTTCCCCTACTCCTCCACTCTTCCCTGAGGAGACTCTGTGTCCTGGACATAGGGTCATCTGGGCACAGGGTCTCTGGGCAGTGGTGTGAGGCCCCAGTACATTGCAGCAGGCTGGGGACAGCCAGACTGGCCATACCTGGACTTGTAGGAAAAATAGCCTATCGGGAAAATACCCTCCTAGATCTACCAAATTTAGCCTAACATTGGCTTCTTCCAAGAGATTATCAAGAAAGGAAAAAAATATAAGTAAGCAAGTTTGTCTGGCTAAGGGGTAGTGTGAGGAGAAGTAAAGACTTCAGATTGGGTAGAGCTGGATTTAAAACCCTCTTAACTGGGTGACCTTGACCAGGGTGCAGAACTAGGTACAACTTTGGGTTTGCATCTTGTATAGTAAAGTTGGTGAGGAGGATCAGCCAGGGGTAAAATTAAGCTGTTGAGCAGTATCTAAACTTTGGGAGCCAGGAAGGCATTTGACATGATTTCCATGCAGAAATATATTCTGAGATTAAAGTCAACCCACTTAGAGGTGCACCTTTGGAAGGCAACTGACCTGTGAGCAGGCGGTTGAATTTACTTCATTTTTTAGATGAAATAATAATATATGGAAGATCATAAGCCAATGTTGGGTCAGGCTTGTGAAATTATAGGCTGTTTTCAAATTTGTTTAAAGTTACATTGAGTTAAATCTACATAGTTCAAGCCTCCTGGGATATCCCCCACCTCTTGTCACACCCCCACCTAGAGCACTATCTACAATCCCTTACTCTAATTTTTAGAGTGTCACCAAACATGTTATTGCGTGTATGTACATATGCAGAGATATACATTATGTAATACATTGTTTCTTTTAGCCTGCTTTGGAACCTCCTGAAAATAAAATCTCTTATTCTTATGTACATTCTTTTGCAGCTTTCCCTCCTTAATTTGTACCCCTTAAGCTGAGCATCAGGAAGAAGGAAACACCAGAGAAACTCAAAGATCCGAAGGACACCAACCCTGCTCAAGTCACTCTGGAAGCTGCCTAGCCTGAATGTGCCCAAAGCTTGAGGAAACATCAGCCCTGCTTCAGCCACTCTGGGTTGGATGTACAAGGTGAAAGATATACTAACCAAAAGGAAAATGGACTGTTTCACTCTTTAAGACAGCTCTTATACTGTCATTGCCAACCCTTACTTCTGTCATATACAGAGTCCTTTGTTTTGTCTTGACTCTAGGACTGATAACAATCAAACACATAGTTAATAATATCAGAAAACAAACACATGTACCAGTTCAATCCTGAAAGGGCATTGCAGTTGAGATCCAAGCTCACTATTTGGAGGATGGTTTCCTTTTCTTGGTGGATTCAAAAGCTTAATTGACATAGCGTGGATTGTGCTATGAACTTGTGTATTGCTTCCATGTTTGTTTCCTCTTTTCATTAAAACTAGTAGTTCTACAATAGAAGCAGGTTTCTTTTTAAAAAAGAGAAACAACAACTATGATATTACATTATATAAAGCTTTAAGCCAAGAAGATAATAATGCCCTTTAACTTAGAGGATTAAACAATGAGCATCAAAGGGGGTAATGCTGTAGTTCCCAAAAGACTCCCACCTTAATTGTAACACACAATTCTTTCTCCTAATCAAGACGAGATTATTTTAAGAAGTCAACAAAATTTCCAGAGCACTCATTGTGCTTTGAGCTCCTTTTTGTTGTAAAGGCCAGGTTTCTCTTTCTTGTAAGAGTTAGGCCTGCAGGGCTGGGGTTGTGGCTCAGTGATAGAGCACTTGCCTCAAACATGTGAGGCCCCTTGTTCAATTCTCAGCACCACATAAAAATAAAGGTATTGTGCTCATCTACATCCTAAAAAAAAGGTCTCCAATCAAGTTTTTGTTTTTTTATTGTTGGTTGTTAAAAACATTACATAGTTCTTGATATATATTACTTCACACTTTGATTCAAGTGGGTTATGAACTCCCATTTTTACCCCTTATACAGATTGCAGAATCACATCAGTTACACTTCCATTGATTTACATATTGCCATTCTAGTGTCTGTTGTATTCTGCTGCCTTTCCTATCCTCTACTATCTCCCCTCCCCTCCTCTCCCCTCTCTTCTTCTCTCTCTACCCCCTCTACTGTAGTTCATTTCTCCCCCTTATATTTTTTCCCTTTCCCCTCACTTCCTCTGGTATGTAATTTTGTATAACCCTGAGGGTCTCCTTCCATTTCCATGCAATTTCCCTTCTTTCTCCCTTTCCCTCCCACCTCTCATCCCTGTTTAATGTTAATCTTCTTCTCATGCTCTTTGTCCCTACTCTGTTCTTAGTTACTCTCCTTATATCAAAGAAGACATTTGGCATTTGATTTTAGGGATTGGCTAGCTTCACTTAGCATAATCTGCTCTAATGCCATCCATTTCCCTCCAAATTCTATGATTTTGTCATTTTTTAATGCAGAGTAATACTCCATTGTGTATAAATGCCACATTTTTTTTATCCATTCATCTATTGAAGGGCATCTAGGTTGGTTCCACCATCTTGCTATTGTGAATTGTGCTGCTATGAACATCAATGTAGCAGTGTCCCTGTAGCATGCTCTTTTTAGGTCTTTATGGAATAGACTGAGAAGGGGAATAGCTGGGTCAAATGGTGGTTCCATTCCCAGCTTTCCAAGGAATCTCCATACTGCTTTCCAAATTGGCTGCACCAATTCGCAGTCCCACCAACAGTGAACAAGTGTACCCTTTTCCCCACATCCTCGCCAGCACTTGTGTTGTTTGACTTCCTAATGGCTGCCAATCTTACTGGAGTGAGATGGTATCTTAGGGTGGTTTTGATTTGCATTTTTCTGACTGCTAGCGAAGTTGAGCATTTTTTCATGTACTTGTTGGTTGATTGTATGTCCTCCTCTGAAAAGTGTCTGTTCAGGTCCTTGGCACATTTGTTGATTGGGTTATTTGTTATCTTATTGTCTAATTTTTTGAGTTCTTTGTATACTCTGGATATTAGGGCTGTATCTGAAGTGTGAGGAGTAAAGATTTGTTCCCAGGATGTAGGCTCCCTATTTACCTCTCTTATTGTTTCTTTTGCTGAGAAAAAAACTTTTTAATTTGAGTATGTCCCATTTGTTGATTCTAGTTATTAACTCTTGTGCTATGGGTGTCCTATTGAGGAATTTGGAGCCTGACCCCACAGTATGTAGATTGTAGCCAACTTTTTCTTCTATCTAGGCCGTGTCTGTGATTTGATATCAAGCTCCATGATCCATTTTGAGTTAACTTTTGTGCATGGCGAGAGAAAGGAATTCAGTTTCATTTTGATGCATATGGATTTCCAGTTTTCTCAGCACCATTTGTTAAAGATGCTATCCTTCCTCCATTGCATGCTTTTAGCTCCTTTATCAAATATAAGATAGTTGTAGTTTTGTGGATTGGTTTCTGTGTCCTCTATTCTGTACCATTGGTCCACCCGCCTGTGTTGGTACCAGTACCATGCTGTTTTGTTACTATTGCTCTGTATTGCATTAAAGCTATAGAGAACTTTTGGTAATATCGCCATTTTGATGATGTTAGTTCTGCCTATGCATGAACAGGATATATTTTTCCTTCCTCTAAGATCTTCTTCTATCTCTCTCTTTAGGGTTCTGTAGTTTTAATTGTATAAGTCTTTCACCTCTTTTGTTAGGTTGATTCCCAAGTATTTTATTTTTTTTTTTGAGGATATTGTGAATGGAGTGTTTTTCCTCATTTCCATTTCAGAGGATTTGTCACTGATATACAGGAATGCCTTTGATTTATGCGTGTTGATTTTATATCCTGCCACTTTGCTAAATTCATTTATTAGCTCTAATAGTTTCTTTGTAGACCCTTTTGGGTCTGCTAGGTATAGAATCATGTCATCTGCAAATAGTGATAATTTAAGTTCTTCTTTTCCTATTTTTATGCCTTTAATTTCTTTCGTCTGTCTAATTGCTCTGGCCAGTGTTTCGAGAACTATGTTGAACAGAAGTGGTGAGAGAGGGCATCCCTGTCTTGTTCCAGATTTTAGAGGGAATGCCTTCAATTTTCCTCCATTCAGAATGATGCTAGCCTGAGGCTTAGCATAGATTGCTTTTACAATGTTGAGGTATGTTCCTGTTATCCCTCGTTTTTCTAGAGTTTTGAACATGAAGGGATGCTGTACTTTGTCAAATGCTTTTTCCGCATCTATCGAGATGATCATATGGTTCTTATTTTTAAGTCTATGGATGTGGTGAATAACATCTGTGGATTTCCGTATATTGAACCAGCCTTGCATCCCAGGGATGAATCCTACTTGATTATGGTGCACAATGTTTTTGATATGTTTTTGAATCCGATTAGCCAGAATTTTATTGAGGATTTTTGCATCTAGGTTCATTAGAGATATCCAATCAAGTTTTTTGATGTGCGAAAATTTCTGTTTTCTGTGGAAAAAATTGTGAAACCTCTGTCCAACGTATGAAAGTGGAACAAAATTAAGTTATATTAAACACTGTGCTGTGTAACCACCCATTGAAATCTTAGAAAATTTCCAGACCTGGGTTCCAGAGCTTGTTTGGTGTTAGCCCCTCTGGATTGCTGCAGCTTAAATAAATCTGCTTCCTCCAAATTCCTCAGGTGTCCAGACTCATCTTTCCTGCATCAATACCTGCTTGAAATGCTAGAATGTCCTAATTCTTGAAGGGCCTGAAGAGACAGTCTCTCAGACTCTGTCACCGAATGATTTCTAGGAAAAGTAATTCATCACAACGAAACTAAATTTAGGTTTCATTATAGGGACTTCCTGGATGTAATATCAAAGTTGCATGATAAAACTTGTATACGTCTATTGAGTTTCCATAATATATCTCATAAAGATATATAAATGATATATTTTTTAAAAATTAATCTGGGGGAAAATATGTTTTGTGAGAAATCTAAAGCCATGCTTGCAGTAGGAACCCAAGAAATACAGGGGAGGACAGAGGAGAGCCAGCAGGCTCGGAATCTGGGGTCTCACTGAGCACTGAAAGCTTGGAATGTCACAGAGCCTTGGAGGCTGGGGACATCACAGTGCACTGACCTGGAGGACATCACAGTGCACTGACCATGGGGATATCACAGTGCACTAACTCTGGGGACATCATAGAGCACTGACCCTGGGGACATCACAGTGCATTAACCCTGGGGACACCACAGAGCACAGACCCTGGGGATATCACAGAGCACTGACCCTGGGGACATCATAGAGAACTGACTCAGGGGACATCAAGGAGAACTGATGTGAGGACATCACAGAGCACAGACCCTGGGGACATGACAGAGCACTGACCCTGGGGACATCACAGAGCTCTGACACTGGGGACATCACAGAGCACTGACCCTGGGGACATCATAGAGCACTGGCCCTGGGGACATCATAGAGCACTGACTCTGGGGACATCACAGTGCACTGACCCTGGGGACATCATAGAGCACTAACCCTGGGGACATCACAGAACACTGACCCTGGGGACATCATTCAGCAGTGATCCTGGGGACATCACAGAGCACTGACCTTGGGGATCCATAGAGCACTAACCCTGGGGACATCACAGAGCACTGACTCTGGGGACATCATAGAGAACTGACACTGGGGACACCACAGAGTAGTGATCCTGGGGACATCACAGAACACTGACCCTGGGGACATCACAGAGCACTGACCCTGGGGATGACATAGAGCACTAATCCTGGGGACATCATAGAGCACTGACCCTGGAGACATCTCAAAGCACTGACCCTGGGGACATCACAGAGCACTGACCCTGGGGACATCACAGAGCACAGAACCTGGGGACATCACAGTGCACTGACCCTGGGGACATCACAGAGCACTGTCCCTGGGGACATCACAGAGCACTGACCCTGGGGACATCACAGAGCACTGTCCCTGGGGACAACACAGAGCACTAACCATGGGGACATCACAGAGCACTAATCCTGGGGACATTACAGAGCACTGACACTGGGGACATCACAGAGCACTGACCATTGGGACATCACAGTGCACTGACCCTGGGGACATCACAGAGCACTGACCATGGGGACATCACAGAGAACTGTCCTTGGGGACATCACAGAACACTGAACATGGGGACATCACAGAGCACTAATCCTGGGGACATCACGGAGCACTGACACTGGGGATGTCACAGAGCACTGACCATGGGGACATCACAGAGCACTTATGTTTGGGATGTTCACAGAGCACTGACCTTGAGGACATAATAGAGCTCTGACCCTAGGGACATCACAAAAAACAAAGGCAGCCAGCCCAGCCAGGCGACACTTTGGGGACGAGGTGAGACTTTCCTGCCAGCAATGTAATAAAGCACAAGAGCCTGGCCCCGGTTGGAAGAGGGAGGCCAGGCTGTGGAGGACAAGGCACACTCCAGTCCAGCCTCAGCCAGCAGTCAAACCAGCTGGGCAGGGAGCTGTCTCTTCTAGATGCTTCTGTCTCTGCCTGGAGCGGGAGTGAAGGTCTGGATCCAGAGGAGCCTGCGGGTGGGGCTGGTTCCACCCCCTGGAGGAGAGCAGGGAGGTGGGAGGCTGCCAGGCCATGACGTAGGGGCTGGCTCTGCAGAGCTGAGAGCATCCCATGTACAGTAAGAACAAAAATAGCTACTCAATCAACTGAAAGGAACTCTGCACAGCCACTCGTGGGGCTATTCTAAGTCACAAAGACCAGGCAAAGCACCATCAATGGTGGTAGAGAAGTCGTGTGTGCAAGGGCTTCAGCAGCAGTGTAGCCCAGGTACAGTGGGGTGAAGGACCCTGCGGTCAAGGGGGATTGTGTTTCCCTCCTTATTTCTCTCCCAATTTGATATTGATGAGTATTACTCTGTGAGAATATCTGCTTCACTTCAAAATCCTCCTTAAAATCATTAGAGAAGAGTAAGTTCCACTTGGAATCAGCACAAACTCCTTTATGTTCTGTTTCTTTCCTGTTGATCTTGCTAAATAGAGTATGTGCCTTTCTGCAGAAGAAGACTGAGGAATGTGTGCTAGGGAACCATTAGGACCTCCTTATTCTGGCCGCCAGTGCTATGGGCAGTGGACCATCTGCAGGTCATGGCGGTATAGGTGGGGCTCCTGGTGCCTTGACCAAGGAGAATCATGGTGGAGGTTTAACAAGCCACGTGCCCAAGAAGGTATCAAAGGATCCCTCACCATCCCTCCTCCTGCCCATCTGATGGAAGTACACATTTCCTAGTTTTCAAAGTCTACCACGACCCATTTTTCCCCTTTTGCACAATTGTTTCAACTATTTTAAGTCCTCTACTTTTCCACATAAATTTTAGAATTTGCTTGCAAGTTTCTACCAAAAAATAATCATGTTGAACATTGAATGGGATTGCACTGAACATAGACAGGCTCAAATTATATCAAGGCTTCAAATCTATGACTCTAATTAATTTTGGTCATCTTTAATTTCTCTCAGCAATCTTTTGTTTTCAGTATGCAAATCCTGCACAGCCTTTGTTAAATTTAATCCCTAAACATTGAGTATGTTTTGTTCTAAGAGGAATCATGTTTCTTTTTTTTTTTGTGTGTGTGTGTGTGTGTGTGTGTGTGGTGCCGGGGATGAACTCAGGGGCACTCGACCACTGAGCCAAGTCCCCAGCCCTGTTTTATATTTTATTTAGAGACAGGGTCTCACTGAGTTTCTTAGTGCCTCACTGTTGCTGTGGCTGCCTTTGAACTCTCAATTCCCCTGCCTCAGCCTCCCAAGCCACTGGGATTACAGGCCTGGGCCCCTGTGCCTGGCGGGAATTGTGTTTTTAATTCAATCTCCAGCTGTTCATTGCTAGTGCCCAGCACCAGCAGTGGACTTGTGCAGATCAGCAGGCACCTGTGGCCTTGCTGAGCTCACTCATCAGCACTCTGTGGGTTCCTGAGGCTCTTGGGGACCCTGGGCTGTGGCCTAGGATGGAGATGAGCTTACATCTTCCATCCTAGTCTAGACTGTGTTCTCTCCTCTTGCTGAGTGGGCTGTGAATTCTAGCACATTTGGGGGAAATGTTGAGTATCAACAGCATTTACCTTATTTTTAGGGGAAATAAATTTAGTCTTTCACCATTAATTCTGATGTTATCTATAGGTTCTTCATAGATTCGTTTTAGAATACATATTGCTCAGATTAAATGCTCTTATATTCCTGGTTTTGCTGAAAGTTTTTATCATGAATGGATGAAGTTTTTCACATTTTTTGCATCTATTAAAATGATCACAAAGTTTTCCTTTTGTTTTGGTAACACAGGAATTACAGTTTCTGTTTTCCCATTTTAAAGCTACATACATGGAGTCTGGTCATCAGATGCTTCCTCCTTTGGACATAGAAGGATTTGACCTGCTATTGTTTTACTAAGGAATTTTGTTTCTATATTCATAAGAAATATTAGCCCATCATTTTCTTTTTCTTTTCTCTTTTTGTAAAGTTTTTGCCTGTTGAGGGAGTTTTATTCTTTTCAAATCAGTGTAATGGTCACAGATGATTTTTGGAAGTTTGTCAAGGTGGTATTGCCTATTTCTAAAGTATTTGCCAAGCGAGCGTCAGGGCAGCTGTGGAGCACAGGCCTGAGGCAGATGTGGGCATGAGCATCCAGGTAGAGGGGTCCACTGGGGCACCTCCTCAACCTGCCCTCCTGACACAGAGGATCAATAGCGAGTGAAGTGTGAGACCAGGGACAAGGACAGAGCTGGGACTGGGCCACACCTGTAGGTCCCACCATGGACCTTGGCACTGGGAGCCTGAGGAGCTCAAGGTGGCATTGAAGGCTTTTGCTCTGTTAGAATAGACTGCCAGAGGACACGGTGAGAGCAAGGAGCCCCGCTGGGGGTGCTGTCCTGGTCTGGGTGAAGGTCCTGGCTCACCAGGCGGTGTGGGGTGGGAAGGTACATAGTAGGGCTGCATTTTAGAGGCAGAGCTGAGACTTGTGGACAGATAAGACGTGGTGTGTGAGCAAGAGAAGAGGAGAGATGGGAGTGTCCAGGAGACCGGGAGGAGCTCCATCCCTGGCATGTTGGCACTGGGGCTTGAACGTGTCCCTGGAGGTACAAGTGTCAGGAACACATGGCTCAAATCCATGTGCAGTTGGAGGTCGGGACTTTGGGAGGGTCAGGGTCTGATGACGTCAACAGAGTGGGGCCCACGCCGGCATAGTGGCTTCATAAAAAGAAGGAGAGACTGAGCTGGCTGGCCCTACCTTCCACGTGAAGGCTGCACATGTGGAGCCCAGCAGGAAGGGGCCACCAGAGTCAGGACCCTGACCTTGAACTTCCCTGTCTCCTGAACCATGAGAAGTAAATTGATTCTTTACAAATTGCCCAGTCTATGGTATTCTGTTTCAGTGACGGAAAACAAACTAAGATTTGGGTTTGAGATTGTTGGACATCTCAGTGTGGAGCCAGAAAGGCCTGGGAGCTGAGAGTCCTGTGCTGAGCCTGGGCCCAGGGGTGTGAACCCAGGCAGATTCTGAGGAGGGAAGGGAGACTGCGAGCTAGCAGAGCTCAGCAGGACCTGGCTGCACAGGGACAGGAGCCAGAGGAGAGTTCACCCTCTGCCCAACTGCCTGAGTGGGGATGTGGGCCCTCCTGACTGGACTGGGACCTGTCCCTCAGCTGGTGGGCAGTTCACCCATGGACTGGACTACACCCCACCTGGCTGGAACTGGGACTTCTCCATCTCCATAATTTCGTGGGCAATTCCCTGTGATAAATCTGTGTATGCACTCACTGGTCAGTTTCCCTGAGGGACCTGATACAGGCCCCAGCACCTGCCCATAGCTTGCCTAGACTCAAGTCAGAGAGCAGAGGGTGAAGGTGGTCTGTCCAGAGGCTGGAAGGACATCAAAACATTGGTCCTGGCTATTTCTGGGCAGGCTTTTAGCTCGGTACCACATCACGTGCAGGTGAGGGGACAGATTTCAGCTCTTCTGCCTTGATTCACTCAGTCCCACTGTGTACGGTGAATCTACTCCTACCTGGGGCAACAAGGTCACTCCCGGGTACAGCTCCGTCCTCCCAGCAGGGGCAGGGGGCAGTGAGGAGGGGCCATGGGGTGTGGTTGGGAGGTGAGGCCTTTGGGCTGCTCTGCAGGCCACAGTGCTCAGGGACGGCCTGCCTGCCTGCCAGAGCGGTGGCCTGGGTCCCAGTGGACAGGAAGCTGGTGAGACAACCTGGCAGGCTAGACCCACAGAGCGTGCTCTCAAGAGTCTGAGCCCAGGAGCCGGGACTCCCATCCCTGATGCAGACATGGCGACTTCAAGATTTTCTAAAATGCTATTGTTGGTGTCGACCCAGAAAGGTAGAAAGAAGCAAGACAAGGGACGGCTGCTGGAGGTGACCAGATGGACTCTCAGCCAGCTTCTGTCACCGGACGTTCTCTGGGAACGTGCAGTGCAGGTCAGAGGGCACATGGCTAGCGTACCAGACAGGAGCTTTCTGTGCAGTGGCCTCTGAGGTTGGCTTGGTAGAGCACAGGTGCGGGGTCTGTCCTGTGAGCACTGTCACGTGGCTCCTGGCCTGAACATGCCTGTCTATCTCTGAAACTCAGGCTCTGCTTAGCTGCAATCTAGTGACGGTGCAGCCAGGGGACCTGTGGCTCCCTGACAGTCGTCTCACCCTCCATCATGCTGAGGAAGTGGTCCAGCCACTCACTTCAACTGCAATTGGAAAACTGTGACCAATTACACACACACACACACACACACACACACACATACACACATACACACACAGAGCAACATATCCACTGATGGATATGTTCCACATGATTTTAAAATAAATAATCGTTTCTGTTTGCCCAGCCAAACCTCGTCACCTGGGCAGGGGACAGGCGGGGCCCATGGTGGTCAGAGCAGTCAATCGTGACAGCCAGAGTTGAACGTCCTCCACATTGACGCCAAGACCACACGAGGAACCAGTACTGCCCATACCTCTCAAGTCAACGTCCCCTCAACCAGACGACCCCAACAGCAGAACGAGAGAGAGCCCTGCTCTTGGCTTGGTAGCTTCTGTGCATCCACTGCATGACTGATGTGCTTTGAAACCCTGGTAGTCATCTCAAACCATCCCAAACTGGACACCTGACCTTCTTCGTCACTGCTCCTCCCCCATCTTGCCAACAGTAAATCACAGGCAGGATGGGTGCCCACTTGCACAGGCCCAGAAATCCAGAGCAGGGACCCAGGTGCTCGTGAGCAGTAGAGGCTCTGTTGGTGCAGAAGGCAGGAGACAGGGACTCCTCAGGCTTCCATTCCCTCTGGGGTGGGAGAGCTCGCCCTTCTCACCAGTTCCCACGTAGTGTGTGGGGTCAAGAGGAAGCGCCTCAGAGTCTTGTGCTCACATGAACCTCAGCCCACCCTATGGTCTCTGGGTCTTGCCCTCCTCACCCTGGGGCTGCTGTAATGGTGGCCCAGTCACCCCGGTGCAGGAGGGGCACCTGACAGTCCCTGGCTGTTGCTTTTGCATCTCCCCTTTATTCCCTACAGCAGCCACAGGGCTGCTTCCTAAATGCCATACAAACAGCCTCACTCCTCTGCTCCAGACCGTCCAATACCTTCTATCCACCCAGAACCAGGCCCAGAGCCCTCAATGTGTCCTACAGCCCACGAGGTGGGAGCTGAGTGGGAAATGGGGTGCCCGGGCTCCCCGACTTGTTTTCCTGGGGCTGTCAACAGAGCAGGGATCCAGACCTCATCCTCTGGCACTGCCCTGGTGGTGGGTGAGGCTCTTTACTCAGGCACTGTCCCCAGAGTTCACCCTCCTTCCCAGGAGAACAGAAAGTCGGAAGCCTGGAACCTGGTCTCCTTCCTGGTTCATTCAGTGACCGACTGGCTAGCTGGAGGACTGGCCGCATGTCGCGCACAGACCAGTGACTGTTGAGTGTGCCTCCTTCCTGCCCAGCAAGCCGAGGGCCTCACCAGGAGCAGAGCCATGCAGGGCCGGCTCTGCAGAGTGTTTAGGAGGCAGCCGAGTCTTGGTAGGAGGGGACGTTGTTCCCTTCCGCTCTCTTTCCCAAGTTGAGTTGGCATCTGAAAGACGAGCTTCCACATTAAAAGGAGGAGAGAGGGCCATCTCGGTGGATACCGCAGCATCGATGTCCACACCCACCGTGTCCCCCTGGTGGCGGCTTCTGTCTGAGGTTGTGCCTGCAGGTCCTGAATAATAAGAGAGAAGAGGCTGAGACTCGGTTCCAGATGAATTTAAAATAAACAATCGCTTCTGTTTGCCCCAGCGCTGTTGGCCGGTCGTCAGTGCCTCACTATGGAAAGTGTGCTGCTTTTCTACCTTACAGTCGGTTTTGTCACAGACAAAGTCACCTGGAAGCCCCTGTCCACCTACCTGGCCATTTTCTTCCGAAAGGTCGCTGCTCCCCCACTTCCACCTCCTGGGGGCTTCCCCGTCTTCAACGTTCCTACAGGAGTTGCTCTGCGAGGAGGAGAAGGGCGCTGTCCTCAGCCCCGGGTTCCAGGTCTGTGAATGAGACATGCCAGGGGTTTGCTGTGCCTTGTGGATCTGTTTCAAACCCCTGTGGCTTCCCTCATTCACATCATCTTTCTGACTCCTCCGGGTACTCGGATAGTGGGCTTCGCCCCCAGGTTTCAGCCACCTGCCTCTGGACTCTGCCTGAGCTGCTTCCCAGCCCCATAGGCTGGGTCTCAGTTTGGGAGACAATAGAAGGAGGGAAAGGAGTTTTTCACATGCTCCCAGCCCAGACAGTCAGGCTTCAAATGTCAAAGAAAACACAAAACCACAGGTTCGTGCTTTTCTGACTCATCTCCATCAGCATTGTGGAGGAGGGGGGTTCTGTGCAGATCTGAAAGCTAGGTGGTCCACCTTTCCAGGACCTTGCTTGGAGACAATCCAGGTCTGTGGATTTGTTACAGTGAGCATTTCAGGGGAAGTAGGAGAGGCTTATGGGACACTGATGGCCTGACACTGTAATGAAGGGGAGCAGAGCCGAGCTCTGAGTTCCAACTGGCCTCTGCCCTCTAGTCCCCTGGGCTTAACCGGGTTAAGTCTGGTGATGTTGGGCGAGTTACTTACTCCCTGTTACCTTCAATTTCCTTATCTTCAAAATGGAGTTAACTATCACTTACCCAATCTGGTTACTAAGAGGATTGGTTGGATTGATAATCACAATGTACTTACATGTCAGTAATTGAACAATCATTAGTATGATAATGGGCGTAAATCTTGGCTCATAGAAAGACAATTCTTTGAAGCAAGAAAAAGCCTGTATTGGGGGTTGGGCGTCACGGGCATGGGCTGTCCCCTTGTTCCCAGCCACCTGATGCATGAAGGTGAGTGACTTAAAGTGGTCCTGGGATGTGCAATGGCGCAGGCTCGGGAAGCCAGAGAAATTCAAGGCACGGGAGAGCAAGGACATGGCCATGGCTGTCGGGTGTGGAGGACAGAGGAGGCTGGGCCCCCGAGGGAGTTTCAGGAAGAAGGTTTATTGTCTGCAGGGTCAGAGGGGCTCTTGCCTAAAACTCTCTAGACCATGCCTCTACATTTTTGCGAGAGTCTACATAAGAGTAATTTTTTTTCTTTGATTTCTCAGAAAGTATGTTTTGTCTCATTTTTTTTGGAATCGTTAGAGGTCTTTTATGTTTTACCACAAAAGCAGAAGCAACACCACCAAGTCCATGGTTAAACTGAGCTTTTTGTAAGACAGAAAAACAGGAAATGGAACGTTCTAAACACATGGAGCTCTTCTGCAGAAATCTTTGCTGGTATCCTGTTAACAAGAACAATTACGGTGAGGGTCTTTGTAGAAGCTTACTTGAGATGCATTGGCGGAGGAGGGAGCACCACTACAGGGCAGCAGTGCAGTGAGGTCCCCCAAGAGGTGATTGGGTCCACAGGACTATGGAACATGACAGGAAGGCTCATGGCTAATTGTCTATGAAGAGGTGTCAGTGGTCACTCAAGGGAAGGGAGGTTGGGGTCCTTCTGCTGATGGAATGGACACAGCATGGATGTCCTGGTTATGGGTACTTCTATCTCCAGGTGATGCCCGGAGCCTGGTGTACCGTGGGCCTTCCAGCTGTGTCTGATCAGGCTGCATGGGGACATGGAACCACCCCACGCCAGCATCACCTCATCTGTAAAATGAGGAGATAATGACCAGCTCGTCATGCCCACCGAGGACCTAAGCTGCAGCTGTCCGTCACCTCTGGTTTCAACACTGGCCTGTGTGGTCAGGATGGACCGTGCTGTAACACCGCCATCTTTGTTCCCTTTGGTCCCCGTGGTGCCACAACCAAGCACCACATTAAGCACGTCTGCCATGTGCTCAGCTGGTGGCTGTGTGATAATGGATAATTCTGGGAGAAATGTTTTACCTTGGGGGATATTTATTCCATTTTCCAAAAGAAGTGTGTCTTGTGACCACCTTCAAGTCTTGGGATTTATTAGAAGGACTCACAAGACCAATTCACCATGATTTCCTAGAAGGACTCAAAGTCACTGTCCTGGCTAAGGTTCATTCCTGCAGGTGGACAGGAGGGATAGCAAGAGGTGTACCAAGCACAGAGGAGCCAGCCAAGACCTCCAGACCCCTTCCTCTGGGAGTCACGTGGGAAGTTGTTTTCTCATCTTGCAGTGATCTTCAGCAATCCATAAGAAATATTTCCACCCAAGGAAGCCCACCCAGGTCTTCAAGCCTGAGGCTTTCACCAGGGGCCATGACACAGGTTCCACATTGGCAGAGGACCACAGTACAGTTGGGCAAGTTGCCCACTTTACAACTCTAGGGGGTGGTCATTCATATTGATAGTCCATGCAGCATTCAACATGTATCATGTGATTTTCTTGCAGATCACTGCTAAGAATCTTACCAAAGAGGCAGATTTTTCTAATTCATAATTCAGCGTACCATTTGGAATTGTAATGGAGCTGGAAATAATGAGTCAAGTGGTACATATTTAATAATAAATATTAACAAAACACTTATGTAATTTAAAATGTATATTCTCTAAGGACCAAATGTTTTTAGCTGATCAAGAGAAAATCTGTAGAATACTTTCTAAGTGATGGATATTGGTTGCCCTTGGCAGTGGATAGGGAGTTGGTCGGTGAATAATTTTTATTTCATATATTTATTGTGAAACATGT
Organism: Urocitellus parryii; assembly: GCF_045843805.1. Classification (NCBI taxonomy): domain Eukaryota; kingdom Metazoa; phylum Chordata; class Mammalia; order Rodentia; family Sciuridae; genus Urocitellus; species Urocitellus parryii. The sequence goes on along the minus strand of NC_135533.1, from coordinate 152,257,286 downwards.
ATTTATAATAAAAGACTTAAGACCCATAAGCTTGACCCATACTGACTTGAATGGTTTGCTTTATGAGCATGTTACCGACCTTCCAACCAGTGAGGCATGCTGGAGCTTGACCTTGCAGGGCCAGGTCATGGTTCCAAGGTGATTTCCAGGAGCTTCCGCACCTTGGCAATTCTCCAGGCCTGGAGCAGGCTCGCTCTGACTTGCCTGTGTAAATGCAAGTTCAGGATTCTCAACTTCATAATTGACTTAGAGGCTTCTTGTCCCTGGACACTGAGGAGACGCCACTTCCACCTTTCCTGTGTCCAGCAATGATGGCTGCAAGGCTGACTCTTGGTTTTGCAATTTTATCCAGGGATATACCGAAGATTAACTGAAAGGAGTCTAACGATGAATGCCAACCATGCTTCACACCCGTGACCTCCCAGGAATTGGCTTTTATTAGCTGCAAAAAGAAAACCCCCAGTCTATCAAGCCCCTGCTCGGATCTGCCATTAGTATCTAACAAGTGAAATTCAGTTAAATCACGCGTCACCAGGTTTCTTTTTTTTTTTTTAATCGGTTGTTCAAAACATTACATAGTTCTTGATATATCATATTTCACACTTTGATTCAAGTGGGTTATGAACTCCCTTGCAAAGAAAACTTGAAGCTGAACTTTGCAATTGATTCCCCAGGCCCTCCCAGAACCCACAGTGAGAGAAAGATAATGGAAACGGATTGTTTCAAGCCCACTTCAGAAGTGTAATTAGGGATGGCCTTGGGCAGCCAGGGCTTCTTAGGCATTTGGACAGACTTTGGAATTTCTTACCAAATTTGTGAAGTCATTTAAATTTTTTTTGTAAAGAGCTCTTTTGTTCAGATTCTCTGCCTTTTAAGAAGGCCAGCTTAGCGCTCATCAGCCAGGAACTTGGGTTGTCACTTTCTGACAGTGCTCCCTTTGTCTGTTCTGTTCTTCCACTTATAGCGCCTGGTCTCAGGGATCCCAAATAACAGGTGCCAAGAAGGAGCCCCCTCCACCAGGCAGCCAGGGAGGCTGGAGGCAGGTTCAATGGGGGGAGGAGCTGCTGTCTGCATCTGTTTTTTTTTTTTTTTCCCCAGAGAAGAACACAGAGAAGAAAAATATCTTCATTCAACATTGTGAACGTCTAGAGCGTTCAGGTCCCTGGGTAAGGGTCACAAAATAACCGGGACACAGGGGATGCAGAGCCAAGGCAGCAATTGCAACTGCATGCTGAGGTTTATTTGCAAGTTCCTTTTATATTCTTCTTCTAACAAAGCAAGCAATTCTTCAGTAACACTTCACCCACATTGCCCAAATATCATGCCTCAGCGGGTACACAGAGCTAAATTCAGATTGTTCCTGTTCATTTGATAAGTACCCTCCCAAAGTTCTTTGTAGACATTATCTAATCCCCGAATGTACTGTTCCCAGGTGCAGTATGCAGGAAGCTTCTTCCTCTTGGCCAAACCATGCAGAACTTGTGACTTGTGATAAGGGGAAGAGAACTTTTCCTCCTCCTAGCTGAGGTTTGCCTCAGCTGACCTAAATCACAGCCACAGCTCTTGCAATATGTCAGGCCTGAGGGAGCTAAACTCTGCACACTCAAACCCCAACACAACATAGTGAATGTTCCCGAAGGTACCTGTTGACCACCGTCTCAGGTTCCATCTGCCAGGTGTGGCCAAGAGGCCATCTTGTCAAAGCCACCCCATGCTGCAAAGTGTGATCGACAACCTCTAGGAGAGGAGGGCACTGTATGTGCTACTTGGGTGGTAAACAGGGGACACATCAATCCCTGTTTTTATGGCCTTCCAGGGAATTCTGAAGTGGGTATTGCTTAGGAACCAGAGTGCAAGGGAGGGGCAGCCTGATCCTCGGGCTTTAAAGAACATAACGAGATGTGTCACGTACATCAACAGGCCCTCCTGAGGGATTCCTGAAGGTGGGGCTGGACCTCAGGAAGGGGGAGAGGCGAGACTTGCCAGCTCTGAAGATCAGACCCCACAAGCTTGGGCACTCAAGGGCCCACCCGGGGGCAACGGCAGCACAACCGCTGGAGGGATCAGCCAGTGGCAGGGATATTGGGAACATGGGACATCTGATGGTCTGTCAGGCCTGGGTCATGGGAACAAGAGACCTTCCAGAACATTCTCAGAGAAGGCTCAGGCCCCATTCTCTCCATCCCGTGCTGCTCCTCTCGAGGGCCTGGGCTTTGTCTCCATTCCCAGTGCTTTCTGTTCCCCTGTAAACCTTGTGTGTCTTCAACGGCCACCAAACCTATCTCCCTCCTAAACGGCCCTGGCCTCTGCAGTGCCTCTGTGCACGGCTTCTAGCTACAGGGGAGAGGATTGCCTGAGCTGCAGCCCAACATCTACCTCCCCAGTGCCTCCTCGCCCTGCTCCCCCTTCCAGCTTCTGGGACTGGGAACCTCTGGGGAGAACCCATCCTTCTCAGACATCGGTTTTCATATGTAGCAGTAACATGCCTCGTACTAAAAATCCTAAGCTTGTTACCCCCGCATCACTCTCCTCTAAGCTGCATTATTTTTTCCAATTACATTAACCTGCCTGTTCCGTTCTTTTATGAATCCGCATCAGGGCCAAACAGGGGTTGAAATGATGACTATCCTAGGAAGCATCCTTGCAGGAGGACAGGAAAGCCCCATCAGGCAGGGACTTCGCCACAGAGACAAGGACTTGAATTGGGTCTGCAAACCCCCGTCCCTGTGTCCTGTTGACAAGGTGACCTACAGTCCCCCTGCCCAGGACTCAGGGCTTCCCTGGGATAAGAATGTTTGAGAGGTAAAGCCAGAAATGTCCCAGGCAATCTGGGGCCAGGTGACAGTCCTTCTGCAGTCAAAGCTATGGGGATGGGAGGACAGTGGGGTAGAGGAGGGTGGATTCTGCGTGAACCTGAAGGCTGTGTTTAAAGTCAAGTTTTCCTACTGCTTAGAAGTGACTTTGCTTCTCTAAGACTAAAACTGCTGCATCTTCAACATGACATGGCCGCGCCCTTCCTGCTAGGTACCATGGCGAGGAGTAAATGGACCTTGAAAAGGGCCTGGCCCAGCGTCAGCCCTGGGCAGCTTCTCCCCGACTCTCATGATCAGTGCACCTCAGCAGCAGAGGCTGGGGAGCAGCAGTGGCTGGGATTGGCAAGAAAACTTGGGCTTTCCTTGAGAAACAATCGTGAAGGGGTGTCACAGACACCAGCAATCAAGCTCCAGCTCATTATAATGAATGCAGGAAAAAAAAATCCATGATGGACAAAATGTCAAAATGTCAAATAAGGACAAGGTGAGGTTCCCTGTGGGTCGTACTGAAGCCTGAGACCAAAGGGACGGTGTGTGCCTCTGCGTGTGTGCTCCACAGATGTCTCAGTGACCAACAGCTTTAACAAAATTGATTTTGATGAGTCAAGAGGTCAAGAAAGCAGTTATAATAACATCTGTGTGGGGTATAAATGAAGTATTTGAATTTAAAAATATTATTACGACTTTTAAGACACCTACTTTTTAATTTTTTTGATTTTTTTTTTCAATTAATAGAATGTTCTGGGGAAAACTGTGAAAAAAATTACTGAAATATCCCCCCTTCGTATATGGCTTCTTAAGCTAGCTGGGTGTTCCCAGGTTTGTCCATTCCATAGCATAGGTCTGAATTTCCTTCCTTTCCAGGGCTGAAGGATACCCCAGGATGTGGATAACTACCCTTTCCTTAGCCATTCTTCGGCTGAGGGACCTTGGGAAGGTTTAGTCCATGGAGACCAGCGCTGCTGTGAATGCCTCTGCCTTGTGAGCCCCTATTTCTGACTCTGCCTGTGTGAAATGTCCAGCATATGTGAACCCAGAGGGGAAAAAAGCAGACCAGTGTGGGTCAGGAGCTGGGAAAGAGGGAAGGGTGCAGAGGTACTGGCTTCCTGCTGAATGAAGATGGGTCCATCATTTGGACTTGAATCCTGATTTGGTTTCATTGGGCTGATTTTTCTTTTCTGAGGCCTCAGGCGCCTGCAGGATGAGCTGCTCCAATTGCTGAGTCCTTTGGAAAAACACCTAAGCTGCCCTCTGAACAAGGGCAGCATGCGTGTGGCTAAGGGCAGCATCTTACATCTCCAGACGGTGTTGGTCACTGGTCATCATGTGGCTGTGCTAGATGTGAGCACAGTATGAGCCTTTCGGACCACAGTGATGACCTAGCCATTTAGCGTGATCAGGGTCCACTCCTGGGCGAGGCTTGATGTCTGTCCAACTTCAGGGCCAGTGGTGCAGGAGGAGGTGCAGATTTCCTCTGCTCCCTGGAGTTGGTTGTCATGGCAACCAATGGACCATCCCTGCACAATCCTGGAAGAACTGGGGCAGGGGAATCAGGAAGTCCCAGAACACCCCAAGTTTCACCGTGCTTCGAGGTCTGACAAACCTGTTTGCCTCCCTTTGTTTTGCCATCCTGGGAAAGGAGCCCGGGGCCCCTGCAGGCCTCCCTTCCCTCTGATGGATGAGGAAACTGAGGCTCTGGGGGTCAGGCAGCAGGCAGGGAGCCACTCAGCTGCAACCAGGCAGGTGGACACGCTGGGGCCCATCAGAGCCCTCTGGGAGCCTGGGAACGCAGCCCCTGAACACTCGCTTGGGTTCTGTGGAGATGGAGAAGAACAGGGAGGGGGGCCAGTCATTGCCAAGTGCGGTGTGAGGGAATTCCTGGGGATGTGTGGGCATGAGCTTTACTTCTCACTTCACATAGTTTTCTTGTGAACATGAAATAAGAACTTAAGTAAGGGCAGGGCGAATGTGCTTATGGCCCTCGCGGAGTTTCTACAACTGAGAACACCTTGTTGTATTCACTTCCAAGCCTCCTTTTTAATTGCTCCCCGTACGTATTCTAATTATAGGTTGAGGGGGAAGTATAATTAGTGCATCAAATGCATCCTTGGGACAAGGGTGGGACAAACCATGAGTAAATATTTAAGTCAAGAAAACAAGTCAACTAAATTAAATGTATAAAATTGCAGATGGCTCCATACCAAGGAGCACAGGGCCACCTGCTGAGAGCCATAGCCCAGTTGGAATGACCATGGCATTTTTGCCAGAACGGAGTGGTTGAGAGGTGAAGCCAGCGAGCCATTGAGATGATGATGGTTATGTTAGGCTGTGTACTCAATTGTATATTAGACCCCTGCTCTCCTCCTCAGGTGCTGGCTACTTTGGAGTTCTCGCCTGGGATTCCTGGGGAGTTCTCATTGGTTGGGGGAAGTGCCAGAGGAGGGATTTCCGGTTGGTGTGTGGTGTGTCCCCGGAGAAGGCCGAGTGTGTGTTGTTCATGAGAGAACAGAAATAAAGTTTGTTCCTGCTTGAGTGGCTCGTGATTTGTGCCCAGCCAGACTGCGGCAGCCACCAAGGCATCCTGACTGAATCTGCAGGCCACCTGGGGTCACTCGGGCCATAGGCCAAAGGCTTTAGCTCTTGCTGTGGGTGTTCTCCAAAGTCTGTGGGAAACTGTGGACTGAGGTGCCCAGCCCTACAGTGTATTTCAGAAAACATGAAAATCATTCCTTCCAAAAGAACAACGTGTGATGTAATGAGCCAGCTGTTCTGCTCCGGGGTCAGGATGTGAGGGTGGCCTGCTGTCCCCGCTAGGCAGCCCTGCGCTGGTCCTGGTCCCTTCCTCTTCTTCCCTGCCTGTTCTCTGTCACTCACCTGAGCAAGTGAATGTCAGCAGCAGGAAATTCATGCTGCTCTACCCTGGAGGCAGGGCTCAAGCAGGGCTCTGTGTCCTTGCCACCTGTGTCCTTGAGTACCCCAGGGCCAGAGACTTGGGGGCCTGTTCCCATGCTAACAAGGGATCTAGAGCGTGGGTGGAACAAGCCTGGTCCTTGAAGAAGCTGGCCTGGCTGGGCTGCAGCTCAGGATGACCTGCAATTTGTTCCCAAGGCCCCGCAGTGACACCCTGAGACAGGCGTGGGCAGGGCTGCTGTCAGGGGCTCTGCAGCCTCCACCTGTGCCTACAGGGGCAAGAAGCTGGGTGGTTCCAACTGCCTGAGTGACTGTAGAAGCACACAAAGAAAACTCAGCCCACATCAGCAAGGTCCAGAGCAAACCTGAAGGACCTTTCCAGAGTCCCCTCCCAGCAGGGTCCCACGGGATGAGCCTCCTTCCTCCAGCAAGTAGCTGTGACCACGCGTGTTCAAGTTGCCTGCCAGGCTGCGCTTCAGAGGCTCAAGGCCCAGGGCTGTCCTGGGCGCGGGTCACTCGGGCACCTCTGGAAGCAGGCGCTCAGCATGAACCACGTTGTCAGTGACAGCAGCAGGGTGTACTACACCATCCTGGACAGAAGGGGTGCCACACTTAGAGAACCAAGTCCCACGTGTCATAGAAGCCTCTTTCTGAGGGTGGCCGCCCCAGGCCTGCTCTATTAACTCCTGCTCAGGATCCAGCGCGGGTAAGTGAGCCATCAGGCCCAAAGAAACCTCAAGGACAAGGTGTCCTGGGAGTGGAGCCACAGCAGGCCTCAAAGCCACCCTGGGGTGGGGAGCCTTGTGAGGCTGGGTGGTTCTTGGGGAAGACATGTGCTGTAATGAGCCAGTGGTTCTTCTGCGGGGCCAGGACAACAAGGGCAGCAACCTCAGCCCCTGCTGGGCAGCCCTGCTGGGCCCCCATGGCAGTCTTCTCTGGTCCTGGTGTGTGAACAGCTCAGGGCCCTTTGCTTCAGCGCTGACCATCGCCATCTCTGTGGCTCCTCTCAGCTCTTCTCCCCCTCCAGCCTCCTCCAGGGAGGAAGCCACACCCCACAGCGGGCCAGGGAGGTCAGTTTGGACGCTCGGTGGGTACACCTTGCCCCCTGAGGCTGAGGGCAGCAACGCCAGCCTGCCTTGCCCTGGGCAGCACTCTCCTCCTTAATTATGGGATTCCTGCCAGGAAGGTCTGACAACACCCACCTCCATTCTCAGATGGCACCACTGGACTGGAGACAGGGGGTCCTGTAAGTTGGCCATTAAGAGATGACTATGATTTAAGATCTCCTTGATCAAGTGTGTCAATCATTTGGAAGGTTCTAGGCCAGGGAATGTTTTGGATTAGCTATCAAAATCTAAAGTTGGGGGCTGGGGCTGGGGCTCAGTGGTAGAGCACTCACCTGGCACATGGAAGGCACTGGGTTGGATCCTCAGCACCACATAAAATTAAATAAATAAAATAAAGGTATTGTGTCCATCTACAACTTAAAAAAAATTTAAAAACCTAAAATTCAGGAATCCTCATAGACAGACCAAATTTCCAGATCCTCTGAATTTAGGCAGAACTGTGCCCTGTGGCCATGCCCCCCAGCTGCCATCCCAGGATGGTAGCAGGCCCACCCCAGGGGCACCTGTCTGGCCTGTTCTCCACCAGCTCCTGCTTCCCCGGCTCTGAGGCCCCCTCGAGAGGGAAATGTGGGAGGTGCATTGCTGATCCCTGCTCTTTGGCTCCAGTCCCAGCCTAGGCTGCTGACCCCGCCCTGTGTCACCAGGCTCTCCTTGAGTTTCATGAACCTGACCCACACCTGCCTTGGCATCAGGGAGCCAGCAGATGACACCTGCTGAGACCTCTCCTGTCTACCCACACCCATTTCCTCATTAACCACCCTCCCTTGGGCTATAGGAGTCAGCTAATGTGATTTCCTGAACATCTGTCACATTAATCCACTGGCTGTCACCTTGTTTTTTGAGCCAAATGAAAAGCATAAACTAATCTTTAATTTATAACAAACCAGCGACACCTGAATTTCATTAAACCACGTGGGACTGAGGACACCTTTGCCTTTATTCCAACATGCACTGGGGCAGGCCCACGGGGTACCATGTTTCCTCAGCAGGTGGGGTGCTGGCCAAGCAGCTGTCACCAAGGGAGGGAAGTTGGTCACGCCCTCTAAAATATCTCATCTATTCCAGCTTTTATTTGAGAAAACTTTTCTCATTTTGGAAAGAAATACCCCAGTACCCTTGGCTCTGGAAATAGTGTGACAGCCCCTCTGGGAACACCCTCCATCACCAAGTCATCTCTGCCCCTTCTTCTTCCATGAATTATTTCATCCGACTCCGGTAGGTACTAGGAACCATAGTAACACTGCTCACCCACCTGGAACACAGGTTGTGCATAGCCACTGCCACAGCTGGGCCACCTGCTGGCAGGTTCTGCCTCCTCACACTCAATCCTTGGCAGAGACAAAACAAAACCAAAACGCACTTTTGACTTTCTGTCTTATCATTGTTCCCTAAACAACGATTTATGTAGCACATGCATCGTAGTGAGTATTATAACTAATCTGATGGTTTGCAGCCCACGGGAGGATGTACACAGGTCCTGTGCAAATACATGGCCACTTTACATAAGGAACTTGAGCAGCCACACATTTGGCTTTCTGAGGGATCCAGAATGTGTCTCCTGCAGACACCTCGGTGGGGGAGAGGGATGAAGCCTGAGCTCATATACCCCTGTGTCTGTCATTGCACATCACACACACTGGCCTGCACAGCCACAGCTGGGAGGAGCATGTTTCTGAAAAACCCTGAGCTACTAGAGCCCCATGTCCCCCCAGGTGCAGGTAGATAGAGGGCCTAGAGGGGACATCACCTTGAAAAGGGGAGAAGCTCATCAGTTCAGCTATGACAGCCACTCCAAGCCTGTCTGCCAGGGGATGGGGACCAGAATGTCCCAGGCAGGCGCTAAGAGCAGGTGACCAGTGGGGGCAGCCGAAGGAAGATGGGAACACGGACACTGGGCAGAGGCTCACCTGGGCCATTGAGCAGCTGCGGTTGCATGGCCTCCAGCTAGATCCCCAGACGCATGGCCTGTCTTCCCACCTGCTGCAGTCACTCAGTGGATCATAGCGTGATGCCACCTGTATACACACGCACAGGACCACCCCTCTGTGTGTGCAGGGCCCCTGAGACGTCAGTGACTGTGAGCTAATCTTATTCTGGGTTCTGAGCACCTTCTCCAGCCGTCCCAGCTACCATCACAGTTTCCAATCTGGTGAAGGGAGAAGAGAGACTCCTCGGGGGTGTGGGTAGCAGAGGGCTCTTGTCATCAAAGTCCCTTTGAAACAGCCAGTTATTAGGGCTATGGCAGTCCAGAGGGGGACAGAAACGTGACTTCAATGCCACTGTCCAGGGCAGGAGTGCCACAGAAGTCCAATCCAGTTCACAGGCCAGGAGGGGCCTCTTCACCAAAAAATCACAGAAACCAGCCCAGTGAAATAACCACTTGTGTGGTTTGTTTCTAAAATTGTAGCTTCTAATAAAGTGACTGTCTCTGTGGAAAAGAGGCAACCACCCCATGAACAATCCACTCTAAATTGATTCATTTTGTGAAGAAGTTGCTCTTTTTATGAAGAACGGTCTCTGAAAGCAGAATTATAGAAAATGATTTGAACATGTTAATCAGAGTTTCTCTGCTCTTCAGGAAAGAGCCACATAAAGCCTGTGACCGTCCCCACAGGGCCCATTGCTTCCAGCCAATTAATTGGGGTGTGATGTGCCTTCCCCAGGACAGCTGGTCTCTGTCAAGGGTGGTTTGAAGCTGGTTCTCAGAAGTGGACATGTGCAGAGGAAGACAGCTCATCTGGTCAGTGGCCTTTTGATATTTTGATATCACAGCTCAAAATCCTTCATGCAGAAGGTGGAGATCCACCCCATAGGAGGTGTGGCCCGTGAAGGTGTAATGGCCGAGTGCCCCTGCCCAGGGGACCCCTCAACCCCCTCCTCCCACCCAGGCAACAGGCAGCTCCTTCCTCCTTCCTTTAGGCCAAGTCCCTCAGACCCACCCATCAAGGAGGCAGAGCCTCCAGTCCTGGCCTCCTTGCTGGTCAGGTGTGCAACAATGCTTTCTTCTATCCAGACCTGGACCCCTAGCCTTGGCCTCCCCCTGGTGGGGCAGAGAGTCTTCCTGGGAGCCAGTGTCCGGCTCCTCTCCTGAGATCCTCTCTCTCTAGCAGCACTTCCCACTGCTCCTGACCTCAGTTTATTTTTTCTAGACTTCTCTCTCTCACTCTCTTGAAAGCTCCAGACCTCTTCCCTGTTCTCCGCTGTGAGAGTCTGGGGCCTCGCTTTCAAGAATCTGATGGAAGAGGAACAGGACTGATCCAGGGTTTCTTGCCCTCTAAAGCAAGCAACCGCCGTAGCGGAAGCCCTGCCCCATGACCGTGTGTCTAGAGGACCTCTCCTCCTCAGCGACTGAGCAGGCCTCATGTCGGACCCAGCAGGAGCCTCCCAGGGTCACCCAACCATCCTCTCTCTCCTCTGTCAGGCTGGGGGTGCTAAACAGGAAACAAATGACCCCCCAATTCCAGTGCTTTTCAGCAAAAGTGACTTATTTCTTGTTCTGCAGAATCCAAAGGGGGTATGGGGAAGGTTCTGCTCCAGTGGCAATTCAGGGGCCCATTGTCACCTCATTATGCACCCTCCATGGTACCTGCCATACCACATCCCACGCCCTGGAACAGGCAGAGGGACTGGAGCACCCGCCCAGCTCCCATCGCAACTCTCACAGTCTTTAGCCAGAACCCTGGACAGCGCCTACTCCCCAGGGAGGCTGGGAAACCCAGCCTGGCCACATGGCCAAGAGGAATATGAAGGGACATGGCCAAGGTGTTGCTTTGCCACACCCCAGACCACAGCTTGAGCTGGCCGTGCCTCCTCTCTAGCCAGCAGTCATGAGGCCTCTTCCCAGTTCCAGGTCTTCAGAGCCCCCTCCTGGCAAAGGTCCCCAGAGACATGCAGCCTGTCTCACCTGGAGGCACAGGGAGGTTTTGTCTGTTGGCTGCACCTCACCCTGCAGGGAAGTCAAAGCTGTCAGAGCATCAAAATAGAAGATGCTCCCTGAGACCTCCCTTCATCACACCCTGGCACCCCTTAACAGTGGGCTGCAGCGAGCATGGGACCAGGTCCAGGACCGAATTGCAAAGACCGATGACAGGGAGCTGGGTCCTGCCTTCAGCTTTAGGCCTCTCCTCGAAAATCACTGTCTGAAATGCAGTAACCGTCTCAGAACAGAAAAGTCCATCTCGCCTGTGACCTCATCTGGAAGAGAACCACCTCTAGTTGGCACTCCTGCTGGGCATTCGTCACCCACAGGTGACAGACACGCAGGAGAAGGTAGCTACCTCTATGTCACAGGTGCCTGTAGCTTAGGCAGCCTCCTTTGAGCTGGACCATCCAGAGGACTTGCGTTCTGAGTCTTTTGCCATTGGCAGTAGGAAAGCTGTCCCCAAAGCCCTGGGTGACAAGCGCAAATTAGACCCATGCATCTGGGAAGTGGCTGTCACCTTGCTCATCCTGTCCTAAAGCCAGGTATCAGAGGGCCCAGATAAGGGGTAGTGCATTTTAGTTATTAAAAGAAATGAAAGTTTGTTACTCTAATAACATTATCTGAACACCCTTGACCCCAGATCTCCTTGCAACTTGCTCTCTTTAAACCCAGGAACACACCCAGAAAGCTCCCGGCAGCTCCTCCACTCTGCCAGTCCCCAGGGCTCTGCCTCCCTGACCTGTCCCACCCACACAGTGCACCTGTCCCACCCACACAGTGTGCTGGCCCCAATTTCTCAGTTCCCGGAGGAGGGCTGACATCTTAGGGTGTCTTCCCAACAGAAAGGTCTCCATGCAGTGACTTGTTTTCTTTTATTCTTTTTAATATCCTAACGTTTTAAAATAAACATTGCCCAAACTACGTTCTTACCAAAGACTTCAAGTTCAACTGAAAAATCGTGATACTCTATTCATAAATCTTTTAATGCAAATTTCAGAGGAAGTTTTAATAAGTTAGTGAATTATATTCATTTAAATATTTCAGAATATGCTCATAAATTTAACATATCCTGGTTCTTTTAAGGCAATGTATATTCCTAATTAACTTGGAAAGTGTTCTCAAATGTTTAAGGAACCCTAGTAAATCTCACAAGCGAAACTTACCAGAACTTGCAAGTTCCCCTTAATATTCCAATCTTGTTGATACTTAAGTAAATTCTCTTAAACTTTTCAACTTAAAATCGCAAGTCTAAAATGAATGTCTCACTACCCTGGTTTAGTTGGAATCACAAGGCTTATAGACAACCTAATGGGGTCGATTATCTTAAATACTATAAATATTTTGCAGACATGACTTTGTCCAATAAATACTATGCTTACCACACACACAAAAAATAAGAAACGGACCTGATTTATTTTATTATAACTGTTTCTATTTATTACTCTTTATGGATTCTAGACTCATTGAGGAAAAAAAAAATTAGTCTTTCCAGAAAATGCAAGTTACGCTCTAGCAAATTGGGACCCATCAGACCTTGATCATTGAGCTTCTCTCCTCAGTGGGCTGGACAGCTGGACAACCAAAACACGGCACCTCAATGGCGCTCACCCTCCCCAGTCTGATAGCCTCCTTAGGGCTTGTTCTAGAGCCTCTGGGAGCAAGCTCTGTATCCTCCAAGAGTTCTCCTGAACCCTCCTGCCACTGGCCTGAGTCTCACGTCTGGTAATTACAACTTGTGGCACCCTGCTTCACCCTGACCCCTTGCACTGCCGCACTCTGGACCTCCTACATCCCCACCTTCAGCTAGTGCCAGCCAGGATGTGTGGACTCCTCTACCCTCTTCTCTCCTGCTTGCTCCCCAAGCATCTCGGTCAATCCCAGAGGCACCTGCTTGTAGGCCTCTCTCAAGGCCTCCAGGGCCTGAGGGCCTCTTTTGGCAGTCACCCGGGCCTTCTTGTTGAAAGTCAAGGACACACATTTCAGCTGGCGGACTGGCCATAGCTCCCTGCTCAAAACCGGCCTTCAGTTATGCCAATCTGTCTTTGCTCTCCCGACATTTCTGATCCCTCCTCACTGTGGCTTTATTTCAACTGTATTTACTCCTCTTTAAGCTCAAACGGGGATTTGAGAAGACATACTTCCACAGGGTACAGAGAGTTGTACTTGCCTAGGCCCCTAAATAATCATGTGGGTGTCCATCAAAGTCCTAAAACACTGAAAGTTAATTTTTAAAATTTATTATGCTTGTTGTTTTTTGAATCTTATAGATATTAAATAATATAATTATTTTTAAAAAATTATATTGATGGGCACAGTGTAGGCCTGCAATCCCAGAGACTCCAGAGGCTGAGGCAGGCGGATTCTAGGTTTGAGGCCAGGCCAACTTAGCAAGTCCCTCTCTTAAAATAAAGGGGGTATGGAGCTTGGGGATGTTACTGAGTACTAAAAAAAAAAAAAAAAGAAGTGTTATTCCTCCCTTTGTGAGCAATCCTCCCAATTTTCCAGGGACCGTCAGAAGCAAGAACTCCAGGAACTCCACAAGCCCTGGTTTACTGCAGAGCCTCAATCTAGTGAGTGGACTCATCAGACTTTCAGAGTACTTTCCATAAAGCATATATTGATAGAAGTAATAAAATATCCATATACAAACACTCACTGTTTTGAAAAATATCATCATTGTCTGTTGAGATTGTCACTGGAGCAATCACTGGTGCCCTGAGCTGCCCAGTAGAAGGACCAGTTTGTCTGAGATGGCCATATTGTGAGGAAGTCCAAGCTGCAAGGGCAGGCCTAGCTGAGGTCCCAGCAGGAGGTTAATGTCAATCACCTGACCTGAGAGTGATTCCATACCTTCAATTCAGTCCCTTGCTATTGACTCTCACCAGCAAAGTCCCTCCAGGGCCTTTGCCTGCTGAACTACTGACCTGTACAAACCATGGGTCCAGTAAAATGATTGTTTGCACCACTCAATTTTGGGGCAGCTTTACCCAACACTTAGAATCAGTCACCCTCCAAGACCATCTAGGCTCCTGGGGCTGAGTGTTAGGACCAGCACACAGGCACTAGGGGTATGTTTCCTCAGTGTCTGGCAGAGGGGCAGCTGCTAATCTGGGGCATTTTTGGAGGTGAAACATGTTCACTTTTGGTATTTCACATTTAAAACCTAAGCTGCAGGACCCACACCACACAGCCAGGGCCTCCTCAACCATGTGACCCCCATTCCCCTCCCAGCCCACCATATATGTGTCAGGTTTTATTGACATTTCCCCCATCCATTTACTTTTCTCTACAGTTTCTCTACTGTCTTTGGGCAATCTCACTCATTCCTAAGATTTCAGCCATGGCTGTTGCTAATATGTGCTGTAATTATATGATTTTTTTTTCAGTTTTGGAGTGATTACAGATTACAGGATTGTCTGCCATGGCAGAGAAGTCACATGTGGCCTATGCCAGTGGCTCCCCATGGTCCATCCTGCATGTCTATAATACTATCTCAAAGCAAGAGATTGACATGCACCACAGACTATACTTGCTCAGTGTTGTGTTAAATCTCACATCTTTGGAATACAGTTCAGAGTTTTCCTTCTGGGGAAGTGTCACCTTTGTGACTTGTTCCATCCCATCTCCCTTGAATTCCTACCGATCCCATTGCCAGCCCCTGACACCCTCCCCTTACTGCACCTGGCTCTGCAGGCTCCTAGATGAGGTTCCCCCGCCCTGGTGAGACTGGGTCTTCCCCAGGCTTCCGTGACACCCTGACCACTTCACCCCGCTGTTCCATCTTCACCTACCTTGTGTCTCTGTGAGGTGGGGGCCTTGCAGGGGACAGCTGCTTGAGTCCTACCCTCTGATTCCCGTCTCCTTCCAGTCCAATGCCTGCCATGGAATCAGCTTCTGTTTCTAATTTGTCTTGAACAAACATATCCAGGGTCTTAGAGGAAACCATGCAAATCGCAATGTTCTCCTTAACAGAGACAGAGAGTTCTCATTATCCAGAGGGGGAACGTGCGTGGGAGGGAAAGAACAGAACTCCCCAGGACAACCAAACTGTAGTCAGCTAAGGTGGTCCTGTCAAGGAAGACACCCCAAACATAAAGCAATGCTATGCCTACCAGAGAGGAAAGAGGGGGTGGGGAGGGAGGAGGGAGGGAAGGAGGGAAGAGAGGAAGAAAGGGAGGGAGGGAAGGAAGGAGGAAGGAAGGAAGGAAGGAAGGAAGGAAGGAAGGGAGGGAGGGAAGGGAGGGAGAGAGGAAGGGAGGAAGGAAAAAAGGAAGGAAGGGAGGGAGGGAAGGTGAAAGGAAGGAAGGAGGGAGGTAGGGAGGGAGGAAGGAAGGGAGGGAGGGAGGAAGGAAAGGAGGGAGGAGGAAAGAAGAGAGGGAGGAAGGAACAAAGGAAGGAGGGAGAGAGGGAGGGAGGGAAAAAGGAGGGAAGGAAGGAAGGGAGGAAGGAAGGGAGAGAAGGGAGGAAGGAAGGGAGGGAGAGAGGAAGGAGTCAGGGAGGGAGGGAGGGAGGAAGAGAGGGAAGGGAGGAAGGAAAGGAGGGAGGAAAGAAGGAAGGGAGGGAGGGAGGAAGAAGAGAGGGAGGGAGGGAGTAAGGGAGAGAGGGAGGGAGTAAGGAACCAAGGAAGGAGGAAGAGAGGGAGGGAAGGAAAAAGGAGGGAAGGAAGGAAGGAAGGAAGGAAGGAAGGAGGGAGGGAGGGAGGAAGGGAGTAAGGGAGGAAAGGAGGAAGGGAAGAAGGGAGGGAGAGAGGGAAGGAAGGAGGGACAGAGGGAGAGAGGAATGGAGGGAGGGAGGGAGGGAGGAAGAGAGGAAGGGAGGAGGGAGGGAAGGAAAGGAGGGAAGGAAAGGAGGGAGGGAGGGCAAGAAAGAGGGAGAAAGGAAGGAACCAATGCAGGAAGAGGGAGAGAGGGAGGGAGGGAGGGAAGGAAGGAAGGAAGACTAAGGAAGGGACGAAGGAAGGAAGGAGGGAGGGAGGGAGAGGAAATGAGTCCAAGCAGAGGCTTTCCGGATTCCAGATTGATTCTGCAAATCAGAAGGCACTCTCTTTCAAGAGATGATTAGTTATTCACAGCACGTGACATTTATTTTCTAGCTACTGGATATTTAAAATAAGATTTGACAACTAGGAAACATACGTTCTGTGCTTTACTTGCAAGGAGGCAAAACAGCTCCTCAAAGGACTGTTTGCAGAACTCCAAGGGACGGGCAGGGGAGGGTGGGAAGCAGGGACCTCAGCTGACCCAGGAGCCCCTGTTCCTTGGTTGCAGGAGCAAAGTGAAGAGGAAAGTGCCTTTAGAGAAGAGGGAGGAGGAAGGCAGGAAGGAGAAGGGAAAGCTCTGGGATGAGCTGTCCAGGGAACATTTGAGCCTTTGACAGGGAACAAAGGAGAAAACCTAAGGATGATTTTCCCCTGAGTATAATATTTATATGAAACCCATTGTCTTTAAAGCCTGTGCCACTAAAATTAGAAGTAGACTCAGAAGGAGTTTAGATAAAGGCATGGACAATTGCCAGGGAATTTAAGTTACTTTAAATTAAATTACCCCAGAGGTGTTTCATAAAAGCTCATTTAGCACTCGGTGTCAAGGGGATGGTGCTGGAAACTCTGCGGTCGCCTCCCTTGGGGTGGCTGCTCAGCTCTGTCCCCCACACTCCCTGGGACACCCGGAACCTCAGATGGGACCTGATTGGAGATCAGGACGCCTTTGTTGCTGGTGGTTAACACAGGGTCATTCTGGAGGGGGTGACTCCTAATCCACTGTGACTGGTGTCCTCATAAGAAGAGAGACACACAGAGACCCCAACCACAGGGAAGAGGCAAGTGAAGACAGAGGTGGCACTGGGTGCCACAGCCATGGCCCAGGAAGGCAGGGGAGGAAGAGGCCAGGGAGCGGGTCCTGGGGGCTTCAGAGGGAGGCCCTGCTGACCCTTGGATTCCCAGCTCCACAGCTGGTGTTTGTTTTAAGCCACTGCTGGATGGAATTATGTCCCTCCCAAAAATTTAAGTCACGTCCTGTCCTCAGCGTGGTGTGTGGGAGATGGGGCCTCCTGGAGGTGACTGAGGGTGGAGGAGGCCCAGGATTGGGGCCTTACAGGAGGAGCAGGGCCTCTCTCCACTTCTCACCCAAGCAAGGACACACATGATGGGAGGGTGCCACTGGAAGTCAGGAGGGGCCCTGAACCCTCCTCGGGGGTCTCTGATCTTGGACGCCAGGCCTTTCTGTTGTTTAATCCCTGGGGCCTGCGGTGCCTTGTTATAACAGCCCCAGGTGACTGACAACCAGCCCGGCCACTGGTCACGGCAGCCGTGGGAAGCTAGTATAATCAGGTCGCAGAAGGTTCTGGAGAGCCGAAGTCATGACCTGGACGTCCACAGTCCAGACGTTACATTCCAGTGTCTGCGGGCCCCGATATCCATCCATGGACACAGGGCAGGAGAAGAAGCCCTCTCCCCAGCCCTCCAGCGGCCTTGCCCTCCTCCTGCCCAGGAAGCCTGGCTCCCCAGCGCGTCTCCGCTCTCAGCTCAGATGTACCTGGACCCTCTTCCCTGCGGCTCGGGACCTCATTCTGGAGAGCAGAGTGGGCAGCGGGACCTGGGCTCCAAGGGCACGGCTTCCCTGGGTTCCAGCTGAGTGGGAAGCAGTGCTGGCCCAGGGTGTGGACCACAGGACCCTGGGCTGGGGAGGGGGAGGGGGAAGGGGGAAGGGGGAAGGGAGAGAGGCTTTTCTCTCACTGAAGCCATAGAAACAGACCAACCCTGTGCAGGAGGTGCGGTGTTAGGCTGCAGGGGCTGCTGGGGACACGCACCCCAAGCTGGCTTAGAAAACAGAAATGTGTCCTCGTATTATTTGGAGGCCGGAAGTGCCAGCCCAGGGGAAGGTGGGCAGCTGTCCTCTGAGGGTGGAGAGAGGACTGGGGGGCCCTCCCCAGCTCAGGCAGCTCCAATCAGCAGCTGCGTAACCCCGATCTTCACAGGGTGCTCGTCCGTTGTTCACCTGTCTTGGCTAAACTGCCCCCTGAAGGCCACCAAGTGGTCATCTTGGGTGGCCCCACCCTAATGGCCTCATCTTACCTTGGTACTAGCTCTTAGTTCAGGCTGCTGTGACAGGGACAGCTGGGGGCCCAGACAGTGGACATTCATTCCTCACAGTTCCCGAGGCTGGAGGCCAAGAGCCAGGTGCTGGCTGATCCCCTTCCTGGAGAGAGCTCCCCTTTTGGCACCTTCGTCCAGGGCATGATCCCCTCACGAGGGCTGCACCCTTGTAGCCTAAGAACCTCGCAGAGGCCACCTCCAGATGGATCAGGTTTCCCTGAAGCATCAAGGTCTGAACTGGGGGACACCCACCTTCATGCTGTCCGTCGGCACAGAACCTATTCCCAAGGGAGGCCACAAGTGCCTGTGCTGTGAAGAGGCTGCACCATCTTTTCAAGAGCACATTTTAACCCCTGAAGACCCCAAAGGCTGCCAGGTGTTCCCTGGCTGCAGAAATCTACCTCCATACAATCTGAAACCTAGAGCTTAGGGATGTCAAGTTGGGCTACTCAATAATTATGCTGATGAGCATTATTTGTTTTTAAGTTTGGAACACTCTGGAAACTCTAGATGGAATGAAATGAAGGACCGAGTCTGGTGGCTCCAGGAGAGAAAGCTCACTGGCCTCGGGTGACTCCAGCCGCCTGTCGGCACTGTCTGTTCCTTGCTTGCAAAATGAGACCTCGACACCGCTTCACAGGGTTGTTGGGAAGGTGAAATGGGGGCTAGGTGCCTAAAACACCTGTGGCATAGAAAAGCTCAGTAGGATAGTCCCACCACTTGTGACGGAACAGGTGACATCTCCCAGTGGTGATGACATCCCTCCTAGCTAGAGGAGCAGCACCCCCAGAAGTGTGGGTTGGTGAGGCTCCACCATGAAGGCACCCATCGCCACCTGGTGGCCATGTGGGGAAGCCTCAATTGTGGTTCTCCAAGTACAATCACCCTGTGATGGCTTCCTCTCCAATCACAGGCAGAAGAAGTGAGAATCCATTAACTGTCTTGTAACCCATCAATTAAAACGATGACAGGGACGCCATGTGCTTGAGCCCAGGAGAACACTGGAGCTGGAGTTCGCCTTATCTTTCCTTAAGCCATATATTTGTCCCTGCCCCTGTGGGTGAGAATGTATTTTTGGTTTGTTGTTTGTTGTTAAAGAGGAGGAAGATTTCTCTCCCTCGGCTTTCCAGGGATTCCCTGGGACCTGCTCAGTTGATTTTATTTCCATTTAAAATTGCAGGACTGTGAATATATTGAAGAACATGCAAGTCGATATAAATGCAGGTTTGGGCGATCAGAGCCACCCAGGACCTGCTGTGTAACTGTGTAACTGTTGTCTAGTGTGGGGACAGTGCCTCATGTGACAACCTGCGTGTCCACGGGGCCCCTTTGGTAACATGTTAAATAAGTGAAGTGGGATGTTGAGCTTGGGCCAGCTGAGGCCAGCCTTCGAGACAGGCCTGATAACCTCAAGGTTTTGATTTTTTTTTTCCTGGTACCAGGGATTGAACCCAAAGGTGCTCAACCACTGAGCCACATCCTCAGCCCTTTTTATTTTTTATATTGAGACAGGGTCTCACTAAGTTGCTTAGGGCCCCACAACATTGCTGAGGGTGGCTTTGAACTCTAAGACCTCCTGCCTCAGCCTCCTGAGTCACTGGGATGACAGGCGTGCACCACTCCCCCAGCTGTCTACCATTGATTCTTTTTTTTTTTTTTTAGAAGTAAAAATTTTATTAAATCTCAATTCTTTTTTTTTTTTTACCTTTTTGAATTGGCTTATTTTTTTTTATTGGTCGTTCATAACATTACATAGTTCTTAATACATCATATTACACGGTTTGATTCAAGTGGATTATGAACTCCCGCTTTTACCCCGTATACAAATTGCTGTATCACATCAGTTACCCTTCCATTGATTGACATATTGCCTTTCTAGTGTCTGATGTATTCTGCTGTCTGTCCTATTGTCTACTATCCCCCCTCCCCTCCCCTCCCCTCCCCTCCCCTTTTCTCTCTCTACCCCTTCTACTGTAAATCATGTCTTCCATTTGTATTCTCTTGACTTACCCCTCCTTACCTCTTATATGACATTTTGTATAACCCTGAGGATCGCCTTCCATTTCCATGCAATTTCCCTTCTCTCTCCCTTTCCCTCCCACCTCTCATCCCTGTTTACTGTAAATATTCTTCTCAAGCTCTTCGTCCCTACCCTGTCCTTGTTTACACCCCTTATATCAAAGGAGTCATTTGGTATTTGTTTTTTAAAGATTGACTAGCTTCACTTAGCATAATCTGCTCTAATGCCATCCATTTCCCTCCAAATTCTATGATTTTGTCATTTTTTAATGCAGAGTAATACTCCATAGTGTATAAATGCCACATTTTTTTTTTATCCATTCATCTATTGAAGGGCATCTAGGCTGGTTCCACAGTCTTGCTATCGTGAATTGAGCTGCTATGAACATCGATGTAGCAGTGTCCCTGTAGCATGCTCTTGTTAGGGCTTTAGGGAATAGACCGAGAAGGGGAATAGCTGGGTCAAATGGTGGTTCCATTCCCAGCTTTCTGAGAAATCTCCATACTGCTTTCCAAATTGGCTGCACCAATTTGCAGTCCCACCAGCAATGAACAAGAGTGCCCTTTTCCCCGCATCCTCTCCAGCACTTATTGTTGTTTGACTTCCTAATGGCTGCCAGTCTTACTGGAGTGAGATGGTATCTTAGGGTAGTTTTGATTTGCATTTCTCTGACTGCTAGCGATGGTGAGCATTTTTTCATGTACTTGTTGATTGATTGTATGTCCTCCTCTGAGAAGTGTCTGTTCAGGTCCTTGGCCCATTTATTGATTGGGTTATTTGTTATCTTATTGTCTAATTTTTTGAGTTCTTTGTATATTCTGGTTAATAGGGCTCTATCTGAAGTGTGTGGAGTAAAGATTTGTTCCCAGGATGTAGGCTCCCTATTTATCTCTCTTATTGTTTCTTTTGCTGAGAAAAAACTTTTTAGTTTGAGTAAGTCCCATTTGTTGATTCTATTTGTTAACTCTAGCGCTATGGGTGTCCTATTGAGGAATTTGGAGCCCGATCCCACAGCGTGTAGATCATAACCAACTTTTTCTTCTATCAGATGCCGTGTCTCTGATTTAATATCAAGCTCCTTGATCCATTTTGAGTTAACTTTTGTGCACGGCGAGAGATAGGGATTCAGATTCATTTTGGTGCAAATGGATTTCCAGTTTTCCCAGCACCATTTGTTGAAGATGCTATCCTTCCTCCATTGCATGCTTTTAGCCCCTTTATCAAATATAAGATAGTTGTAGTTTTGTGGATTGGTTACTGTGTCCTCTATTCTGTACCATTGGTCCACCCGCCTGTTTTGGTACCAGTACCATGCTGTTTTTGTTACTATTGCTCTGTAGTATAGTTTGAAGTCTGGTATCGCTATACCGCCTGATTCACACTTCCTGCTTAGTATTGTTTTTGCTATTCTGGGTCTTTTATTATTCCATATGAATTTCATGATTCTTTTATCTATTTCTACAAGATATGCTGTTGGGATTTTGATTGGCATTGCATTGAACTTATAGAGAACTTTTGGTAATATCGCCATTTTGATGATGTTAGTTCTGCCTATCCATGAGCAGGGTATGTTTTTCCATCTTCTAAGGTCTTCTTCTATGTCTTTCTTTAGGGTTCTGTAATTTTCATTGTATAAATCTTTCACCTCTTTTGTTAGGTTGATTCCCAAGTATTTTATTTTTTGGGGGGATATTGTGAATGGAGTAGTTGTCCTCATTTCCGTTTCAGAGGATTTGTTGCTGATATACAGGAATGCCTTTGATTTATGCGTGTTGATCTTATATCCTGCCACTTTGCTGAATTCATTTATTAGCTCTAATAGCTTCTTTGTAGACCCTTTTGGGTCTGCTAGGTATAGAATCATATCATCTGCAAATAGTGATAATTTAAGTTCTTCTTTTCCTATTTTTATGCCTTTAATTTCTTTTGACTGTCTAATTGCTCTGGCCAGTGTTTCGAGGACTACCATTGATTCTTATTTTTTCCTTGAAACTTGGCCAACCAGGATCCTGGTCCCCACCTGTCCACCCTCACCCTCCACGTGCTCCATCACACCCAGGCTACACCCAACTGAATTTCCTCATACAGCCTTCAGCAGAGTAGATTCTTTTCTTAGATAAAACAGACAAAAATCTAAGAAAACTTAAAACAGAAAACCAGGCCTCCTCTCTGGGTGGGGAGCAGAGCTTTGTGCAAGGTTTGCCGGCTCTGTAGGGTCAGCCCCTCGCTCCTGTGCAGCACTGAGGTTCCTGGAGGCACGCCCATCTCCTGGGGCTTCCAGGCCCCAAAGTGTCCCTGAAACTGCACAAATCAGTGACATCATTAAAAAACACTCAATGGGTCACCGCTTTAACCAATTTCCTCAATCACACACTGAGCCTGCACACCTGCTGGAGCCGCCTCTTTCAAAGCACAGACCAGGAAGGTCAGGGATCCTCTCCCTGCCTGTGGCCTTGTCTCTTGGCTGAACTGAACTGGGGAGCTGCTTTCTACAAAACCCAGACCCAAAGGAACCCTAGTTACATGTGGCTTTATTTTTATACTTTCTTTTCCTTAAGAATATAAAAAGGCAACAATTCTGGCAACCTCTGTTGGTGATGGCCATTTGCACCCTAGATCCCAAGAGCCTGAGTGGACACATGTCCCCCTGACTTTGGAGGGAAATGGGAATGGCTAGTGCTTTCCTTGTGGCTGCTCCTTTGCTGTCCCCTGCACCAATCTTCTCCTACAGTGCCGTGTAAATTAATTTGTGAGCAAATCAAGAAACTAACAGAAGACCTGTGAGCCATTTCATAGGAAACACAGCTGGCTCAGAGGACTCAGTGTCTGTGATGCCACTTTGCTAAGACCTGTGTGTGCATGTGTGTGTGATAGTCAGGGAGGACTGTGTTTTGCTGCATCAACAAGCAAACCCAAAGTCTCGGGAGTGTGTGCAGTGGGTGTATTTCTTGCTTTTATGACATGCTCACCATGGACTGGAGGGGCCCTGTATTCTGTCCAGGACTGAGGACAACAGAGCTCCTTGCAAGGCATCAGCCATAATCACCATGAGGGAAGGGGAATGGGTCCCTTTACTGGGGCTGTTGTGAGTTTCCTTGCTTCTTCTAGCCACTGAGACGTAAGATATTTTATTTTTTTAATTTTGCACTCCTGAAGTCTAATCATCTCCTCAAGCTCCTTCCTGATGTGACAGGAAACCTGAAGCCATTTCACAGGTCTAGCATGTTCATGGGGGTCTTCCTGACCTGGGAGCACATCTGGGGCAGCAGGGACAAGGGCAGACACAAACGAAGCAGGTGTTAAAATGTTGTTCTGAAGGCGTGCAACTAAAATGAGAAAGCACAGGCGAACTGGCCCGCTGAGCACTCAGGAAACCTACCATCTCTGGCTCCAAGCACTGAAGGAGCAGCGTTGGTTGCAGAGGCCTCTGACCCATCTCAGTGCCACACGCTCCTAACAGCCCTGGATGCTGCTGGCAGACAGCAGATCTCAGAAGAAAGGGAGGCACTGCACAGGTCACCGTCCCCTCAGCAGCTATGGACGGACCCTTGTTAAGGAAGTCGTCAAAACTGAGGCCCCCCTGTCCATCGAGGAGCAGAGGGAGGACGCAGGCTGAGGGCTGGACAGGTATTAAGTCAGACATGGACGCAGCAGAGATGTTGGGACATCAGGGAGGAAACTCACCCTGTCGTGTCTCCAGGCAAATGGCTGCCTTTGGGTTCCCTGTCTCCATCCCAAGGGAAAAGAAAATTTCTCCTACCTTTTCCCACAGCAGGAAGTCACCTGGGGGCCAGGCAGCGGGGCCAGCGCTCAGAGACACCTGCCAGAGGATGTGCTCAGGGAGGGCACCCAGGCATGGAGGGAGACACTCCTGGACACCAAGCTGGCAAGAGATGCATGCGACTTTGAAGAGGATTGGCATGAGTCCCCGATGCACAGAGGGTCACCCACCCTGGCTCTCTGGACCCAAGGAGGAATCCTCCTTGCCTTCGGGCACCAGGGAACGATCATGTCACCATTATGGCTTTTGAGTCTACCCTCCCAGTGAGACATGTGCACCTGCCTGGAAAGGGTCTCCGTGGTGCAGGACACAGTCTGGGAAAGCTTAGGTGACATGGAGTTAGCTGGTATCAGCCAACCCAGGCAGGTGGGGACCCACCAGGTGAGAAGGCTCCTCTGCAAGCCCCGTCCTCCTGAGCTCAGAGCCCCAGGAACACGGCAGAAGAGGGCAGGCACCGGGGTCCTCCTCTGGACCTGACCTTCCCACCTCCCCCTGTGGTCCATCCCCAGCAGAGTCCACCCTTTCCTCACACTGTCCTTCTTAGCCCATGTCTGGTGGCCATTTGTGCCATCTGATAGAAGATCTCAGCCCTCCAGGGAGCTTCTCTGGATCAGTGTCCTGGCTTTCCCTGTAGCTGGGTGGTGCCCAGATCTGAGGGATCATACCCAACCCAAAAGGCTGCCAGGGAGACTCTAGAGAAGAGCTTCAGGCAACAAGAAAGCCAGCAGTCCCCACTCCCCACCATTTCTTTTCTGGGTGTGACTCCCATGTTCAGATGTGATGCTTGGAACCTCTCCAGCTCCTTCGTGACCATGAGGCAACCTTCATGAGATGAAGAACCATCCAGGAGGCCTGACAGAGAGAACTAGGGGAGACGCTGATCATGATACAAGTGGGATTTTATTTTTCTTTTCTTTTTTCTTTTGAACTAGACAAATAATTCCTGTTTATTGGTAAACCTTAGGAAACACTAAAAACAAAAGAGAGAGAAATAAAACCGTCATCCCCAGGACCTCAGGCCATGTGTGCTTCTTGTTTCTCTCTTGGTGCTGTAGGTTTTGCTTATTATGAATCCTCCCCCTGCACAGGACACGGACACCTTAGCTCTCTGTCTCCCTGCCCTCCCTTCTCCAAACAGAAGCGGTCAGCTCTGGGTGACCTCATGAGCTGCCTCCTGCAAGGGGCCTGTGTTACCAGCTTTCTGACACTTGGACATATTCCCTAAGTTCATCAGCCTGGGAAAGATCCATCTTGGCTTGCAGTGTTGGAGGTCGCTGTCCCTGACCGGCTAGCCTGCTGCTTTGGGACTGCATTGAGGTGGCAGGTCACCCTTGAGAGCATGTGGCCAAGCAAAGCAGCTGACCTCCAGGCCAGGAAGTGAGGGAGAGAGGAGGGGCTGGGGGTACGCTCCCCCTTCCCAGCACATCCCTGCCTCCCGGCCCCTCTTCTCAGAGGGTCAGAGCCTCCCACTCTAAGGACCATGCCTGCTGCGTGGACCTTTGTGACCTCCCAGGTGAGCACCAGGCCATGCTGTTTTCCTGCGGACGTGGGCTGCCCCAGTTTCCACAGCAGGGTGGGCCAGGTGTTTCCCGGCGCTTTGGAGGAGATGCTGGCACATGGGGGAAAAGCTCTGTTTGCTCCCCGCGGGAGTCTCAAGCCCTGTCTTTGGAGGCTTGGGGGCTGAGGGGACAGCAGTTCAAGGCCAAGACAATCTCCTCACAATAGCAGAGGAAGCTTCAGGAGGGTGGAAGTCACGGGTGCACTAAGAGGTGGCCCCGTAGTCACTGCAGAGTCAGGGCCTCTCCAGGGACCCACACTGGCCATCAAAGGACACAAAGGACACAGGCTATGGGCTGAGAGGGCCTTGCCAGACATGGCGGATGCTGAGTGAGTGTTTTGGAGGGTCTGGGGGTTCACCTGCGCAGTGGGAGGTGTGGTTGGAAAAGCAAATAGTGAGGAAAGCCAGGGGTATGAACAACTGTCTCTAAACCGCTTTGATGTCAACAAACTTAAAAATACACGCTGCTCAAATAAGACTCCTGATCCTTTGCAGAAGGCACCGCTTTAAAAAATGTAGCCATGCCTGACAAAGTCCAAAGGGTGCTTTTGTGAGATTTCCAATGCTTAAGTGTGTGCACGGCTGAATTTCTAGGTATGTATATCAGGACTTGGTGCAGAGGGAGCCTGATTCCCTAACACATGCCTCCATGCACTTAGAGCCTGGAGACCCAGGGCCAGGGTGCGTCTGGGTCCCTAGTGGGATGGCTCTGTCTTCAGACTGGTCTGAGCCAGTGACAAACAAAATCAGCACCAATGCATGCTCCTCTTCAAAACAAGTGATCCTCGAGTGGCTGCAGTTAGCTCCTCATTACAAGCAATACTGCCCTCTCCCTCTCCAATATGTGCACACGTTGTGATTACTGTTTAGCAAATCATAGATCAGGACGAGCATTGGGTCAAGTGTCAATCAAGATGAGCAGGTTCTCCCAAGATGGGGCAGGAGATCCTGAGGAGCGCACACTCTGGCCTGGCATGACCGCCTGTACAGACAGGAGCTGGTTCCTTCTCTCTCTCCATGTCAACGTCACTTTCTGGAGTACAAAGACAACAGGTGAAAACCTCGCTGGATAAGTGGACCATGGTCAGAACAGGTGTGACATTACAATGTGGACCCACCATGTCCCTAATAACCAATCCAACGGGGGAACTCTGCAGCCAGCAGCTGGGGCAGTCAGGACTTGGACAGCAGCTCTGAGCGTCTCCGTTGGCACTCTACTGCCTGCCCAGGACCAATAAGAGACAGCCGATGGTCTGCCCCCAACCAAAGCACTTGGGGCTATCCAGAGCTGCCCTTCCCCCACTGTGTGTCTTCCCCACCACCCACCTGCCTTGGAGATGGCCAAACGCAAAAGGGTAGCCAAAGCCTTGTTTAGTGGCCAGTACTGTCTCACTGGGAACATCTTCATTTATCCATACAGGAATAGCACCACTTTATCATGTTGCTACGGGCTTTGATTAGGGCGCTGAGCTGTGCTTTGTGGACACCTTAGCTTTCTGCCCAGTATTGTCAGGCCCTCCTGAACCTGGAACCTATACCATAGCCACGGAGACATAGGGCGACCTCTCTGCACTTGCTCTTCCTTGACAATGAGCAGAGCTGAGTTCCTGCTTACCAGAGGACCCCAGAGCTTCAGCCCTGAACACACATGCAATCTCCTGGAGATACTTTACTCTGTACCTACAGCACCGGTTCGATTCCTGGGCTTGCAGGGAAGTTGCCCAGAGGGTCTGTTGTTTATCGATGTGGAGAGAGGGTGTGCATGCTGGTGGGATTCACAGGGGAGTGAGAGGCTCTCTGAGGACTCTGGCTATTGTTATTTGATTTTCCTCAGGAATCAGCCAGGCTGAAGATACTGCTCTGCATGTACAAAAATAGATTTCCCCAAATGGATGTGTTGGCCCAAGAGATGATAAATTGCCTTTCTCCCCACTGTGCAAATCAGGAATGGAAATAGATGAAGCAAGTCCAGAGCAATGTTATGGCAGAGGGGACTGGATTTCCGGAGTAGGCTCACTGTGGAGATGAAGAGGCAGCTGGGGTCAGGGGTGCCCCCTGCTCTGGGCACAGAGATAAGCAGGGACGAATCTCCAGTTACACAGCAGGTCCTGGGTGACTATGATCGCCCAAACCTGCATTTATATTGACCTGCATGTTCTTCAATATATTCACAGTCCTGCAATTTTAAATGTAAATAAAATCAACTGAGCAGGTCCCAGGGAATCCCTGGAAAGCCGAGGGAGAGCAATCTTCCTCCTCTTTAACAACAAACAACAAACCAAAAACACATTCTTAAAGCATTTATTAGAAATTCCTGCACAAGGTAGATGTCTGCCGGGTTTTGATGAGCACAGTATTGTATAAATGCCTGCCTAATCCCAGCCCAGAGCCGGGGCCTGCTGACCCAAACAAATGGAGGAGTCCCCTCCAGACAGAGTCCAGCTCATGTCCCACAGCATCTGGCTATCCAAGGCCTCAGGGAGGGGGAGTTGTTAGAATGTTGGCCATGGTCATAACATCCCTTAGAGATACGGAGTCGTCTTGTTCACAGCTAGTTTCTTGGAACTGATGGGGGAAAATGTCAGGAAGAGGTAGGTGAACTGGCTGAAGGCTGCGTCAACAACTGGACACAAAGGTTCTTCCTGGTTTAGGGACCAAAGCTTGTTTCCATTTGCTATGCTTTTGGTCTTTAGAATAATAAGGGTAAAACTATCTGCCATAACGAGCAAGCCCCCAGCATACCATGGTTCAAAGACGATCACTGTGAATTCCAGAGCCAATGCTTCTGACTAGTGAGCAGCTCTCCTGCAGGGCATGATCCAGGGCCTGCCTTCTGCACCTTCCACCTGCAGCTTTGAGCTTGGGTGCAGCTGGGTGGGCATCCAGCAGGAGAAACCTCTGTAGAGGGTACAGGGTTGGTTATGAGAGGTTAGCACAGGTGGGGCTGGGAGGGCGGGGCTCCCCAGCTGCTCACCTGCCATTGGCTAGGAGTTGGTCACATGGCTCAGCAACTATAGGGAGGCTGGGAATAAAATATGACCCAACAGGGAGAGGAAGCTGATCGGCCAGTGAGGATCCAGTCTCCCTTGAGTCTTTAAGAACCCACCCAGGACAAGAGTTGACAAGTACCCAGGAGCCAGGGGCAAGCACAAACTCCCACTCCCTGGTTCTCCCAAAAGAATGTGATTTGAAAACATAGTAGAAAGACCATTCATCGTAATTTTCAAAATGAAATGCTCCAAGTGACAGAGGACCTAAATGGCACAAAGTGGGTATCAATATAAAAGGTAAAATAACCTCTCTTCTCCCCAAGGTGGAAGAGAAAGATATAGAGTATTTGCACACACACAGAAAAAGAAATAGCATGTTATAATTGGCAATAGGATATTCCAGAGGGAACTTTTTATTTGTATTTCCTAAGCACAGACATGAGCAGACCCAGCTGGCCAATCCACAAAAAGCCCTTTGCTCCCTACAGGCACAGAATGTGTGGAGAAAGCAAGAGCCTCGGTGTCTGGCTGGTGTGTGGGGAGCTCACAGAAGTTTTTGCTGGGCCAGGCGACTAACGTGTAAGACAGCGGAGCAGGGAGCACACTGGGCTGGGCTCGGCCATCACTACACCTGCAGCACCCCTGCAGTGACTCACCTGCAGCAAGCCTGAGGCTGAGCTGTGGTTACCCCTGCCTCGCAGATGAGGAAAGCCTATGGAGATGTGATAGTTCTTCATCACCAGGGAGAGGTTTGCATAAAATGGGACTGGCTTGATGCTAAAGCTGTGAGAGGGAAGCAGGCAGGATTCTCCTTCTTGGTTGAGCCACAGGGGTCACAGAGGTAACAGCAGAGAAAGATGAGGGACGACCTTGCCTGGGAAACTGTGTCCCAGCACTGGCCTGAGCTCCTTGCTACCACGGTGAGGCTTTAGCAGACCAAGGGAAGCATGAAGGCGGGAGGAGCAGCAGGGAAAGGGGGCAGGTGGGGCTCCAGGGGCCAGAACCCTGGGGCAGGAGCCTGTGTGTCCTGAGACCACGGAGGCGCTGAGGCACAGAGGGGGCGGCTCTCTTCAGGTGTTTGGGAGTCTCTCCTGGGATCCACCATTGTGTCCACCAGAGTCCAGAGACACCACCTTCATGCCAGTAGAGGCTCTCACCAAATATTGGACAATTCTCCTTTCCCAAGACAGGATGCTGTGGGAGGGAGGCATGGAAAGCCTCTGCCTGGCTTCCTTGTACAGCCAGAGGGGCTCTGGATTCCAACAGATGCCCACCTACTCACCACGCAGCCTTGAGACAGCTATTTAGCATGCACCCATTTGCAACCCTGGGATAAACATTTAGATTTTTAGAATCAGCTTCATCCTTTATAAAAGTGAAACAGCAATATTGCTTCCCTCAAGGTCTGTATGTGTGTGTGTGAGGGTGTGTGTGCACGTGTGTGTGACTTAGATCTAAGCATGAGCACGTTGCCCATCTGAGGCACAATGCAGGTGGCCTCCGGCAAACACTGACCCCTCCTTATTAACTCGGCTCCTGCTTGCCAGCAGATTGTCCTTCTATTGATGTGCTTGCCTTCCTCATGGCTTAAGCATCATGGGCTTGGAAATGGCTGACATTTCTCCGTGTTTTAGGAAATATTGTCTCCTT
This sequence comes from Urocitellus parryii, assembly GCF_045843805.1. Taxonomy (NCBI): domain Eukaryota; kingdom Metazoa; phylum Chordata; class Mammalia; order Rodentia; family Sciuridae; genus Urocitellus; species Urocitellus parryii. The sequence continues at coordinate 152,227,422 of NC_135533.1, read as the reverse complement.
GGCAATCTTCAGTTTGGACAAGCAGTAACAATGTCTCTGATTAGAACTGCCTACAATGCAACAACAAATATTGGTCTCTGCTTTATTTCCTAAAATCCATCCACATGTGCATGAGCGGTGCTGAGTGCCCTCCCTGTGGTTTGTCCCAGCCACTGTCAGGTTTGCGTCCTCCTGCCACCCCTGTCTCTCCCCACCACTCCCCCGCTCTGCTGACTCTCACGCCACTTCACTCTCACGCCACTCTTCCTGGTCTTCTCTCCCCAGCATGATCAGGCAGCGAATGGAAACATGCAACTCTTTGTATAAAAATCAGGAAGAAAACTGAAGTCAAAATAAAGCTATTTCCTTTAAAAACATATTATCTAGGAAAAGGTCATGTGTCATAATTTTATACAATACCATAGATAATACTTGATAATGTGATATCGACTGGTAATACATTTTTCTGGCTTGCTTTTCTGAAAATTCATTATTAGATAATAAAAATGTATATTGTTTCATGTTTCCAATAGTTATAAATGAAAACGATGTCAGTTGCTCTTGGCAAATGCAAATTAATTTTGATAGTTTTTCATTTTGAGAAGGTTTTTTTTGCTGATGCAACTATTACTGGAGCTATTTAGAGTATTATACAGGCTGCAACAAACTTGGGATAAATTTCTGGTATTTGTACATGTGAATTCGCACGAAGGCATTTCAGCATCCTAAGCTCATCGAGGTCTTAGAAGAAATGCAAAGTGACTTCCTGCTTTGTTTATAATTCAAATATGTTCCACAACTCCAACTTCAGTTTAGTTCTTAATTGTATTCTGGCTAATAATTGGTTTGTTAGAAGCATCATAAAAATAGCATGATTTTTTCACTGAATGCAGAGATCTGTACATTTAAATTCTGCATCTGAACCTGTGGATATTTGCTTTGCAACATGGTGACAGTTTTCAAAACCTGAGATTGTAATTTAGAAGAAGGCTCTAGCTCTGAGATTATGTATTATTCAGTTGTCCACGTGAAGGTCTTTATTTGGTCGTAACTTGCTGACGAGTTTCAGTCTCTGTTAGGAAGTCACAGCCATGGGCTCCAGGGCCTCAGCGGCTAGCTGGATCCCACCTTAGAGGTTCAGGGCCTCCCAGGTCATCTGGAAAGGTGCAGGAGGAACATAAGGGCACGGGGTACTGGCCACAGTTGTGTTCATGGATATGTATAACACAGAAATGGACCTACTGGTTCCGCTTCTATAGTGGAATCATGGAAAATTAAAAAAAGACCCCTTACTGCTGTGTCTTTGGATTTGTGTCACGAGTATCACATACCGAGTTCCAATCCACAGGTGTGTGTGCACGTGTGTGTGAGTGTGTGCGTGTATCTTCCTGAATGTGCACAGGTCAGGATTCTTAGTCTAGCCCAACTCTGTCTAACTGCTGAAGGCATCATCTCATGAGCGCTGGGGCTGCCAAGCAGTTCAGGCTGATTCCTGTGCTCCTCAGCCCCTCCCCTCTTCTCCAGAGACTAGGCTCTAACTTTCAGAGGCTTAAGAAGAACTGAGGTGGGAGGTTGCTAGCAATCAGTGTCTGCTGCTCAGCTCTGGTGCCCACAAGATGGAGTGATCTGTCTGAACCTCAGCCCTCCTGACCTCCCTAGAGCTATTCACTTTGCCTTCTAGTCCCCAGCTCTGTCCCAGCCATAAGGTGACCCAGTCCTTGATCTCCCTCTGAGACCAACCTGGTTGACCAGCTGTCCAGGGTATCCATCATCCTCAGTCACAAAGGACAGTATGGCTGCCCCTCACAGGGGGAGAAGGGCAGGGTTTATGTCCCCAGCCCCTTGCAGAAGATGTGCATGACCCTACCCCCTCTTCAATGCCAGGGTGATACAGTGCCTGATGTACACACAGCTGCAGAGACAGAGGGCTCAGGGCTCCCGATCTGGGCTCTCCAATGCCGTCCCATACACCACCCCAGGAAGCAAATGGGCAAAGCCCACCTTCTTCTCCTTCTGAGATGACACCCACTGCCCCAAGCACACAGGATCTTTGTGGAATCTAGATTCTTAGTGAGCTTGGAAAAAACCCATTGCTTTTTACCTATTGTTTAGATGAAAACTTGAAAGTTTGAAGAGGCTCACATTCTTATAATTGGATATCACTTTTTCTTTCTGGAGCTTGGGCCTCTGTTGGAGTTTCAACATTTGAGTTTAAATCAAATCTGAGCTGGGTCCTGGCTCATTTGCTTTGTGTTTGAATGATCACTGTGTGACAGTCCAGGGCAGTGATCCCGAGCGTCCCGGCTGTTTGGGTTGGAGAAGGGCAATAAGTTGCAAGAAGGGACAGAACACAGCAGGCCCTCCTTGGTATTCTGCAGTGACCTCTGTGTCTGCGCACAGACCGCCAGCTCACCTGGGGCTTCCCTGCTTGCCCAGCAGGCCCAGGGCCAGTGCAGAGATCCCTGCTCTGTGCAGGGCTAGCTGCAGTGTGACTCACCCCTGGCAAAAGCAAAGAGATGAAGGGGTGAAATGTCAACCACCCAGGGAAAGCCAAGATGCTCCAGGGAAAGGACCAGACAGAATTAAATAATCCTTTCCTTACCCAGCACATATAATATCCATTTTCACATTTACTTCAAGCAAAGGAATTTAAGTCAATTTTCAGTGAAAGTTTAACCAACTCATCAAAATATATGAAAGAAATAGAAATGGAGAATTGGTGCCTCCCACAATCGGTTGATCTCTACATCCAGGACTGACAGGAAGCCAGGTCCCGCCTCGTGCCCTGGCTCTTGCGCCCAGACAGCCCTTTACGGTTTGAACCCAGTTTTCACGTCTGTTAAAATAACGAAAGGTCCAGCTGTCAGCAGAGCTGGGGAGCAGACTCTAGTCAGGGAGGAGGCGGCTCTGGGAGCTGGGGTGTGGCCTCTCGCCAGCAGGGGGCAGTGTGAGGGCAGTGCATCTTCAGCCCAAGCCCAGGAGCACAGAGCTTCCCTGCAGGCTGCCCTCCCAGGGGGTGGCCCTGTCACAGGGCCTCCTGTGGGTTATTTCTTGTTGTTTTACCCTCAGATTGCAGTTGTGGTGTCTTGTTTTCTAAAGTGCCGTTTGCTCTGTGCTTTCTTGTGCTAAACTTCATGGCCGATGTGGGAACATTGAGTCCACCTGGTTGGAAGCAGGTGAAATGCATGTGGTGAGAAGCCAGCTTTGGTCCTCCAGAGGCCTGGCTGATTTCCAAGGACCACAGCCCTTCCTCCTGAGCCCCGGCATCTCTGTTCTGCACCAGCCTCCTGCATAAGCTCAGAGGTGTCTCATGGCCGAGTTCTCCTCAACAGCTCTGGAGAGAGATGGGCACTGGAGAGATTGACAGTAGATAAGCGGATAGATGATAGGTAGATGGTGGATGATAAATGATAGATGATAGACAGATGGGTGATAGATGATAGTGAGATAGGGAGATGGGTGGTAGGGGATAGAGAGATGATTGATAGATGGTAGATAGGGTAGATGGTAGATGATAGATAAGTGATAAATGATAGATGGTATGTGATAGATAGAGATGGTAGATGAGAGATGATAGATGATAGACAGTGGGCACAATCTGGCTTAATCTACTCTAACTTGACATTTTATGTAATTGGTTAATCTTTTCAACCCCTCAAATTATTTTTCACATTTAATTTTTTCTCAGATTTTCTTGCTTTTTTTTTTAAAGCATAAACATTTCATTACATACAAGTACCATATTACAAGTACCATGTTAAAAACTAGAGTAATTAACACCCCCACTCATTGGAAGGCACCATTGTTTATGGATGGGAACCTTGCTTTGCGCAGTCCTAGTGAATGTTGGGCTCTCATGTGCGCTCAGGGCCGCAGCCCCACTGGGTCCTCATGAATGGGCGCCCTGGTGACCCTGGTGAAGTCAGGGGATATTCTCACCTTTAATTTCATTCCAAAGGAAATTTTAAAATTCTTCATCCCAATTCGATAAATAAGCTACTAGAATGGTGCTGGGTTGCTTGAATGTGTGGTCAGTGCAGGGAGATGGGACTTCTCTGTGTTTTGTATCCGCCCAGGGGCAGTACACTGTCATGCTTCTCGAGACAAAAACACTCAGGGTCACTCCAGGGGAGCTAGGCTGTGGGAAATAACCACACAAGAGACAGAGATACCTTTTTTTTTGCAGGTCCTGTGACGGCTCCTCTGACCTTAAGGGTCCGCAGAAAGAGAGAGAGCGAGAGCATGCGCTGAACCCTTTTATTGAGGAGAAGCTGCTCACATGAGGCAAGGGGTCAGGTTTCAGGGGGCTGAATCTAGCTTCATGATGTCTGCTGTCAGCAGGTTGACTGACATCTAGGAAGGCCACACCCAAGGGCAGAGCAAGAGAAGGGGACACACAGAGGGCGATTCCATGGAACATTCTATCCCAAACAGGGCAAAGGGGTAGGTTTACAAAGGAACAGGTGAGCGTAGCTCGGTCCATGGGGCTGCAGGAAGGGACGCCTACGCATCAAGATACATTCTGCTACTTCGAGGATCGGGGAGTGTGTAGGGCCACTTCGAAGGTGACCAGATCACTACGAAAGTGACCAACAGAACCTCTACCGATCACGGGAAGGACAATGCTGGTCATTCAGCATGACTGCCCCCACAGTACACATTGAGAGGTAGGCTTTTTGTGTGGTTGGTCAGGTCACTGAGAAGATGGTCTCAATTCTTCACCTGGACTCTACAACAGAGTTCCACAGCTCCTGGCCCATGTGAGCATTTAATTTATCTTATTTATTTCTGCATATTGTATGATATATGTTGCTATTGTCAAGGAAATCTTTTCCCCATTAAAAACTCCCAAGAAGCAAAATAAAAGATGTCAATATCGGTGAAGAGCAAGAGACATTATGGAGTCTTTTGAAGACACCATAATCATTTACAGGAAAGCCCAGGAGAATCTACTAAAATATGATATTAAAAACAATTAAGAAGGAGGACAATATAAGAATATATAAAAATCACCAGGTTCCTGTAAAATAATGAAGGAAGTTATCTATTTGTACCTAAATGCCTTCTATAAATCATAACGTTTATGTTGAAAAATGTCCCTCTTTTCCAGTCACTATTTGAATCTATAAAATGCTCATTGTTTCTATTGATTTATGGTGTTTTACTTATTGGAATCTTTTAAAGTATAAGTTATTAAATTATGTCATTACTAGAAAGTGGCAGTACCCTGCACCAGGGTTCACCTGACCCATGTGACTTTCCCAAGTGGCTCCTCTCAGTTTTGAGAGGCCTGGGAAGCTCAGGGGCATTCAAAATTACTGTGGAATTTGATGACTAAAGCCTGATATTCTCAGTTCTAGAGAGATCTCGAGATTACCCATTTGTTTCTCTACCCTTTGTTTATGTGTCCACTGCCAGAAACCTGTCTCTAGCTGCCTTGCCAGCCGGGCATGTGCCAGCTCTGACCCATTTCCTCACACGGGACCTGCTTTACTCTCTTCACTCTCTGGACCATCTCTGGGGACGCACCAGGGCTGGCTTCCTGGGTGCATGGCCTGCCTGGTGATAAGGCACCTGGCTCAGCAGGGCTCAGTGCTCTGCGATTGCATCTGGTTGTACACGTCCCTGTGCCCAGTGCTTTGCAGTTGTGTCCTCATGTCCTATGGGGTCCCTGCTCAGGTCCCCCCAGTGGCTCAGCTAACTCCTGAGTCTTGGCCACCCACTCCCCTCTGACAAGTCGTGTTGGTTTGAGTCCAGAATCTGCCATTTACAGGCTGTGGGGTCAGCGCCACGTTATGTGACATCTCTTAATTTACTCGTGGGTGAGAGAGAGACCGGTGATACCCACTGCAGGGGAAGGAGTGCTGGCTCTGGCAGCGCCCCTCCTACTGACTCATCATATCGTCACCATCATGAGTCCTAACTGGAAATTTGGTCCTAGCAGGTGGCAGGCCAATTCCAAAGGGTCAGTGGCTGCTGTGCTCATCTGTGATACCAACTTCACTGGAACCAACAGGGATAACGTCATTTGACCTGAAAAGGAAGGGCCGCGGGCTGCTGCGGTGTGGGCCCCGAGCAGGTTAACGTCAGCCCATGAAGGACTTCTCCTGCAGGAGCCAGCCCAGAACTCCAGGCGTGCATGGATGTGCAGAGAAGGACACAAAGCCCTCACAAATCCAAAGAGAGTGATTTCATTTTAGGAGTGTGCCTGTGTGTGGGCTTCTGTGTGCGGTTCAAGCTCACATGAGTTTCTGCATCTGTGCATGACAGCGTGCGTGTGAATGCGTGTAGGTCACGTGGTGTCTGTGTGTGAACATATGTGCATGTGTACGTGTGTGTATGCTATATCCGTTTGGGGAGTCTGTGTAGCATGCCTGTGTGCGTGTGTGTGGAGTGTGTGTCTGTGTTTATGTGTGGTGTGTGTGGGTGTGAACACATATGCATGTCCGTGTGGTATATGTATCCATGCGTGTGTGTGCAGGTGGTGCAACATGGCAGGAGTCAGGTGGCTGGGGCTACCATCCCAGCGCCTCTGCTGGCTCTGCCTGTGGATATGACACCAGTGACATTCCAGTGACTCCCCACCTTCATCCTTGAGAAGGATGGGTCGTTGCCCCCACTGGGTTTTGGAAAAATTGGACCAAGCCAGCAGAGCCAGGAGCAGAAGAGGTGCCCCCTGACATGGTGTTGACCTTTCCTGGGCCCCCTGCAGTCCACAGGGGCTTCCCATTCCCAAGATCTGCAGGTCTGGTGTCAGGTGGGACACTTCAGCCTGGCCCAAAGCAATGCTTGCAAGGAAGGGACACCTGGTAGAGGGAGGGGCGGAGCTGCTTGGAGATGGCCAGGCCTTCCTTCTGTCAAGCCACCACCCCCAGACCTCAAATACAACCTTCACTCAGGGCCCTAGTTGAAAGAGTGCCCAATGTGTCCACATGCAAACCAAGCTCCAAGCCAGCCGCATTCCCTGGACCCAGCTTGCCCCAGCAGATCTGCAGGTGGGCACCACGTGGCCCACACACAGTGGAGGAGGGGCAGGTGCCTCCTGTTGGCACAACCCTGAGCCAGACCCCTGATGTCACCACATGTCATTCAAGTCCATCCAAGTACTTGGAGCATGGAGTTTCACTGTCCTGTGTCTGATGAGGGACCTGACGCCCATACCCTGCTCACCCAGTGTGGAGCGGCAGGCGGATTCACAGCAGCAGGCTCCTCAGGGTGGAAAAGTCACTCCGACAGCAACACCTTTCCTTATACCCCTCCCCAGAACAAAATCCAAGCTCCCTAGGAGCAATGAGATCTTGGAGAAGGTCCCCTGTCCCTGAGGTTTGCTGTGTCCTCCGGTGGAAAGCCAAAGGAGTGATGGGTCACAGAGTTGGGATTTGTGACTCTGTGTTGTAAATGATGACAACGCCCTTTAATAACCTTGACCTCAGGGAGAGAGAGCCAGAGCTCTGGGCTCTGAGGCTGAGAGAAGTCAGAGCAGGGGCCATATGTGATTCCTGAGCCCCTGCAGGACACCCACAGCCCAGGCCTGGGCTGCTCTCCCTCTCACACCAACCTGGCCTCCAGCTCCCCTCCCAGAAGACCAAGGTCAACTGAGGTGCTGCTCACCTGTGTCCCTTGAAGCCTGGTCTCTCCTGCCCGAGTTGGACCCGACCTTGACTGCCACTCTGCACCCTGCTCACCGGCCTTGCTCTGGGACACCACATACTCCCACCTTCCCCTCGTCGTCTCTATTTCATACTGTAAAACTTTCCCAGTGTCTAGAATCTCTTTAGTCAGAACAGAAAAAGCAACTCTGCTGCCATTGAGCTCTTTTGATTCTGCTACTCAGCATGATCTTAAATTACTCTAATATTTTGCATCCGTGACAGAAAAATACAGAAGGTGACAGGTGAAATGTAGGTCATGCCGACTTTTTTTTTTCTGGCCCAATAAAAGGCAAGTCCTCTCAAAAAATCTTCCCTGGCAATTATAAATAGGGAGAAATAATGTAAAAGTGTGCTATTTGAGATTGGGCCATCGTAATCACTTTAAAGTGATTACAAGCTCATTTCTGAGTAAATCTACCATAAGCTGCCTGGAGCTGGTGTTGCCAAATACAATTCTGGGAAGCCCTTGGAGGGGAGAAGCGTTGGCTGCTAAGCAAGTCGTCAGCATGAGATGAGTTCAGTTGGAGATATTCACATGGATGATGCGGGTCCCAAGGAGTGAGGGACAGGTGGGGCCTGGGGAGGGTGTCTCTTTTAATGGTAAAACCCAGACTTTCTAACATGTGATACCCAGATCCAGCAGCAGTTGGATTTTATACTCAGCATCCGTGTGGTCGAAGAAATTAGAACATTTAAACTGGGATTGAGGAAAAGATGTTGTGCTTGTAGGTCAGTCCTTTGTTTAACAAGAGGTACGCAGCTTGGCATCCCAAGGTCAGTAACCTGAGAAATCCCAAGGCCCACAGCTCGCTGGGTTCTGCCAGTGTCTTCTGTAAAGGGGCTGAGAGTAAATACCTGAGGATTTGCAAGCCAGGCACATCCATGGCACCCAGCCTGCCCTGCACAGCACAGGGCGGTGGACTGTCCCCAAATGCTGTGCCTACCCAGCAGCCAGATGCTACCCCACATGGAACTGTGGCCCACAGACCCCGAGGTAGGGAACAGCCATCCATTTTTATCTGTCAATTCAGCATCTTTTACAAATGCATCTGGGAAAGAGAAAGGAATGCCACCTCTCTTCGCTGCTCCCAGGGAGAGACGGGAGAACAATCAAATCACCTTAGCAATTTAGTAAGAACCTGCTGGGAGTCGTTTTCCAAACTCAGGTCCTGATGGTCAGCGGAGAGCATGGCCGAGCTGCAGGCAGAGGAGTTACCTCTGCTGCAGTCGGGAGCGGGGAACATTTCAACTCAGAGCCAGCATCACAACTCCAGGTGGGATTTCCAAAGGAGACCCCAAGGGGAGGGCTCCTCAGGGCAATGAGGATGTGGCTTGCCACACAGAGGTGCTGGTAACCCTCATGGGGTTCAGAAGGCTGGAGCTGCCCCATCCAGGTGCCAGCAGGCCTGGGTCCTGTCAGCTGGGACAGAGACACCTACCAGGTGGTGCTCCTGGTCTGTAGCCCCATGACTCCATGCTCTCCTCCACCCCCACAGGGCCCTCCTCTGTCTCCGAGTCTCTTCTCTTCTTTTTTAGGTTCAATTAGCACATAATAATTCTACATACGTGTGGGTACAGTGTGACAATTTGATGCATTTATAGTCTACAATATGTAATGCAAATCGGTGAAGCTGGAATTTCCATCTCTTTAAATAATTTTGCATTCTCTGACATTTAAAAGAATAGTCACAGTCTTTACGTCCATAGTGTGCTTCAAATCAGAATGCTTTTTGAGGATAACTCAGAAATGACATTTGCTTATTTGTACTTTTAGGTTTTGTGGCTTACGTGGGTGATGCATAATTCATGGCAGAAATCATTTGGCTCCACAGAAAGTAATCTAGTTTATCCCTTCCAACGTCACTTCCGGCACACACGTGGCCAGCTGTGTGGAACGGGGCTGGGGTGCAGATGTGTGTAGAGCACGGGAAAGCGGGACGGGACCTCAATGTGATGCTCTTCGAGTGTTTCCATTAATCATTTTGCTCATTGTGGGAGATTCCGGATTCATATGCTCCAGATGACACTCGTTAGTCACAAGCAAATTGAGACACTGACATCACTGGAGACAGGAGAAAGGGGACCAGGATGTCTTTCTCATACTGAAATCTTCATGCTGGTCATAGCGTAAACTGTGGAGTACGTGGTGTCCTCTTACCCAAGTGACAGCTCTTGGAACTGTACTTCAAGTCTCCTGGAGTCAGTCACAGACAGGGAAGCCTGCATCTCCAAAGCTGCAGCCTGATGGACAGCCCTCTGGGTCCAGCAGTGCCCAGCATGTGGACAGGGCCCAACACCCCAATGTTTAACAAGATCAGAGTTTGGAAGACTCCCCCATGCTGACATGTTCCTGAGCCCCAAATGACCCCCCAAGAAGCCCAGTCTGTCAAACCCCCACTGGCCATAGTCACTGAGTTGCCTAGAGAGGGGTGCCGATGGGTGGTGACACAGGTTCCTGCTTTTTTCCTAGGTTGAAAGGCATTTGATGACCAAGGTATGTCTTTGCCTCCTAATTCTTGCTGCTAACCAGTAGGGAATGTTACATCCCAGGAGAATGGCAGGGAAGCGGGTTTGGTTGGGGATGGAAGGGAAGAAATCTGTGCTATCGGGTGCTGCATTAAGCACTGCTCTGAGCACAGTAGGGCTCCACAAACCCTGGGCTTGGGCTGTCGGTGGGTGGTCCTCAGCTCAGTGTCACCAGGGAAGGCCTTTAACTATCTGAAGCCAGGCTGGGGTGTGGCTCAGTGAGAGCACTCGGCTAGCTTGCATGGGGCCCTGGATTCCTGGGCCCTGGGAAAAAAATTATTTGAAGCCAGGGCCTTCCCTCCAGTGGGCCTCCATCATCCATCTAAGCCAGAAGCAGAGCAGGGTAATTATCACACTCCCCAAAATGGTCCACCCACAAGCATTTGCACTCCAAGTGCAACAGGTTCCACATTTATTTTACTTCTTCAATACAACCCAGTCTGGCTCAGCATCACAACACCGGCTGGCAGGAAGTGCAGTCTGACCGTTGGGAGGGTTTCCTCCCCCCTACAGGAAGATTGTGATGGCCCTGGGGTCAAGAACGGCTTCTGAAAGAGGACGCTCTGCATGCTCAGGTGACATGGTGGGCAACATAGCCACCAGTTCACTTAACAGAAGAGAGAGCAAGACGTCATCGCAAGGCCCTCTCAGGAAGGAATGTGGGCTGTGACTTTCTGTCAACTGTCCTTTCCTCTGGACATAATTAAGAGACTGGTTTCTAAAGAAGCAAAGCTGGGTTTTCCCAGAAAGAAAGAGTCCTGGTACCCAGCTGGGGAGAGGTCCAACTAGAAGGAAGATGGTTCTTGATGAGATCATCCAGGGAGAGATGTTGACCTCCTATTATGAATTAGGTAAAAGGTGTTTCCTAAATAGCCTTTGTAAATGCAGGAGGTGAAATGATTAGATTATAGGAGCTGTGACCTGATCAATGGATTAATCCATTTGATGGGGTAATGATTTGAATGGACTAACTGGGTGCTAGCTGTAGGCAGGTGGTGTTTGGCCGGAGGAAGTCAGGTCACTGGGTGTGTCTTTGGGCTTTATACCCATGCTGCGCCCCTCTCTCTCTCTCCCTCTCTCCCTCTCTCTCTCTCTCTCTCTCTCTCTCTCTCTCTCCTCCCTCTCTCCCTCTCTCTCTCTCACTCTCTCCCTCCCTCTCCCTCCCTCTCCCTCCCTCTCATCCCTCCCCACTCCTGCTGCCATGAGCTGACAGCTATCTTCTGCCATAGGCCCTTCCATTATGAAGTTCCGCCTCACCAGGTCCCACAACAAGAGAATCCGCCAACCATCCACTGAACCTCTGAAACCATGAGCTCTTTTTCTCCTCTAAGTTGTTCTTGTCAGGTTTTTTGGTCACAGCAATGAAAAGCTAACCCATCCCCTGACAAGGTAGGTGGCTGTCGGGATCCTTGACCGTGGTCTTAACAGGACAAGAGCTGATTAACTCTGAGCAGATCCTCTCGTCCCAGGACTGAGCACCTAGGAATGGCAACCTCGGTCGACCGAGGACCAGAGGTGTCCTCAACCGTGGTGGACAGTGTGAGGCCAGGGTGCTTCAAGCCCACAGCACTGAGGGAAGATGGTCCTCCTAACCACCACGGTGGGACTTCCTGCCAACCAAGACCATGGGCTGGACGCCACTTAAAAACATAGGTAAAAGTGGCCTTTGTTGTCTGTTGAGTGTATATTCAGGCATGGAGCTGGCGGGGCAGTGCCATGGGCAGAATGTTTCCCCCACACTGCACGTCCATTCCTCAATTCATCGAATGATAGGACCTTGTAGATGTAGTTGAGGATACAGACCCGAGGTGGAGAGCTAATCTTCACCTCCCCAAGGGGTATCAACCCAGTCACATGACCCTGGAAGGCAAAGGGCTGTCTCCAGCTGGAGGCAGAACATGCCCAGGAGAGGTCCCATCCCCGTGTCACCCAGATGCGTGATGAAGAGACAGGAAATGTGGGTGGCTGGGTAAGCTGAGCGGCTTCCATGGCCACCCCCACGGAAGTGGGGATCTCAGCCCTGCAGCTCCAAAGATCTAGATTCTGCCTATAACCTGAGTGGGCTGAGAAGCCAGCTCCCTGCAGGAGCGTCCAGGGGCAGTGAGCTCAGAGGAAAGAGGGAGCCCCTGGACTCCCAACGTGACGGAACAGCCAGACAATAACCTGTGTGTCTTGATGTCGCTCCATTGCCAACAGAGAGAGAAGAGCCACGTAGGGAGGGACACTGAGCCTTAGAACCATCTGCAGGCAGCACAGGAGGGGTGGGCTGCACCCTCCAAGAGGGTGGGACATCAGCTGGGCGCTGCTGCCCGCCTCAAGTTCCTTCATCCCTTAGGGCATGTGGGCTGGGCTCTCCAAGCCCTGGAGAGTCATCCTGTAGGAGGCAGAGGGACATCAGCTCAGGAGGTCCCCACCTGGATGATTGGCCTCTGATTCAGAGGAGCGGAGGGGACAGTGGATACAAGTCCAAATCCTGAAATCCAGGGCAGAGGAGGCAAGCACCTTGCGGGCGGCTCCTTGTCTAGCACTTAGAAACAAAGGTTTTCCTTGGAATACCTGTGTCATGCAGGTATTTCTTTAGGAAAAATTCATTTTCATTGTTTAAACAGGAAGTAAAAAAAATCAAGGACATGACAAGGACATTTTTAAAGGCTAATTTAGTGAAAATTGTATGAAAAAAATGTAGAAAATCATTTTTTTCCCTAGCAGTGTAGATTTGAGTTTTCTATTTATATGCAAATGTTGGGTGTCTGAGCCTATTTTATGTTTTACAATTTTGAAATATTACCTATTTCATAAACTTTAGATTAATGAAGTCCTGATAGGACAGTGAGGCTTTTGGAAAACAGTTTTAGGAGAAACACTCTGTAATGTAAATTTTTTAACAGATATTTCTTCACTCTGCACACGGCCACAATGAACATTTTAATTTTTAGCTCTAATGTATTCTGGGTATTTTTTTCCCTTACATTACTCTAAAGATAGTTTGATCCTCTTTTTTTAAGAAAAACGATTAAATTTTAAATAAGAATAAGAAAAGTAACTCCAGTCACTTGGAAGCCAACATTCCAACTTTGCCTGGACAATCTCTCAACATCTACCCATGTAATGACCTTGAGTTTTGGAGGATTTTCGCAGCCCTTCAGTATTTCCCTGTGTTTTATTGTATTGGCTGCATTTTAACTGTATTTAATGGCTGCTGTAGAAAAAAAAGTATCTAACTCAGATTCTTCTTAATTTCCAGCTAATTGGCTGCTTCTGAGTGAGAAATGGCAAAGCACTTGGGCTGGTGTGGAGGGAAGCCCCAGGGCAGCTGCTGTTTGCAGAAAGTTCTCCTGTCCTTTCCCGCCTTGATGAGGGGACACCCCAGCTGGATGTGGCCTAGCTCCCAGGGCTGAGTGCTGCTGTCAGGAAAGGCGGAGAGAACGGGCACAGACACATCACCTCTAGTTCCTCACATGTTTTCAAATTCCAGCAAAAACCCCAGGGCAGCCCTACTGCCAAGACTGGACACAAGGATAGGCCACTGTGGCCAGTTAAAGGTGGGATTCTGCAGCCTCTCCAGACGGGGCCCTGCTGGATTGAACTTGCTTCTTAGAAAGGTACGAGCACACATGGTGAGTTCTGATCCATTTCGTTCAATGTCCAGAGAAAAAGTGTCACCTTCACTCCCTGGGCCCACACGCAGTCCTCCCAGGCCACAGAGGTCTCCATAGGCCCTCTGCTGAGTTCGCTTGACGGGCCACCTGCTCAGACCCCTCCTTGCTCAGACCACTCCCTGTCCTCTCTGCAGCTGCAGCCTTAGTGACACTTTGTGCTGGGATGTTCCTGGGTGAGACGGAGCAGAGAAGAGCCTTGGATAGACCTGGGTACCTGGATCAGACTTCAGCTGGTCTTTGGAGGAGGGTGTTCCCTGGCCAACTCTAGGGACACCTACTCCTCTACCTGCCCCAGCTTGTCTCCTAGGTCCCTTCTCCCTGCACCTGATAAGAAGTGGATCTGGGTCTCACCAGCCGTGGGTCGGAGGATGCAAGCAGCGGGGTTGGAGTGGGCCCTGGGTCCTCCTGTCCCCACAGGGTCTGCCTCAGACAGGCCACAGTGTCTTCCAGGCTGCCCTTCCTGGGGCTGTGCTTCCCTGGGCACTGGTCCCCACTTTGTCCCTCAGGACTTACCACGCTGTCCCCAGGGTGCCACCTGTCTCCTAGGTGTCCTCCAGCCTGCTGGGTCTTTGTCGCCTCCTTGAGCTCCGGTCTGTCAACATGGGACCTGCCTTGCAGATTGGTTTTTTCTCCTGTGAGCTTCTCTGGGGCCCTCAGCATTCGGCCCTCAGTTTCCTCTCACCCTGAGCTGGAGGCCAGTCTGTGACAAGGGCTCTTTCTCAAATGAGCACTTCCCTCCACGGCCACAGGGAAGCTGCTCGGGAGGGGGCTGTGCCACGTGGGCTGGGACCTTGCACCCCAGGCTAAGGGGAGAGCCTTCTCTGGTGGAGACTACCAAGCTGGTCATCACAGTGCAAAACTGTGCCTGTCCTGGGACATCTGCACGTTCTTAAGGACCAGCACAAGCAACTGTGCATGTGTGAAAACTGACCAGGCTGAGCACCTCTGAGGGGGACTGTGGGGACCTGCCGAGCCAGCCCTGCTGTGTTAGTTGTGGCAACACATGTGGCCAGCGGTGGCCTGCTCAGAGTGTGGGACAGAACCTGGAAGAGGCAGGAAGCTTGTGGGTCACTGGAACACATGTCCCCCTGGGCAGTAAAGGGAGATTCTCAGTGCACAGACTGTCAAGCAAAGCAGGGCTTCCAGAGGTCAGCAGGCTGCATGTGCCTGGGGGAGATGTCATTGAGGGTCACGTTGCTCACCTGGGGTGATCTTTCAGGAGGTGCTGTCACTCAGCCTGCCAGAGTCAGCCTGCTCACTGGTTCTGTGGAAGCCACTGTCACTTGTCACAGTAAGTCTGCCTGGATGGACTGGTGACAGTGAGGTCCATGGAAGGCACTCACGGGCACGGCACAAGCTGTCCTGCACCGGCTGCTTCTTCCTCTCACTCCAGGCTCCCCCTGTGACTCTCCCAATGTTGCTGGGAGAAGCAGCATATAGCACCCACAGTGGCCTTCACCACGTTTCCCGTGCTCCCTGAGGCCCGGCTGTCCCTGTGGTTGAGTAGTGGCCATGTGGCCCCTTCCACAGGTGGGTTTTGACTGAAGCCATGTGAGCAGGGTCAGTGCCTCATCAGTTACAGGCCCCCCGGTCTCCTTATCCTCTTCTTTGTGACTGGTGATATCAAGGTGGCATCTGCTCCATTGGTCTACACAGGAAAAAGGGGACACAAGGCAAAGTCCCTGCTGACCTACAGCGATGTGAGGCCTGATGAAAACATAAACTGTTGAGTGTGGGTTTGAGGGAGATGTTTGCCACGCAGCCAGATAGCTTCTGACTGATGCATATCTTGGGCAACAAAACTAAAACAATGGAATGCAAGTCTCCACAGCCTACTTGGTTTATTTATCAGCAATAATGGAGAAAGATTAGGACCCAGGAGGAAGCAACTGCAGTAATGAGGAAACAAGTGTGTCCAAGGCAAAGTGCTTAGAAAAGCATTCAGCCTACAAAGAATTGCTGGCATTGCCAATGGCTTTCTTCTTCTTTCCAGGCTTTGACAGAAGGTGACCCCATCCTCCCCACTCAACCTTGCCAAAGAGACCTACGAGATGTGGTCCTCTCTAGAGGAGGGCAGTAAAACAAGCCAGTCAGTTTGTCCTACATTTTTAGTTATTCCTTAGCCTTTCCAGCAGCGTCTGCTTGTCCTCTGAACAGCAATGATAGGGAGAAGAGGAGGAAGAGGCTCAATGGCCAAGCCCCCAGGGCCCGGGCAGGGCGATGACCAACAGGTGCAGGCTCTGGGCACAGCACACCCATTTTGGCCACCTGGGTGTTTCTGTGCATCCATCAATACCTTTGAAGTGCTTGAAGGTGCCAGGGTTCAAGAGTAAGGGACAATACAGACCCTGGATTTTAGAGCCATAACAGTTAATCAGGGGCTGGGGTGTAGCTCGGTAGCAAGTGCAGAAGATGCCCCGGGAGAGGAGATAGGCTTCATCATGTTTGTCCTTTTGGATGGGAGGATCAAGACACCCCTTGTGTCTCTGGGCACTGGGTGCACGTGGGACATGGTGCCGGTTTCAAGCACAGCCCGGAAGCTGGCCAGTGGCTGATGTCTGGGCACATGGTCCTGAGACAACTTCTCAGAACTTTCCAGAGCATGGTGGGGCATCAGCTGGCCCAGGCAGGCACCTGAGTGGCTTGGACAGTCCCATGGAGCTTTCTGAATGATGCTAACTTCCAAGCATTCAAGAAAGAAACCAAAGGTACAAGAGAGTCACTCAACCTGAGGTGTTACTCGCCAGTGACACAGCGACCAAGGGCATGAAGGGACGGGCTCTCAGAGGTTGTGTTAGACAGGCGGGGACAGAGGACATGCATACACCTCCTACCACTATGTGAATGTCTGAGAACTAAGATACAACCTCACGTTTATAGAAGGTATAGTCCAGCCTACAGTGACCAAGGTTTAGTTTTCCTGCCTCCCTGGAGAAGAGGAGCTTAAAACACCTGCTGAGTGGCCTGAAAATAAGGAAGGCTGCCTGCCTCTGTGGGCGGAGTTAACGAAGCTTCAGGACCCCAGGAGCAGCCTCCAGGGGAGGCCGGTCTCCACCCTCCTGCTGGCAGAGGGTGGAGGCAGCAAGTGAAGATCAAGCCCCCCTGGGTGGGGTGGGCAGCTCTACCTCCTCCTGCTGGTGGGAAAAGACATTTTTACACTGTGTGTTTGTCCCCTCCCTATTCTGCAATCCTGTACAGCATGATGACATTCGTTAACACCGTGTCAATAAAGCTCACCCAGCGGCCGTGGGCTCCACATGCAGCCACCACCTCAGCTGACCCCGGGAGGCTATGGAATGGCCGCCTTGCTCTGTTCATGGAAATGTCATTTAATATTTTTTTTTGCTCCAAGATTCAAGCTCTGGGCAAAGCATCAAAGCTGTGGTTGTGTTTATACAAGGAATGTAAATATTAATAAGCCCGAGAGAGAAGGTGGCCAGCGGCAGGTGGGAGGGAGCCCAGGTGCACAGGAAAGAGCAGGGATGTCGGCGGACGAGAGTATTGTAGGACAAGAGGTGGCTGGAAGCCTGACGTTTTAGGAGGACAGGAAAGGCCCAGTAGAAGGGTCAGTGGAGGTGATCTTGCCCCCAGCACCCTTGCAGAGCTGGGTGGAAACTGGAGATACCTCGGAGGGGGAAAACCTCATCTTTCATGGGAGAGTGGGTGGATATCTTAGGACGTCCACAAACGTGGAAGTGGCATCCTCAGCTCATCATTCCACCCAGAGGAGAGCCCCGGGGAACTGAGAGCTTCCGAGTTTCAACACCCATGCTCCAGAAGCAGGAGGTGGGTCCGCAGAGGCACGAACTGGAGCCTGATTTCCCCTGGGCCTCAAGGAGTTGCCGTGAGCACTGGACCAACTCAGATGTGTTCGTCCTAAGTAGGGAGGGCAGGGGGTGACAGCAGTCCTGCTCAGCTTGACAGGGATGGGCATTCTTGGAAGCCAAATATGTGTTATTTTTTAAAATACAAAACATTTTAACATTTCTAAACCATGAAATACTATAAACATTACAGAACCATTGCCAGCTCTGTTTCTACCTCTCCTGCTTCTCCTGTGTGTATTTATTTTGGGTGCTATGGACCCGCATCCCAAATGTACTCATTTTCCGTGGAGGAAAAGCTATATCTTCTGTGGTACTTTTCTTTCCTATACTACAGTGTAAATTTTAGAGTCTGATTTGAAATGATCGTCTCCTTCATGGACGGTGACATTTGGTGCTCTGGGGAGGCCCTCCCAGCATGTACCTCTCAGGTCTGTGCTCAGGGCAACCTGGAGTGACAAGACAGACTTCCAGGCCCTGAGTGTGACTTAGGTCTCTGCCGGTTCCTAGTTTTGCTGTGAACATTGTTGGGCGAGATTCCTCCCTAAGCACTGTGCGCCCTTAGATCCCATGAAGAGAGGTGTTTTGATGCACGCAGACCTCCATGCTCACTGCTGGGGCATAGGAGCTCCTGGTTTGGCCTGTCCCCAGGCACAGTGTGCCCTGGGGTTGGCATTTGTGTGTTGTGTATGGGGTGAGTCCCGCCATGGTCTCCCCAGTGTCTCCCTGGTGTGATGAGTGAGCACCGCTCCACCTCCTGCTTGTCTACCTGCCGTCTTCTTGGTGAAGTGTCTGCTCAAGTTTTTTATCATCATCTTCTTTTGCTTCTGCATGATAGGTATTTTTAATCTATCTGTTTTTTTATGTCAGTGTGTTTGAAAGCAATTATATATTATGATTAATGAAAGTAATAGTTTTTTAGTGATACACGAGGTCGGATTCCTTCTTCCCTGCCTCTTGGCCACTTGTGTGTCATCAAATAAAACTTGACATCTGTGTCCTCTGTCTCTGTGCCTGTAGAGGTGGACAGGGCAGATGCAATGGGCACCATGGTGCAGGGCTACAGGTGGCATGTGGCTTCATTTTACAATGTCCTTGCACCCAGGACCAAAAGAACTTGGTAAGATGCCAGAGCCCCAACTCTGTGCAAAGTGCTTTGACGATTTTCTCATGTACCATCCCTTCACCTGTTGTGACACTGGACTTCTCCTCATTGATTTACAAGTGTGTGCTCTGTACAGGGAACATCAGCCCTTTGTCTTGTCATTCTGGGGAGTGTTCCCTGGGGATTCAGGACTGGACTCTGTCTTTGGGGTCTGCTTGCTTGGATGCTCCTTAATGAACACAGTGCATCTCAGGTGGAGCCTGAAGCCCACATCAACCTGACCGCTCCTGCATTGATGGATCTCCAATAGCTATGTTTCCCTGGTGACAATAATAACTTCATACAACAGCAGAAATGGAAATGCAAGTGAACAGGACTTCACGGGGCGGCTCTTTACATAATAGAAGACAGCAGAGACCCAAATGAAGAAAGTGCAGATCCCCTGGGTCTAGCCTGCTGTCCCTCGTTGAAGTGTGTGCATAAATATCATAGAAGGAAGTGTGAAGTTGGAAATGGAAATAGATACCGAACACAAAGTAGCCCACTATCTAGGCTGCTGAACAATCTAAACATTTCTGCATAATATTATCAAAGGTTGGCAGGAGGAAGCAAGAGGCTCTCGCCACCTCTTCCTGCCAGCCCAGGCCTCTGTGCCCGCCACCTGCATCCAAGAGCTCCAAGTACAGGAGTGGCTGCCTGAGGGGGCCTGCAGACCCCGAGGTTGGGGGGCCAGCCTGGGCCGGAAGATAAGCCTGGCACGTGTGGCTGCAGGGGCAGGCCCAGGACGGGTCCTTCACACACGTGGACCCAGGCAGGCCAGGCCTTCTCTGAGCTTGACTTCCTCATTTGTGAAGCTGGGGAGGATGCCGGCAGAGGTAGAGCGTTCCTTGTCTGAAACGCTTGGGATCAGAAGTGTTTCTCTTTGGATTTTGGAGGATTTTGGTATTGTTGGAATAGTTACATAGACTTTATGGCTCAGCATCCCTAATCCACAGATCCACAATTAGAAATGCTCATGGTGTCCACCCCAGAAGGGTAACCGGCAGATGATGAAGGGGATCCCAGGACAGGGAAGAAGGAGGGAGAGACAGGAAAAGCCTGTGTCATCTGGCTGTGATTGACAACGGGTCCTTGCTGGTCCTTGCAATGATGAATGCTTTGTACCAATGGATGACATTAATAATGGTTCAACTAAATGGGGGTGCATGGAACTTTCTAGTGTTCTCACAAATTTTCTATAAATAACACTATAAGGGGCTGGAGATGTGGTTCAAGCGGTAGCGCGCTCGCCTGGCATGCGTGCAGCCCGGGTTCGATCCTCAGCACCACATACAAACAAAGATGTTGTGCCCGCCAATAACTAAAAACAAATAAATAAATATTAAAATTATCTCTCTCTCTCTCCCTCCCTTCCTCCCTCTCTCTCTCTCTCTCTTTAAAAAAATACTATAAAATTATTATGAAATAATTTAAGTCATGTAAGTAACCTCAGGAGACTTTTTTATGTTGTTTTTAAGGTTTCAATCACATTATTGGCTCATGATTTTTTGTAATGGTTTTAATAATGCACAAATGTAAGCCTGTGTATTACCCTCTGAAGACCTTCTTGGATACACACCCCACATCTTTGATAGAAGCTGTTATATTCTAAAGAGTGCACGCTGGAAAACACTGCTAGTTAAATAGGAGGTGCTCAGCTTAGGCATTCACTGAAAAAAATTAAAACAAGCACAGAAAATTAACAACATGAAAATGTAAAAAAGCAAGAACGCTTTATCTTATCCCCACGGCTACTACTTGAAATTAGGAGAACCAGTCTTTCTGCAATCTTTGACACCTCTGCCTCCAGAATGCATGTCCCTAAGTATAAATGTCACCTGCTGCCTGGCTGGGTGATGTGGAGGCCCTGAGGGGAGGGGAGGAGGTCAGCTCCTCCCTGCAGGGGGCAGCCCTGGAGACAGTCCTGGTGCCTATAGATCCCAGGACCACACTGCAAATGCTGAGTAGGCACCTGCCACCTCCATGCACCAGGTGAGAGGCTGAGAGAAAGCACAAGTGAGCGGCCAACACCCTGCTCTCCTTGCACAAAAACACGGACAGTTCATAGGAAATTGATACTTCTAGCAAACATAAAGATGCAGAAGAGACCCTGTGCCCCTGCACCACTGTTTCTGCCCAGCACCTAGTTCCTGGATGTCCCTTCTACTGCTCTTTGGGGACCCACCCCACCCCACACTTAATTCTTGTGGCCTTACCAGGCTTTTGACAGAGGTCTTCTAACCCTGAGGACACAGTGATTGGATTCAGAAATGGGACTGTGACTCCAGATGGCCAGGAAGCTCCATTTCTGGATTTTGTCTGCAGTTATGCAGAAATAGGATGTTCTTTCCGCTTGGTTTGCAAAGTCAGCGGGAGATAACCCTGACCAGCCTGGAGTTGTCAGAAGCCAGCATTTGGAGAGAACTTGGAAATAAACCAACAGAGAGACAAGCAGGTCCCAGTGATGAAGTGGATGAGAGAGAGAGAGAGAGAGAGAGAGAGAGAGAGAGAACACGAACCCTGTTTTCATTGAGCTTCTGGACCCAGCCATTCCTGCAACCAACTAGGACATTATAAAGCCAGCGGCATCAGCTTGCAAATGCTGGTGTGACCGACAAGCACAACCTCACAACTTAAAACCACATGGACAGGGCTTGAGCTTCTGGGGGGCCAGAAGTCAGGTCAGTTTTGGGCTCAAGTCTGGACAGCGCAGGCTGCTTCCCCTCAGCAGCCAAAGGGGAGCATCTATGTCTTGGCCCTTCTCCTGCTTCCAAATGCCACCTGTCCTTGGCTGTGGCCCCTCCCCCACCTTCAGAGCACTTCACTCTGGCCTCAGCTTGCACCCTGGCCCCTCCTTTCCTTTGTATTTTAAGTGGACATTCCTGTGTCCTCCCCTCAGGACCCTGTGGTTACACTGGGTCCACCCAGATCTTCCAAGCCAGCTTCCCCCTGCTGAGGGATTTAACTTGATCCTATCTGCACAGTCTTCCTGGCATCCTCTCAGATACCAGGAAGTGGGCTGAGGTCATGTTTGGGCAGCCTTGACTCTGACTGTCCCACTATTCGTGCCCCCCCCCTTTTTTTCCTTCTGGTATGAAGGTGGTTGAGTTTAGTTTCCTTGTGCACAACAACAACAACAAAATAGTGACACAAGGTTTTAGAGAAAGAAGTTGCTGAAACAGTGCTGAGCCAGGGAGGTCTTTATAGAAGAGCTGGCCCTGAGCTGAATGAAGTGTGCAGCAAAGCAGGAGAGCGGACACGTGAGCGAGGATGTGGCGGTGGAAGCTCCACTTAGGTAGGACCTACACTTACTCTGGGGTTCACCGGGCTTCAGGCCTCCTCGAAGCCTCTGTATGGATGGGGCTCGTCTTCCTCTCACGCCTACCCTGCTCCAAACACTAATTTAAGCCAGCACTCTTTGCTTGGGGGCCTCTGAAAGAGCCGTACTCCTGATGCTTGGCTTCCGGCTATCGGTCCTTCAATGCCTCTGACTCCTCCGTGCTGGAATCCTCCAGAGCCATCCTCCAGGTGGCCAGGAGTGAGCAGGGTGATGTACAGCTAAACCTGTCTTGCTGTCAACACTGGCATAAGGGAGAAGGTTGAAGATGGAGGGGAGGACTCGGGCCTCTAGGGACAAATGGCTGTCAATAAATATCAGGGATCTAAACTCAGTCCCAAGGCACACGGAAGAATGGGCTGCTTAATATTCCAAAAGAGCCACCCATTCAGGAGGTTCTGGGAAAAACCTTCTCTTACAAATGCATAATCATCACAGGCCCCTTCAAAGCAAGGATAGAAGGGACTGATCCACTAATGGACAGTGGGGTACCAGACGGCAATAAGCCCCGAACAGAGCGCATCACAGAGACCAGGGTCAGCATTGGGGGGCATCTGGTGCTCTAAACTAGGTCTTTGCTCACCTTGAGTGTGTGCGTGTGTGTATGCGTGTGTGCGTGTGTGTATACGTGTGTAGACTCATGCTCACTCATTTGACACCACCTGTGTGTACCTGTCATTCCATGCTGATGTCATTTTCTTCTGCAGGAAATACAGGATAAATTGACAAGTAACACTTCCTACTTGAAAGACAGAGCTTGTCTCAGGATTTAGTGTCTCCAGAAAGTGTGTTCTTAACACAAAATGCTCTTGAAGAGACACAGTCTGTCACTTGCTGAAGTTACATTCTTCTTGCCTTGGGTCCTTTCTGGGGGTTTGGAAACAAAGCTGGATTTCCCACGGGAATCTCCTCCTACCCTACCTGAAATTTCAACACCTCCCTTGGAGGGGGTTTCACAAGATGCGTACCTGGCCAATCAGCATGAGCCATGCCGTTGGCCACAGTGACTGGCTGGAATGCTCACGTGACCTGGTCACGTGCCCCAAGGGGGCTTTATGCACTGGAGATGCCGTGTGTCCCTTGCTGTAGCCTGCACAGGCTTGTGGATGAGCTTGCCCCCTCCCACACAGGACTTCCCAGAGCCTCCAGGTGCACAGAGGAGGCACCCAAAGTGACCATGTGCACATCTGAAGCAGGTATGCTGGGCTCCTGGGATGGTGGGAGCTGGACTGGGCCAGATGGGCAGGGAGCACCAACGCGATGGCACTTCTGCCACTTCATCTAAGAACCCTGTGCACCCCACTCCTGCCTCAGGCCTTGAGTGTCCCATCAAGTTACAGCCCTGGCTTGGCCATTTCCCACAAGCAGGCGTGGCCTGCGAGGTATGCTCACAAGGTAGTGTCACCGTGTGGGCAGTCACCCACTGGCAGTGCTGGCCCAGACACACGGCCACTTGAGCTATTCAATCTGCTGGAGGTTGGGAGTCAGAAAGGCTCACAGACTAAATTAAGATGCTCAGATTGCAGGTCTTGTTAAAAACCTATAGCAGGAGGCGAGGAGAGCACCACAGGGTCACTCGAATGTCCCTACAGCCTTGCTCAACTCAGGAGCAGACACCCAGGTGCCCATCATCTCATGAACCAGGACTAAAGGATGATTGTGTCCATATGACAGAGTGACATTCCACAGTCAAAGAAGGCAGCACTGGCAAGCTCTGGCAGGGGTGAGTTACAGGTCCCCAAGGCTGTGACAGAAGCCATGCAGGGTGTAACTGACTGACTGAGAGGAGATGCATAGAGCAGCCAAATTCATAAATATAGAAGATAGAACAACAGTGTCCAGGCTGGAGGGATTGTGGGAAATGAGAGTGACTCATGCAGGGAGTGACCAGTGTGCCTTATAGTCACATGATGGTGCTGCTCCCCGTTCTGTGAATGTGCCAAATCCCTGGATCCTGCACGGCCAGTGGCCACTACTGGGGAACCAGAGGGTACGTCCACAAGGATGCCCTTATAAGAAAGCAAGAAAGAGAGAAGGTTGACATGCTGGGACGGGATGCAAGGGAGGGCCCGCCTGCCTTGGTGTTGAGCAAGGGCCATAGCAGAGGAGAGGGTTCGGGTGAGGGGACACGAGCTATTATGTGGCCGTGGCTTCCCGTGTTCTAGGAGTTTCATAGATGGACATGTTTTTCCTCAGGTATTCGGCAGTATGCATTTTGGTTGTGTATTCAGAGTGTCACAAATACCAGCATCCATTGTGCCCTTGAGGGTTTGGCCTCTGCTCTCCACCACCGTCTGAGCTGCATGCATGGTGGTCACCTGCGCTGCCTGTGGGACACACTCACCACACTTCCCTCCCTCCTCCTCGTCTGTTCGTCTCTCTCATTTTCCACGTCAGAGTTGAAAAGTCTCACACAGCACAGCCAACACAAGCTGCCACTGCTCCTTCCTGAGCCGCAGGTGGGTCTGCAGGTATCTCTCTGATGGAGGGACATTCTGTGCATCTAGAAGAGAAGGTGACCCCTGCCCCTGTCCCTTCTGTTGAAGAAGCCTCAATATCCTTCATCCCTCTCTGTGGATTCTCCCTGAAACTGGAGAGTGGCTAGTGGCCCAAGGGAAACTATGTCCTTCAAATGACACCTGTCAAATGTGACTTCTTCATTGACGGAAGCCCCACAGATTTCAAAGAGCTTCCTACAAGATCAGGGTCCGGCCATGTGGGCATCTTCTGGCTGGTTCTCTGACGTCGCTGGGTGTCCCTTAGCTTCCAACATGAGACGCCAGGCTCTGAGGGTCCAATTTTCGGGGTAGGCTTTAATGGAGCTGGGTTAGCTGAAAAGTGTTGAAACTGGAGTATGGCCAGGCAATGACTTCACACCTCCCAATCCTAGGTTTAACTCCCTTGCCAGTCCAAATACGCTGCATGAAAGTCAGCCAGCTAAACACATCTCCCATAGCACAGGCAAGTAAAAAGGCAGTGTCCAGCCTTTCCCTGGATTTCAGCATTTTAAAGACTTCCTTTTAACTCACTGCTACTGTTACCATGAATGATAAAGAGCTCCATCCCAAAAGTGTGGTAAAAGTTCTGTTCTGCACTGTTCTGTCACATCCATATTAAGACCATATTATTCTTGTTCTGACACACAAACTACCTAGGGGATGCAGCAGTCTGCCAATGGGAAATTTTCTCTTTTCAAAGTTCAAGGGTATTTTCAAATTAAATATATCATAAAATGAACATGCATGTTTTATTTCCACTTAAATATCTACGGACTTCAGGATTTACTTCGAATAAGATATCTGTGATCACCCTCAGTGATGGACAGCTAGTAAAGGGATTTGGTGACACCTGTTTTTGTATCTAGTGGCACTTCCCCCATAGCTATTTATAGTATTCAAAGTGACAAACCTGATTCAGCACAATGCTAAAAAACATGTATTTGCCAGTTGCCCCTTGAAATCAATAATTTGCTTTTTCAGGTACTTTCAAAGGAATAAGAAGTATAAGGAAATGCCTAGTCTGAATAGTTCTCTAGTAGGCCCTCTTTTCTCTCGAAATGTGATAGTTTCCTTTTACATGTGGGCTCCATGGAGAACCTCAGGAGGAGAGACGAGTATTTGATCTTAGTAATACAACCAGACTCTGAGATAATTATCTAAGCTGTGAGAGATGGCCACAGCAGCTCGCTAAGGTGACCCTCAAGCAGGAGCTGGCCTTTCTGAGCTCATTCCCTGCAAAGAAAAGCCTCAACACACACTTACAGTCAGATTAAGCACATTCAAATGAAAAGCACAGTTGCCTCTGTTCTTCTGTTATCATTTTCTGGGGAGAAATAAATGTTCATCAATTAAACATTTGCTTTTTTCCATAAGAGAAATCTTGAGGTCAAGGAGGATGAGTAGAGCTCCCTGGGAAGTACCACAACTCAAGGGTCTAGGGTTTAAGTCAATTAGGAGTAAAATCCAAGGGAGAACATTAAAGGGGGACGTATTTACCCTGGTTGGCACAGGTGTGTGCTCACCAGGATGCAGACCTGCAGTTCCCTAAGGAAAACTGTCTCCTCTCCAAGACAACATTTTTGCCTTCACAATCTGAAAAGGTACTGTATCTTCAGACTCAGATTATAGCAGTCTGATTGTATTACTTAAACCAAAGTTTTTTCTCTCCTCCTAATGTTCTTCAGAAGGTCCACATGTAAAAGGAAATTATCATACCTTGGGCTAAGAACCAATAGCCACTCTCCAAGAACAAGAGATTGCTATTATTAAAGCAATCTCTCTGTCTGATAGAGGGAGGCGCACATTCCAGATGCCCCAACCTCTGGTCATTCAAGAATGTGCCTCCCAGCCCCACCCTTCAGTGTCCATCCCTTGAGCAGACGGGAGTGGATGGGGAAGTTGAGAGGGTACAGTATACACAGACATACACAAAAATGCACACATGTGTACACACACATGAACCTCTGAACCTCCCTCCCATCAATTTGGCAATCCTCTCCCCAGGCAGCTGGGTAAAGACCCTCCAAACCATGTTTAGCATGCCCTCTGCTGGCTTGGCAGGAGCTGACTCAGCCTTTATTCTGTGTGCCTAAGACATAATAAATGACCTTAAGATCCAGAAGGAATGGGAGGGGGAAAAAAAAGGCAAGAAAATCTTAGCTTCTTAGAAATGGAAGACATGATACCCTACACATAAAAGTAAGATGAAGAGGCTTTCAAGTTATTGTTTTTAAAATATTTTAGGAAATAAGTGACTAAAGATTTAGTAGAAACACATTTACGTTTTCACAAGTACTACAGTGAATTAAAAATAAAGCCTATGGTGAATATTTTCACAGGTTTACAGATGGGAAAAAATGAATTGATGGGACACATTGGTTTCACAGACTCAATTTTCTAAGAGTTCACTGTTCAGAGTCCTACAAACCACTCTTCTCACAATTGAGGACACTTTAATTACAGAAGAAATGCAGTCTTAAGAGCTCAAGTTCTAAAGCAACTACGTGCAGCAGGAGAAAAACTGTGGAAAAGCAGTTCATTTGGAACCAATTCTACTACAAGGCTTACAAGACCCTCACCCAGGCATAAACAAAGGTGCTCTCTCAGAAGAAGGTGGCCCTCTCTTCCTCTACTAGGGCTAAAGGCCTCAGGAATTACTAGAGGAACATCTGCCACTCAGGATCCAGACTTCGGTGAGACTGCATCTGGCAAGAAAGCAAAAATTTCCCCCCACTGTTACCCCAAATACCTAGGGCCTAAAGTAAACCACTGCTTTCAATGCCCCCACCACACCTATCCAGGGTTCAAAAGCTTCATGTTTGTAAACAGCTTCAAACTTTTTCTTGCATGAGTGGCATATGGTATTAAATTCCTTGCAGACCCAATATGAGCACACTAATAATTTAAGCCATCCTTGTTTTAACCAATTAGGATCTGCCATTAATTATTAAATACAAAAATGTTAATACTTTTGTCCTTTATTGGATATCCTTTTGATACAACTGTCTTAAGTAGACATTTAGATTGTCCTGGGAACTTGCTTACTTTTATTTCCATAGGAGTTGTTCCCTGGGAACTTCCACAATAAAATGATGGTGTATTGCTGGCATTTAGGGAGGAATTTTCCCTAGAACTTGGTGTGCCATACAGATCTCCAGTCTCTGCAGTCCCTGGTCCCTCTCCGGATGTAGAAGAGGTCTTGGAGCTCTCAGGAACACATAGCTGCTAGGAGGACCCTAGTGAGGCTGGCACTCTTTGCCCCAGGGCAGCTCTTTTCCAGACACACCCTGATAGGGAGGGATGGAGAAGATCTGCAGATTTTCCCCAAGGAATCAAGGCGTGCAAAAATTTAGGCCCCAATGTCCACCTTTACCTGGACACATAATCTGTTTCATTAAACAGAATATCTTTTAAAATTGTTCCTCTCACAGCTCACGTTCTTTTACAAAAATAAAGGTAAGCACAAGCGTGTCCTGTCATACATGACTTTCCCCTATATCTGTGTGCTGTGGAGGAAGTCATTCCCGGATCTGTTGGAATCTAACAAGTTTCCCTTCAGCCATTCTAAATCTATCTATTAATTTTCAAGCCAATAGATAAAAATAAAAAGTGTGAGGTTTTGAGATAACAGAACAGAGGCAAATCTGCTTTATTGCAAGGATCCTCAAAGGGTGCTTTGAGGATCCTCAAATAGCTTGCACCAGGCAGGAGGAGGGTACACTTGAATGGTTGTGTCCAATGAAGGAAAGTTTTAGTTAATGATGACATCACTGACATCTCCCAAATTTAAAGGAGCACTTAAAGCACAGCAGATGCAATTTTTTTCCTCTCCAGTGAGGAGATACTAGGGAAGGCCTCCGGGTTCACAGACAAACTGCATCAATGATTCGACTGCTGTCCAGCTAGAAGACAGCGAGTAAGCTGTGGCCCACGCAACCACAGCCCTGGTGCCGGTCTAGCGGCCTCGCGCGCTGTTCTGGCCCGGCCCTGCCTGAGCCTCGGTTGGCGCCACAGGACCCCCGACGCGTCCACACGGACGGAGGGGTCGGTCAGCCCAAGCCTGACAACACGGTCCAGTGCAGAAGGTGAAAGGGCCAGGAGAAGAGAACAGCCCCGACCCAGTGGGAGCGCCGCGCCCTGCCCCAGAGACACGCGGCGCCAGGCCGGAGCGGGTAGCCACGGCGTCCACTGGTTACGGAGCAGAGCCCGCAATGCAGACGCGCTGGCAAAACCAGCACGGCGCCCGCGCCCCCAGCGTCCCGCACTCTGGCCCCGCGACCACCGTCCTCAGCGCCCACCTGGCTCACCGCGGAGCCCAGGAGGGATCCCCGCCGGCGCGGGGACAGCGCACCTGCCTAGTCTGCGGCCCGGCCCCGCCGCCAGCCGGCAGCACCACGACCAGCGCCATCTCACCTGCCGCGCCTCGCTGCTTCGCTCGGCCATCCCGCAGCATTGCAGTCGCCTCCACCCGACTTCCATTTTCCCTAGCTTTAAAGGAAAACCAGATCAGCTGTTTTGCTAGTGCTCCCGCTCCGCGGCCCCCTCCCCAGCTGCTGCTCCTGGTCCCAGGGGCCTCTCCTCCCCCGCCTCCAGCGCTCCTTTCCGCCCCTCGCGCCCCTCCGCTCCGCCGGAGGCCGCGCGCAGCGCCCACCTCCCGGCTCCGCCCGCAGCCACCCAGCGCGCGCCCTCTCCCTGACGTCACCGGTCGCAGCCGCGCCCCGACCCCATCCAGCCCGAAAGTGCGCTCCCGCTGCGCCGCACCCGGCCCCCGCCGCGTGGAGCCGTCCTGGAGCGCGCGTGCTCGCTATCACGACACGCGCAGGGGCTCTGAATCTCCAGATTATTCAAGCGCCCCTTCAACCCGCGCCCACGCTCCGACGTTCCGCGCTTGACCCTCTAGGCGTCCTAATAGGCTGAACTGCACGAAATGCTGCTAGCATAGCTTGCGTTTTCTATCGGCCTCCTGACTTTGCTTCCACCCCTCTATTCCTATGGACTGATTCGCTTTTTCTAAGCATCCCAAACTTTCTCCCACATATCCTGTCTCTGCTCCACTTCCCCGCCTGCTCCAGGTCCAAACTATCAAGTCTAATCTGAGCATAGTCCTTTGTCTCCGAACCCAGTTGTCTGACCTTTCTCCCATTTCTTTTCTTCTTAATACTTTTTCATGCCACTACTTAAGTTAGTTACCTTGACTAATGCCAAGTTCTGCACTTTGCTTTCTGCCTGCTCTCACATCAACTATTTTGGTGTAACTGCGCCCCCTTATTCCAAATAAGATATTCTATTGCAGGTAATTAATACAATCCTGATGCATTTCTTGAAACGTTATTTTACTAGTTTAGGGCTTTAACCTTGACTTTGAACGTTATGTTTGATAATGTTTAGTAATTTGGCTTTCTAAATTAATTTGGGAAAATTGACTTTTTTGGTTTGAAAACCTATGATTTTAAACAGTTGCTTGGATTGGTGTAATCAGCAGCACAATCAGAATACGTCACCCAAAGAACACGCTAGTACTGTTCCTTAATAGCCACACTGTTCCCCAAGCCCTAACCCTTGGAAACCTCTGATATGTTCTCCATGGTTATGTGTTTCTCTTTTCATGTAATTATGCAAGATGTGACAGGCAGGAAACGGACTATTCACTCACCATTATGTCTTTGAGATTCATTTGGTCGAATGTGTCAATATTTCTCTTTTACTATCTGATTGTTTGCAGCACATTTAATCTAGTCACCCACTGACGGAGATTTGGTTGGTTCTCGGTTTTTGTCCAGTGTGAATAGATATTCTATAAACATTTGCACGCAGGGTTTTGTACAGAAAACCGTTTTCAAATTAATTGGACTAATGTGTATGCTCCTACTCTCACACACACAAGCACAAATAGAGGCTCCAAGATTTACGATGGGGTTACACCTAGATAAACCCAGTGTAGATTGAAAATTTCATAAGCACAAAATGCATTTAATACACCTAACCTACTGCACCTTATGGGTTAGCAGCACAGTGCACTATAAAGTATCAGATGTTTACATTTGTGATTTGATTGATAACTGAGGCTTCTGTGGACCAGGACTGTGAGAAGAGTTCTACAAAGAAAAAATTCAAAATTTGAAGTACCATTCCTACTGAATGCATATTCCTTGTGCCATTATAAATAAAATATTAAAAAAATAAGTGGAACCATCATAAGTTAGGTACTGTCTGTGTGGGTAAGCATATGTGTGTGTATATAAAATGTATATAATATCCTGTATATGGCATTCTCATAGACTTGTGCTATAACATTATTATTTTCCTTTATGATTTCTTGAGAAGCTTTTCAATTTTATATTTGCCATTTGTTTATCTTTGGGGTGAAGTTTATGTATTTTGCTTATTTTTTATTGGGTTGTTGTTTTCTTATTGTTGAATTTAAGAGTTCTTTATATATTTTATGTAGAAGTATTGATATGTGCTTTGAAATATTTTCTGCCGAGGTAAGGTTTGTCTTTTAATTTTTTAAGTGTATTCTACATAGCAGAAGTCTTTAATTTTAATGAAGTCTAACTTAAGACTTTTTTTCTTTCATGAATCATACTTTTGGTATTTGTATCTAAAAACATCACCCAAAGTAGGACTACATATAATTAGTTCTGTTTTCTTCTAGAATTCTGTAGTTTTACATTTGTGATCCATTTTCACTTAGTTTTTGTAAAGAGTACAAGGTCTTTGTCTCCTTCTCCTCCTTCCTTCTTTCTATCTCCTCCTCCTTCTCCTCTTCTTTTTCTCTTTATCCTCCTCCTCCTCCTTTCTTCATTATTGTATGTGGTATGTAGAAGTTCAGTTAGTTTAATATTGTTAGTTTAAAAAAAAACACTCTTTGTCTATTTAATTGCCCTTGCTCCTTGCCCAAGATCAGTTAACTATATTTGGGGAGTCTATTTCTGAGTTCTCTCTATGTAAGTGTACATATTCTTTGATTATTATAGCACAGTGTCTTGATTACTATAGTATAGTAAGTCTTACAGCTTTCCAACTTCGTACTTCCTCTTCAATATTGCATTGGCTGCTCTAGTCTTTTGCTTTTTCACTTAAATTTTAGTATGAGTTTATACATATCTACAAAATAGCTTTCTGGGATTTGGATTTGCATTCTGTAGAATCTGTACATTGAGTTTGAAAGATTTGACATCTAAACAATTGAGTCCTCCTATCCATGAATATGAAATATATCACCATTTATTTATATCATCCTTGATTTTTCCAGCAATGTTTTATAGTTTTCTACATAACTCCTATACATACTTTTGCATTTTTATGTTGTAAATGGTATTCTTTATTTTAAGTTTCAATTTTTCATTGCTGGAATGTAGAAGCACAATTGATTTTTTTATTAATCTTTAATCTTACGACCTTGCTATACTTGCTTATCAGTTCCAGGATTGCTTTTGTGGGTCATCCACAAAGCATATAATATTTGCTGTCTTCTAATAGAGACAGTTTTCTTTTTTTCCCTTTACAATCAATGGCCATTTTATTTCTTTTTCTTGTTTTACTGGACTAACTAGAACTTCTGGTATCATGTAGGACAGAAATGGTGTAAGGACAATCTTACCTTCTTCCTGACTTTAGGGGAGCATTCAATTTCTTACCACTAGATATTGCATATCAGCAGGGTTTTTGTAATTTATTTGATCAAGTTGAAGAAGTTCTCTTTTGTTTCTATTTTGCTGAAAGTTTCTATCATTAGTGAATTTGGGGTTTTGTCACATGTTTTTATCTGCAACTATTGATATGATTATATGATTTTTATTTTGCTGATGTGATGGATTGCATTATTTTCCAAATGCATGATCAGATTTATGTACATAAATTCTACTTGTGATTTATAACTGGTTTATACATTGCTGCATTTAGTTTAGTAATATTCTAAGGGCTATTTTAGTCATGAGAGATGTTGTGTAGTTTTCCTTTTTTGTAATTTTTTTCTTGTCTCGTTTCTAGATAATGCTGGCATCATAGAATGAATTAAAATGGCCTCTATTTCTATTTTCTATAAGAAATTGTAAAGAAATGAATATTTCTTCCTTACATATTTGGTACAATTTGTTAATGAAACCATCTGGGTCTTGTGATTTTTAGAATGTTATTAACTATTGATTCAACTTTAAATTGGGAATAGAGTTATCTGTTTGTTCTTATGTGCATTTTAGTAGCTGTGTCTTTCATGGAATTGTTGATTTCAACTAAATATTCAGATGTATAAATGTAGACTTTTTCAAAATAATGCTTCATTTTCTTTAAATGTATACAAAATCTATAAGGTAAACTCCACTTTCATTTCTAACATTGGTAAGCTATCTGTCTTTCTTTGTTAGTCTGGATACATTTTTATCAGATTGAATGATCTTTTCAAGGAATAAACTTTTGATTTTTTTCTTTTGTCTTCCTGTTTGTAAATTTTTTGTAATTTTAAGAATTTCTTTTTCATGTTTTAGATTTAAATTGCTCCTTTTCCTGTAATATCCTCGGTGAAAACTTAGATTTTTTGATTTTGTCTTTATTATTTTCCAACATGTGAATTTAATGTTTCCGTTCAAGCTTTCGCTACATACCACAAATTTTGATAAGTTATATTTTCCTTTTCATTTAGTTCAATATATTTTATTTTTGAGGCTTATCCTTTGACTCATTATCACTCAGAAATGTATTGTTTGATATCCAATAATTTGGGATTTTCTAGTTATCTTTCTGTTCTTCGTTTCTACATTAATTCCACTGTGCTCTGAGAGCATACTTTGTGATGTCTATTTTTCTTTGATTTGATATAGTGTGCATGTAGTCTATAGTGTGGTCAGTGTTGGTGAATGTTCCATGTGAGCTTGGGAAGATTGTGTATTGTATAATTAGAGATACAAATGTTGATTGCTAGTGTTGTTCAGGTAAACTGTATTCTTTCTGATTTTCTGCCACTTGATATACTAATTATTGATAGAAAAATGTTCATGTATCCAACTTTGATAGTGGATTGGTCAATTTCTTCTTTAAGGATTATAATTCAGGTTGATAATGTTTTGATTTATGTGTTTTGGAGATCTTATTAGGTGTATATACATTTAGGATTAATGTGTCTTGAAGAATGGGCTCTTTATCACTCCTCACTTTTATCCCTGATAGATTACCTTCCTCTCAATTGTGTTTTATTTGAAATAGAGTTGGCTATTAGGTGTTTTGTTTGTTTTTTGTTTCTTTGTGTTAACATGGTATATCTTTTCTCATACTTTAACTTTTCAGCAATCAGAGATTTTATGTTAACATGAGCTTCTTTTTCTGTGTCAAATAATTTAATAATATCCCTTTAAAGGTCACTTACCATCATTTTGGCATATATTCTTTTTTATTAGTTCATTATAGATATTCATAGTATTGTGATTCATTTTGACATAATTATATAAGCCTGGAACATAATTTGCTCCTGTTTAGTCCCCAGTACTGCCCCTTTCCCTCCCCCCAGCTCCCCCTGGTTGTTCCTCTACTCTACTGATTTTTCTCCTATTTATTTATAGTTTTCTAAATTAGTGCACTATGGATATTCACAAAGATGAAACTCACTGAGGCATATTCATATATGTACACAGGAAAGTTTGATCAGATTCATTCCACTCTTCTTCCCTTTTCTTGTCCCTTCTCATTCCCTCTAAGTCCCCTTCCTCTACTGACCTCTCTTCTATTTTCATGGTATTCCCCATGGTATTCTTTTATCCTTATTTTGGTCTAGCTTGTACATATGAGAGAAAGCATCCAATTATTGACTTTCTGAGTCTTGTTTATTTCACTTAGTATGATGTTTTCAAATTTCTTCTACTTAACAGCCAATACTACAATTTCACTCTTCTTTATGGCTGAATAATACTCCATTGTGTATAAATACTACATTTTCTTTATCCATTTGTCTTTTATCAGACACTAGGATCATTCCATAGCTTGGCTGTTGTGAGTTGTGCTGCTGTAAGCACCAATGTTACTGCAGCCCAATAGTATACTGATTTTAGATCTTTCAAATATTTACCAAGGAGTGGGATAGTTGGGTCATATGGTGGTTCCATTCCTAGTTTTTGAGGAATTTCCATACTCTTTCCTAAAGTGGGCATACTAATTTTCAGTCCCACTAAAAATGTGTGAGTGTACATTTTCCCCCACATCTCACCAATGCTTCTTATTATTTGTATTCTGAATAATTGCCATTCTGAATGTAATGAAATGAAATCTCAATGTACTTTTGATTTACATTTCTCTGATTGCTAGAGATGTTGAACTCTTTTTCATGTATTTATTGACCATTTATATTTCTCCTTTTGGGAAGTATCTATTTAGTTCTTTTACCCATTTATTAATTGAGTTATTTTTTTCTTGATGTTAACTTTTTTGAGTTCTTTATGTGTTCTGGATATTAATCCCCTATCTGAGAAGCAGCTGGAAAGTATCTTCTCCCCTTCTCTAGGCTCTCACTTCATTTTCTTAATTGTTTCCTTTTCTGTGCAGGAGCTTTTTAATTTGATGCCATCCCACTTGCTGATTCTTGGTTTTATTTCTTATGCTTTAGGAGTATTAATAAAGAAGTGGATGCCTCCTTCTATAAATATGTTGAAGTGTTGAGCCTATATTTTCTTCTAGCAGAGATTTTCTGGTCTAATTCCTAGATCTTTGATCCGCTTTAATTTGAATTTTGTACAGGGTAAAAGATAGGGATAAAGTTTCATTCTTCTACTTATGGATATCAAGTTTTCCCAGCACCATTTGTTAAAAAGAACATTTTGGCACTTTTGTTGAGTATCAGATAACTGTATCTATGTGAATTTGTGTGTGTGTCTTCTGTTCTATTTCATTAGTCTTTATGTCTGTTTTAATGCCAATACCATTCTCTTTTTGTTACTAAAACTCTGTAGCATAATTTGAGGCCCAGTATTGTGATGCCTTCAGCATTACTCTTCTTGCTCAGGATTGCTTTGCCTGTTCCAGGTCTCTTATTCATCTAAGTACATTTTAGAACTGTTTTTCGAAGATGTGTGACGATTGTCATTGGTATTTGGATGTATATTGTTTAAATCTATATATTGCTTTAGGTGGTATGGCCATTTTGACAATATGAATTCTGCATTAATTAATGCTTTCAGTTTTTTCTTCATTCAGTATGATATTGTCCTTGAGTTTGTTATATGTAACCTTTACAATGTTGAGGAAACTTCCTTCTATCCCTAGTTTTTCTAGTGTTTTAAACATGAATGAGTGCTGGATTTTTTCAAATGCTTTTTTCTGCATCTATTGAGATAATCATGAGATTCTTGTCCTTAAGTCTATTTATGTGTTGAATTACATTTATTGATTTGCCTATGTTGAACTAACATGCATCCTAGGATGAAGCCAATTTGATCATGGTGAACAGTCTTCTTAATGTGTTTTAATAATATTTTATTAAAAAATTTTGCATCTATGTTCATCAAGAATATTGGTCTGAAATTTCTTTTCTTAATTTGCCTTTGTCTGGTTTTGGTATTAGGGTGATACTGGCTTCATAGAATTAATTTGGCAGTTTCCTCCTTTTCAATTTCATGAAATAATTCGAGGAGGATTAGCATTAGTTCTTCTTTAAAGGTCTGGTAAAACTCATTTGAAAATCCATCTGGTTCTAGGCTTTTCTTTGTTGGAAGGTTTTTAATAACTGCTTTAATTTCATTACTTAATATTGGTCAGTATAAGTTTTCTATATCCTCATGGTTCAATGTGTGTAGATCGTATATGTCTAAGAATATGTCAATATCTTTGAAGTTTTCTAGCTTATTGTACTATAAATGTTCAAAGTAGTTTCTAATGATCCTCTGGATTTCTGTAGTGTCTTCAGTGATATTTCCTTTTTCATCTCTAATTTTGTTAATTTGGATCTTCTTTCTTTTTGGTTAGTTTGGCTAATGGGTTATCAATATAGTTTATCTTTTCAAAGTACCAACTCCTTGTTTCATTGATCCTTTGTGTTGGCTTTTAAATTATCAATGCCATTAACTTTTGCTCTGATTTAATTATTTCTTCTACTGATTTTAGGTTATTAAAATAACCTGATATTAGGTTATTCTTCTTTTTGTAGAGCCTTGAGGGGTAACATTATGTTATTTATTATCTTTCTATTTCTTCCCTTATTCCTTTTGTGATTTAATCCTCATTCAAGAGTAGTTATGTAATCTCCAGGTGTTACACTGGTTTTTGTTTTTTATCTTGCCATTGATTTCAAATTTTATTCCATTGTGATATTATAACATGCACAGAATTATCTTTAATTTTTGTATTTGCTTTATGCCCTGATATATGATTTATTTTAGAAAATGTGCCATCTGCCACTGAAAAGAAAATGAATTCAGTTGTCAATAGATAAAATATTCTGTTTTTCTGATAGATCCATGTAATTAATAGCATTTTTTAGTCCTGAAATGTCTTTACTTTGTTTATGTCTGGCTGACCTATCTAATGGTTAGTGAGGTGTGTTTAAATCACCCAGTACTATTGTATTATGTTCTGTTTGATCCTTTAACTTGAGAAGAGTTTGTTTTGTGCACATAGACACCATTTTTGTAGGGGAGGGGCATAAATATTTATAGTAATTATATCCTGTTGTTGGATGATTTTTTTAACCAGAATGAAGTGAACTTACTTGCCTTTTCTGATGAATTTTGGCTTGAATTCTAATTTGTCTGATATAAAAATAGCTTCCTCTGCTTTCTCTCAGTTTCCATTTGCCTGATATATCTTTTCCCATTCGTTCACCCCTAGTCTGTGGATGTCTTTGCCTGTAAGATATGTGTCTTGTAGTTGGGTCTTGTTTTTTTTTTTTTTTTCTGGGCATTGAACCCATGAACCCAGGGGCATATTTCCACTGAGTTATTTTTAATTTTGGAAACGTTTCTCACTAATTGCTTAGGGCTAATTGATGAGGCTGGCATTGAACTTGCAATCACCCTGCTTCAGCCTCCTGTGTCACTACCTTGCCCAGGGGATCTTGTTTTTTTTATATTTTTTAATTTTTAAATTTGTTCCAATCAGTTATACATGACATTAGAATGCATCTTGACACATTATACACAAATGGAACACAACTTCTCCTTCCTCTGCCTGAACATGGTGCAGAGTCACACCAGTAGTATAATCATACATGTATGTAGGGTAATAATGTCCATCTCATTCCACTGTACTTCCCACTCTCTCTCCCCTCTCTGCACTTCCCTCTGCACAATCCAAAGTCCCTTTATTCATCATTCTCCATTATGGGTCAGCATCTGCTTATCAGAGAAAACATCTGGCCTTTGGTTTTCTGGGTTTGGTTTATTTCACTAAGCATGATATGCTTCAGCTCCATCCATTTACCTGCAAATGCCATACTTTCATTCTTCTTTAAGGATGATTAATATTCCATTGTGTGTGTACTATATTTTCTTTATCCAATCATCTACGGAAAGGCTCCAGGTTGCTTTCTTAGTTTAGCTATTATTAATGGAGCTGCTATAAACATTGATGTGGCTGTGTCACTATAGTATTCTGATTTTAAGTCCTTTGGGTACATATCAAGGAGTGGTATAAACTGGGTCAAATGAGGTTTTATTCCAAGTTTTCTGAGGAATTTCATACCACTTTCCAGAGTAGTTGCACAAATTTGCAGTCCTACCAGCAAATTTGTGCTTTTTGTACCATTTTCCTCGAATTTATTATTACATGTATTGCCATTCTGACTGGAGTGAGATGAAATATTAGAATAGTTTTGATTTGTATTTTTTCTAATCACTAGAGATGATGAACATCTTTTCATATGTTTATTGATCAGTTGTATTTCTTCTTCTGTGAAGTGTCTGTTCAGTTCCTTACCCCATCTATTGATTAGGTTATTTGTTTATTTGGTTTTTTGAGTTCTTTATATATCCTGGAGATTAGTGCTCTCTGAGATATATGTGGAAAAGGCTTTCTCCTAGTCTGTAGGCTCTTTCTTCATGTTATGATTGTTTCCTTTGCTGAGAAGAAGCTTTTTTAGTTTGAATCCATCCCATTTATTGATTTTGTTTTTTAAGTCATTCTGTCAATCTGTGTCTTTGATTTGAGAGTTTAGACTATTTATTTTAATGTTAAAATAGAAAGATGATTTTTTATTTCCAGCCATTCTGATTTGCTTCTATTTCAGACTTGATTCTCCTTCAATTGACTGTTCTAGCTCAATTCATCCCTATGCTGGTTTTCATTTTTAATTTTCATTTTTTTCTGCATAAAATGTTTTATTGCATA
Organism: Urocitellus parryii; assembly: GCF_045843805.1. Lineage (NCBI taxonomy): Eukaryota > Metazoa > Chordata > Mammalia > Rodentia > Sciuridae > Urocitellus > Urocitellus parryii. The sequence continues at coordinate 152,188,499 of NC_135533.1, read as the reverse complement.
TGTTTTGTAGTTGAGGCTTAGTGGATGGTTATGAATTGAAGAAACTAAAAGTTTCTGCTTATCATGGAAAGCTTTTATTTTATCTTCAATTCTGAAGGATAAATGTAGTAATCTTTATCCACATTTTCCATTCATCTATTGAAGGGCTTCTAGGTTGTTTTCATAGTTTAGCTATTATTAATTGAGCTGCTATAAACATTGATGAGGCTGTGGATGGTTGGCACCCATTTTTTTTCAGAACATGGTATATATTATTTCTAGCTTTTAGGGTCTGGGTTAAAAACTCAGTTTAAATACAAATTGGCTTACTTCTAAATGTGATCTGCTATTTTTCTCTTGCAGCTTTTAAAATTCTATTTTTATCTTGGATGGTAGGCATTTTCATTATAATGTGACTTGGCGAGGATCTTTTCTGAACTTGCTTATTTGGAGTTTTATGTGCATCTTGTATTTGTATTTCCATCTCATTTCTAAGTTTTGGAAAGTTTTCTAATATTTCATTAAAGATATTGTTCATTCCTTTAGTTTATATTTAGGAGCCTTCATCTATCCCTGATTTCTTGGATATCTGGTTACAGTCTCTTGAAATCTTTTCTTTATTTAGACTTTATCTTTAAGATTATATATTTTATCTTCAAGGCCTGCCTGAGAATACATCTTCAATGTGTTCTGATATCTTGGTGCTTCTTCCAACTGAATTTTTAAATTTTATTGATTGAGTCTTTTGTTTTCAGGATTTCTGTTTGGTTTATTTTCAGTATCTCTTTTTATTGAAATGATCTTTCACTTCCTTTACTTTCTAAGTTCATTCCTTGCATCATTTTAAGCTTGTTGAATATTTTTACTGTTGTCTTTCTAAATGCTTTCTCTACTGTGGTGTCCATGGGGTCAATTGTTGAAGTGTTGTGGGTTGTTTGGAATGGTTTGTTCCCTTGCTTTTTCATACTGTTTGTATGTACTCATCTGTTTATCATTTCTTCTTTTGTGCAAGGACTATTTAGTGGACTTCTTTGTCTTAAGAGCCCTGGAATATGCAAATATCCAGGTATTGATACTTTCACTCAATGTGTTGCCCTTTGCTGTTCTTAGCATTAACACGACTTTGAAATAAAACACTAAATCCTTATACTACAGTCACTTCAGAGCAAAGTCTATACTATACTGGGTTAGAACCCAAAGTCCATACTATTTCGAAGTTATGAAAAATGAAGAACTTGTTGATAGTGGTCTTCATTGTTCTTCTAATCCAGGTATAAACATATAGTAAGATTCTGGAATAGGTTGAAAATTAGTTATTAAATACAGTAAAATTGTTATAACATTATATAGGGGCTGAGAATGGGAGGAGAGAAAAAATTGGACAAAACAAGAGAGAAAAAGATAAAGGAAAGAAGGAAATATGATAAAAAAGAATAACACACACCAAATTAAAAAGAAAACAAGATGGGGTGGTGATTTGACCCAGTAGCAGGTAATATAAGGGGGGGGGGAGGAAGCAAGAAGAGTAAGTGTAAACCTAAGCTAGGAAATGAAGATATAGAGAATGATTCTCATTAATGCTTTAAAACATTAAAAGAAATAATATCAAATGGGTTGAAGATAACATATCAAATACAAGAATAACAGCTATCAAACCAGAATGAAATGATTTTATATGAATGATTAAAGTTGACATTCTGAATTATTTATAGTAAACCATGCCAAGGTGAAGAAAACTCTTATTAGAGTGTTGGTTTGGATTTCTTCAGGATTTGGGGACCTTTAGAAGATGGAGATGGGTTGCTATGTACCTCCTACCAGCTGGTTACCATTTGTCAGCTCAGGGGCCTGAGGCTGTATGCTCAGAGGGTGTGGAGCTGTGTCAGTTGGCTGTTTCTATTGTGTGCAGGAGCTGAGGATTCCTGGCTCTCAGTTTTCGCTCTGGCTGCCACAGGTCACCATACCTGCTTCCCTCCACAGGGCCTCTTCAGAGTGGCATAGAGCCTGGTGGCTGTCTGCAAGTACAGGACCTGTGGATGTGGGTTCTACATAGGCTCAGTTTGTAGTGCAGGGGCACCCCCCTTGACCAACAGATCACTAGAGCACTGTCTCTGCTACTGGAAAATATATTCAGCCAGTTCTCTCACTGCCCAAGGTTATGAACCATGAGTCCCACTCACCTCTGCTAATTCAGAGGCGCCTGTGTCCAAACTCCTGTTGGCTGCAGTTGTGAATCTCAGGTACTGTTCCTCCCTGTTGCCCAGGACTAAGAATGCCCTGTCACCTGTTTCCAAGCTCCCACTGATTGGAGCCACAAATTATGGACAAGAACCTCCACCTGTTATAGGCTGATTTGAAAATTAGCCCAGACTTACCCCATTTTGTTCAGACACCTCACCCTGTGTAAAATTGGACCCCCTTCCAAATGAGCCCACTCACGTAGAGGCTAATACCTCCACTCCCACCTACTTACACCCTGACCACAGTATCCTTGCTCTATGGAACTAATGCAAGATTGTTTTTCTGAAAATGTAATTTCTGAGAATATGATTATATGACTTTTTTGTAACTTTCCATTTGTATGAAATGTACCTTATGATTACTTCTCTTGCCCCTGCCCTTTGTGGTTTTAGGCCTTATAAGTGTGTTCCTACCTCCAATCCAGATTGAGGGTTGTGGAACTGCTTGGTTCTCTGCACACTTGGCCCCAGTCAAAAAAAATGCTTTTGTATTTACCTTCAAAGGACCTGGAGAATTATTTGGAAATAGCACCTTAACACATCTAGTTCCACTCCACCATCATCTCTCCTCTACATGGGCTTCTTATCGACAAAAGATAGTTGGGTCTAATTTTTTGTATCCACTCTTTCAATCTCTTTCTTATAATTATAGTGTATTTAGACTACTCACATTGAACATTGTTATTGATATAGATGGGTTTATATCAGCCATGTCAGTAATGATTTCCAGTGGGTTCCTTTTCTGGCCTTCTCTGATTTCAATTAGGCATTTTATATAATTCCATTTTATCTACTCTCTTAGAGTATCATTTATATTTTTAAAAGATATTTTAATGGTCATTATAGAGCTTAGGCTATAGATTTTTCACTAATTTATGTCCAGTTTCAAATTCAGCTTCACATGTAGTACAGGTATCTTACAACAATCTTTTTCCAATCTTCCACTCTCACTTTTTACAACATAGCTGCCTTTCATTTCACTTATCCATATGCTATAATCACCAAATACTCTGTTAAAATCATTGCTTTAAACAAGCAGTTGTCTTTTAGAGCAATTGAGAGTAAGAAAAAATAAGACTTATTTTGTCTCCATTTATTCCTTCTCCAATGCTTCCTTTCTTTATATGAATCCAAATTTCTGACCTTTATTATATTCATTCTGCCTGGAAAAAATCTTGAAACCTTTAAATATGTCACTCTATTCTCTTATTGATTGAATGATTTCTGATGAGAAGTTAACTGTATTCCTTATCTGTTTTCCTCTATAGATAAGCTACATCACCCACACCCTTCTTCCAGCAAAGTTCTTAATATTATTACTTCATATATTTATTCTGCTCCATCCTCTAATTTTTCTAATTATATTATTACAATTATATGTGTTGTACTAATTCTGAAATTATTCCATAGTTATTGGATATCTGTACTAGTTTTTCTTTTGATTTTCATTTTGCATTTCAATTTTAAAGTTTCTGGTGTCTTATCTGCCAGTCCCCTGATACTTTTCCTCAGCCATGTCAAACTTACCAAAGAGACCATCAAATACATTCTTCATACCTGTTACAATGTTTTTAATTCAAACACATTCTTCATACCTGTTACAGTGTTTTTAATTTCAGTTATTTTCTATTTTTCCTTAAAATTTCTATCAGGTTACTTATGTTTTTTTTCTTTAATATGTATTTTTTTGTTTTAGGTGGACACTTTCTTTTATTTTACATTTATGTGGTTCTGAGGATCAAACCCAGTGCCTCATGCATGCTAGGTGAGCGCTCTACTACTGAGCCACAACTCCAGCCCATAACTCATGTTCTTACAGGATATCCTCTTTCTTCCCATAAGGCCCATATTATTCAGTGTTTACCAGGGAAGTAAAAAGCTGTATGTGTAAATACACACATTTTACTTGTTGAGTATATACATGTAGGGAGTGGTAGGGGAGCCATTTTAGAGGCTGGTAGTCTGAAATCTGTAGGCTAGCAGGTGGAAACTCAGGTAGGCACTGATGCTAAAGTCGTAATGCAGAATTTCTTCATCCTCAGTGAAACTTCAGGTTTGCTCTTAAGGCACCTGATTAAAGGAGGCCCACCCACATGATCAAGGAAAATATACTTTACTTAAAACCAGTAAGTGATAGTCTCATACACAAAGATTTCACAGCAAATTTAACATTAGTGTTTGATTGAATAACCTGCACTACAACCTAGATGACACATGAAACACACAGAGCCCTTAACATATAAATCATAGCAATTTTATTTTATTTTACTCAATTTCTTTCTTTTTTTTTTTTTTTGGTACTGGGGATTGAACCCAGGGGTACTATACCACTGAGATACATACCATCCCTTTTTATTCTTTATAATTTTATTTTGAGACAGAATCTTGCTAAGTTGCCAAAATTGACCTGGAACTTGTGAACCACCTGCCTTAGTCTCCTAGTCAAGGTAATTACAGTCATGTACCACTGTACCCTGCTCTTCATAGCTATTTTAAATTCCCTCTGGTAATTTCAATATCTGCCACATTTGAATTTAATTTTATTTGATTTATGTCACTTTTTCTCATTTTTATCATGTTTCTAAATTTTTGTTGAAATTCAAGCACATTGTAATGGGTAATAGAAATTGTAGTAAATATATCTGCTAAGATTTGGCCTTTATGTAACATTTATTGTGGTTGCAATAGCTAGAGGCATCACATTTCTGTAGTGTTTATAAAAAATGTTTTGTTCTTTTTAGATATACGTGACAGTAAAGTGTGTTTTGACATATTATACGCACATACAGTATAACTTATTCTAATTAGGATCCCATTCTTGAGGCTGTACATGATGTGGAGTTTCACTGTTCCTGTATTCATCTATAAATGTAGGAAGATTATGTCCTATTCATTCTCCTATCTTTCTTATTCCCATTCCCCCTCCCTTCCCTTCATTCCCCTTTGTCTAATCCAATGAACCTCTATACTCCCACCCTTACTGTGTGCTAGTATCTACATATCAGAGAGAACATTGGCCCTCCCTTCAGTTTTATGGAACTGGCTTATTTCACTTAGCATGATAGTCTCTAGTTCTATCCATTTACTGGCAATTGCCATAATTTTATTCCTTAGGACTAAGTATACTCCATACCACATTTTCTTTATCCATTTATCTGTTGAAGGGTATTTAGTTTGCTTCCATAGCTTAGCAATTGTGAATTAAGCTGCTATAAACATTAATGTGGCTTTATCGACATAGTATGCTGATTTTAACTCCTTTGGCTATAGATTGAGGAGTAGAATAAATGGATCAAATGGTGGTTCCATGCCAAGTTTTCCGCGGAATCTCCACACTGCTTTCCAGAGTGGTTGCACAAATTTACAGTCCTACCAACAATGTATGAGTGAACCTTTTTCCCCACATTCTCGCCACATTTGTTGTTCCTTGTATTTTTGATAATTGCCATTCCGACTGGAGTTGTATGGAATCTCAGTGTAGTTTTAATTTGCTTTTCTCTAATTTCTAGAGTTGTTGAGCATTTTTTCATATATTTGTTGACCATTCATATTTCTTCTGTGAAGTGTCTGTTCAATTATTTTGCCCATTTATTAGTTGGGTTATTTATTTTACTTTGTTTTTGGTGCTAATTATTGTTTTAGTTCTGTGTATATATCTTGAAGATCAATGTTCTATCTGAAGTGCAGGTTGCAAAGATTTTCTCTCATTCTGTAGTCTCTCACTTCACATTCTTGATTGTTTCCTTTTCTGAGAAGAAGACTTTTTAGTTTTATACCATATCATTTATTGATTCTTGATTTTACTTCTTGCACTTTTGTTTTGTTGAGAAAGTTGGGACTACATTTTCTTCTAGGAGCCACAGAGTCTCTAGTCTAAATCCTAGGTTCTTGATCCACACTGAGTGGAATTTTATGCAGGGTGAGAGGTATGGGTTCAATTTCATTCTGCTACATATGGATTTCCAGTTTTCCGAGTACTATTTGTTGAAGAGGCTATTTTTTCTCCAATGTATGTTCATGGTGTCTTTGTCTAGTATGAGATAACTGTACTGATGTGGGTTTGTCTCTGTGTCTTCTATTCTGTTTCATTGGTCTTCATGTCTGTTTGGTGCCAATACCATGCTATTTTTGTTACTATAGCTCCATAGTATAATTAAATGTCTGTAGTATTTTGTTTTTGTCTCATCACTTGAATTAGGTCCTCTCAAAATAACCCTCCTCAGTCTGCATTTTTGTGTTGCTCTTTTAGGTGTAATCAGCTGTTGTTATACAGGAACCCTGTTGGTATACCTTACCTGTTGGTGGTAAACTACAGGAAAGAGGGAGTGTTGTATAACCTTGCAATTAAATCTTAGTCTTTCTGTGGGCTTGTGACTTTCACAATTGTTTCTCCTTACACTTAGATAAGACAGAAACAAATAAGCTGGGGTAGCTTGATTGAGAGAAATGTCCTTTTCCATGATTCTGGGATAAATCTCAGATAAAGTCTATTCCTCCTTGGAAATAATGCTTTTTTATGATGAATGTTCTATGACTTAGTACATTTTCAGTTACTTTAACAAAATACCTGAGACCAGGTAATTTATAAATAATAGAAGTTTATTTGACTCATGGTTCTGGAAGCTGGGAAGTCCAAGAGTAAGATACCAGCATCTGGGAGGGCCTTGTTGCTGAATATGACATGGCAGAGTGTATCGCATGGGGAGATATCAAGTGTGCTTCTTCTTTCAAGACCTCTGATGCCATAGCAGGGAATCCACTCTTCTGATCTCATCTGATCTTAATTATTTCCTGAAGGCCTTACCTTCAGGAAATTGTTTATGAGTTGGAGGATTAAGTTTTTCAACACATAAGTTTTTGAGAGCAAATTCAAACTATAGCATTCTATACGTTTCACACGAATTCATTCCCCACTTCTGCCAGAGCCAAGGGGGAAATCTTCCTTGGAGCTTTATTGTGAGGACCTGGTGAGTTTTCTGGAGCTTCTCCCTCTCCAGTTAATTCACACCTACCTTCAAGTAATCTTTCGGAATTACAATTTAAGAGTCACTACAATTTTATGACTCCAGCAGATTCTCCAGGTCAGCAAGTCTAATCCGGGACTCCCTCGATTCACCTGTGCCTTTACATTTCCAAGTGGCAGTTTGTCCTGTAACCTCAATAGGTCCAAGAAAAGTCATTGTTTTCTCATTTGTACAGTTTGTTTAATTGTAAAGACGAGTGTGACAACTTTCAAGTTCTTTCCATGTCAGAGTTTTGTTCTCATTATGATTGTAAGATGTATTTCCCTAATGGCTTGTGATGAGTTCACAGGTTTATTTGTCATCCTTAGATTTTCTTTTGTGAATTTCTGTTTAAGTATTTTTATGAGATTTAATTTTTTCTCACTGTTTTGTTTTATAAATGTGATTGATTTTTATGTGTTGACCTTATATTGTACCATCTTATTTACTCAATTAGTTCTAAGAGCTTTTTGTGTGTGTGAGAGTTTCATTGGATTTTCTATGAAGGTAATCTTAAGCTTGGTGACTAAGAACAAATTTCTTCTTCCTCCCCAACATTGGTGGTATTTATTTGTCTTCTTAATTGCACTTACTGGGTCTTCCAGTGAGACAATGGATAAAGGCATTAAATGTGAACATCCCTACTCTGCCACACACTTCCCAAAACTTCATCTCCATTCAGGTAGTATGCTGCAGGAATACAGAGGAAGGAAGGGAGGGAGGGAGGGAAGGAGGAAAAGAAAGAAAGAACAGACAAAAAAAAAATCAATAGAGATTTACTCCACCCTCTTAAAAGAATGTCTCCTTCAGTCAGAGAAAGTATTAATACCCATCACAGATTAATCCCCTGGCTTCTGCTGCCTCTGCCAATGCTACAACCAATATCACTACCATGCAGTATTGCTTGGGGACAACTTTGAGGGGGCAAATTCACTCACTTGGGATTATTTCTTCTGCTAGTTTCCATGCTATTCCTGGACTTAATTATGCATATTCTTACATCTGGGCCTTGACCCTTGCTGGTGCCTGTTCTCAACCCAGCTATCTGAATGAGCATTGCTCCTTTTGACTTCAAGTCCCTGCTAAAATCTTTTGTTCAAGTTCTTTGGACATCCTACCTGAAGTGACACATGCTTCCTACCTTCATTCTGTGTGGAGGTCTATCTTTTTGTAAAGCACTGACAACCACCTGAAATATTGCACGCTTCTTTTGATTTGTTTACTGTCTGTCAAGCCCTCTAACCTGTAAATTTCCTGAGAGCTGGAATATGTCTGGTTTTTTTTGACTGATATCTCCAGTTCCATCAACAATTCTGAAGCTTAGAAAGTAAAGAAGTGCATAAGAAATATTTGTGGAATTCAGAATGTGTTCATTTGGGTTAATATTTTTAAATCCTCCCCCTTAAAAATTAAAGTTCTACCAGTTAAGTCTTGGGATATTTAATAGTGATGAAATATGTTCAGTTGTAGAAAGTAGAGTAGGGAACAATTTAATTAAGGCATCAGTAATGAACATCATTAAAGAAATATAAAATTGAAATTAGCTAACACTCTATATGAATATTATACCCATTTTCTAGGGATACCATAACAAATAGCATAACTGAGCAGCTTAAAGCCACAAAAATATATGCTTTCACAGTCACTCAAGCCAAAAGTCAAAAATCAAGGTGTAAGCAGAGTTAATTCCTTCTGGTAGCTCTGAGGGAGAATCTGTCTCATACCTCTCTATTCTGATGGCTTTCCTCAATGATAGAACTGAATGATTATAGTGCTCCAAATTTCATATGTTGAATCCTAACCTCTATTGGGATAGTATTTGGAGATAAGGTCTTAGGAGGTACTTAAGTTATGAGGATAAGGGCTCTGGGTCTGATTGGATCAGTGCTCTTATAAGAAGGGAACTCAGGAAGCTGGATCCATCTCTCTCTCTCTCTCTTTCTCTCTCTCTCTCTCTCTCTCTCTCTCTCTCTCTCTCTCTCTCTCTCTCTCTCTCTCCCCCCTTTGCCCTCTCCCTCTCCCTCTCCTCTTTCCCCCCTCCCCCCATTCTTCCCTACTTCCTCCTCCCCATCCCTCTCTCTCTTTTCATGTGCACACACCAAAGAATGGCCATGTGGTCACACAGGTAAAAAACACAGGTAGGTGGCTGTTGTAAGTCAGGAAGAGACCCTTCACCAGAACCTGACTGTGCTGGTACCTTGATTTTGAACTTCCAGCCTCTAGAACTAATAAATCTGCATCATACACTTTGATGTAGCACTTCAATTTACACTTCCGACTTCACATGGCATTTTCTCTTCCCATATTTTTCTCTTAAAAGGACACTGGTCGTTGAATTAGAGATCCATTCTGGTAATCCAGATATTAGTTTTATCTCAAAAACTGTAACTTAATTCAGCAACAAATACACTCTTACCCAAAGAAGTCGCTTTCACAGTTCTCTTTGGAAGAAATTTATTATGTGCAGCCCATACTCATGATCCACCTCCTCGGGAGTAGAATATCTACATAAATCATTTGGAATCATTTTTTTTCACACAGGGTATTTCCTTTTTTCCAATAATTAAATATATTTAATCATTTTAATAATTTATGTATATAGGTGCATAGATTTTTAATTTACACTTTGGGTTATGATCCCAAACTGGCATATTTACTTTGTTTTTCAAATTGTTCCAGCTTTGGCCATTGGGTGCTCCTTGTATTGTTTTATGAGTATTTTCTTACTGAGAAATAATTGACATAAAGTACCTATACTTAAGGAAGTAATTTTCTTATTTTTGATTTGCTTATATACCTATAAAACCATCACAAACAAGATAACAAACATTTCCATTGCTCCCAAAATTCTCACACCACTGATGTCCCCAGGCAACTATAATCTAATTCAGGCACTGTAGGTTAGTTTGCATTTTCTAAATTTATGTAAATGTGATCAATTGATTTACATTTTTACTTTGCATTTTTATCCAGAATAATTCTTCTGAGTTTTATTTGTGTTATTTCACAAGTAGTTAAGTAGTCTACCATTATATAGATATACCATGATTTTTAAAATCCATTTGCTTTTTGATGGGCATTAGACTTGTTTCCAGTGTTTGGCTATTAGAAATAACATTGCTATGTACTTCAGTCATGTGTGGACATATGTTTTTATTTCTTTTTGATAACCAAAAGTAGAACATTGACTCATATTATAGGTGTATATTTAGACTTTAAGAAACTATTAGATTGTTTTTCAAAGACAATGCCTATTCATTTATATTCTTGCTTACATCTGGTGAGGTATATTTTTTAAATTAATGATTCTAATGTGCATGAGTGATATCTTTTTGTGATTTTTAGTTTGCATTTCTCTGAAAACTAATATTGTTGAGAATATTTTTTGTGTGCTTATTGCCTATTTATATTTCCTTTGTGTGAATTATCTATTCAAATCTTTTCCTCATTTCAGTATGAGTTTTTCTTTTTTTATTGTTTTGTAAGAACTCTTTCTGCCTTCTGATTGCAAATATATGGTCAGATATATTCATTGCAATTATTTTCTATACATTGTGTTTTTTAAAAAATTTTCCTTAGTGTTTATCTTTGAAGAACAAGTGTCATTTTATCTTGGTGAAATCTGTTATGTTTGTTGTTTGTTTGTATTTTGGCATTTTTCTTGTCCATCTCAGAAACCTTTACCTACACCAAGGTCACAGGGATTTTCTACTATGTCTTCTTCTAGAGGTTTTGAGTTTCAGATTGTTATTCAGGTGCCTGATCTATTTGGAGTTAATTTGTTATATATGGTTTGAAGTGGCAGTTTATATCTACTTTGTTGTAAATGGCTCTCCAATTGTTACAGCACCTTTTGTTGAATTCCAGATTGAATTGCTTTGATACTTTATTAGAAGCTAAGTTTTCTATACTGTATACCTGTATGTCTCATGTCAATATCACACTGTATTGATTACTTTGTACTCTGTGAAGTCTTTGAAAGCAGATAGAGTAAATCTTCCAAATTTGTTTTCTAAATTTTCATTATTTCTATTGTTTGTTTTTATAAGAATCCATTGTATCTTCTTATTAATGTTAACTAATTCATTTCTTCAAAGCATTCTAGAATTTTAGACTTGCATTGAATCTATAAATCAGCTAAGTGATATTTGATTTCCTAATATTGTCTTTAAGATGTGTCTCTCTTCTCCTAAGGGGAGACACAGCAATGCCCTAAGCAATGTAGCAAGGCCCTGTCTCAAAATAAAAAAATAAAAAACCTGGAGATACGGCTCAGTAGCTGAGTGCCCCTGGCTTCAATCCCTGGTACCAAAAATAAAATAATAAAAAAATTAAGAATTAGTCATTTCATCTAATTTGTCAAGTTTATTAATATAAAATGTTCTAATAATTCATAATTACATTTTATATCTGTGGGTCTGAAATGATGTCATATGCCTCATTCTTTATACTGATAATTTGTGGTTTTTCTTTTTTCTTTATTAGTCTGACCTGAGATTTATCAGTTTCACTGAACTTCTCAGAAATATATATATATTTTTTAATGTCATTGACACTTTTTCTAATGGTTTGGTTTTCTGTTTCATCGATTTCTACTGCTATATTTCATTTCACTTCTTTTGTAGTCTTTACATTTCATTTGCTTTTAACAATTTTTTAGCCTGACTTCCTAAAGTATAGTTTGAGGCCATTAACTTGACTCAAATCCATAATTTCATTGTAGTGGAAGCCTGTGAACTTGCCATGATGCGTTTTCATTCAGTTCATAATGCTTTTAAATTTTCTTTGGAATTTTTCTTTGATCTAGGTGTTGTTTAGAAGTGTGTTGCTTAATTTCCAAATGGTTGGTGATTGTCCTGGACATCTTTCTGTTATTGATTTCTAGTTTAATTGCTTTATGGATGGAGAATAAATTTTGTTTGATTAAAATCCTTTTAAGTTTACTAAGATTTGTTTTGAAGTTTCAAGTATTATCTTCTATCATTATCAATGCCCTGTTTCACACACACACACACACACACACACACACACACAAACACACACACACACTGAAGTGTTTGGACCTCAAGCATGACAAGCAAGCATGCCACTTATCCACACTCCCAGTCCTCAGTAAATGTCACTTAGGTGAAGCTGTTTGACCATGTTAAAATCTTCTATATCCTTGATGGCTTTCCACCTAACTGTTCTGCTAGTTATTAGGGGAGGCACATTGAAATATTTGCTTACAGTTGTGGATTTGGTTATTTCTTATTAATGTTCTATTAGTGTTTGCTTCAATTATTTTATAGTTTTGTTAATTTTTCAGGATTTTTATATCCTCCTTTATTATTATAAACCAACCTTATTGTTGGTGGTAACATTCTGCAGTCTGCCATCTATCTATGCTGACATTAATCTAGTAACTAGGGCTTTCTTTAGATTGATTTTTCATATGGGATATAATTTTCTGTTTCCTTTTAAGTGTTTGTATCTTTATATTTAAAATACTATTTTTTATAGACAGCATAGAGTTGTATCTTTAATGTTGACTCAATCTGACAATCCCTGACTATTTTTATTATTATTATTATTATTATTATTATTATTATTATTATTATTTTGTACCAGGGATTGAACCCAGGGACACTTAACCACTGAGCTGTATCCCTAACACATTTTATTTTTTTTAATTTTGAGACAAGGTCTCATTAAGTTGCTGAGACTGGCTTTGGACTTTCAATCCTCCTGCTTCAGCCTCCCAAGCCATTGAGATTATAGGTGTGCACCACCATGCCCAGGTGACAATCCCTGACTTGGGAGCAGAGTGCTTCTGCTCAAAGATTTCTGTGATTACTGGCTGCTGGCTTTCTTGCTGCTTGTTTTCTGCTTGTTTTTTCTATATGTTGCTCCCTCTTTCCCCTATTTCCTGCTTGTTTTCAAGTAAATGGATTATTATTTTTGATTCAAATTAATACTTGTTGGATCATTAGTTTAAAAGCTTTGTTTTATTGTTTAGTGATTTCTTCAGGGTTACTCCATTTCAAATATAATGTGAGGACCTTGCAACATTATGGTTCTTGGTGTCCTTGTTACAATATGATTTTACATATTTTATAAACTCCACCCTACATTGTAATAACTGTGCTTAAGCAGCCCATTAATTTGAATACTAAGAAATAACCTTATAAAACCTTATATAGAGCCAATGCAGTTACCATTTTTGGTTCTCTTCATTCCTTTGGGTGGATTTATGTTTCCGTTTTCCCTCTACCAGATGAACTTTCCAGAGTTTCTCTTATTATATGGGTCTTGTGCTGATGAGTTGTTTTGGCTTTGTATGTCCGCAGATGTCTTCATCTTCCTTTGTTGTGTGTTTCCCTGGGTTTAGGGCTCTAGGGTTTTCTTTCCGTGCTCTAAAGATGTTTCACTGTCCCACTGCCTTCAAGTTACCTGGATTCTTTTTCTTTTAAAACTTGCTATCCTTGGCTCTTTTTCATAATCATTTTAAAAAATGTTTGTTTTTTTAGATATACATGGCAGTAGAATGTACTTTAACATATTATACATACTGGTTTTGGCTGTGGTTTTTTTGTTATTTTTTTGTTTTTGTTGTTGTTGTTGGTGATGGTAGTTTTTTTTTTTTTTTCCTCTTAGGGTTTTTGAGAAAATTGATTATGATGTGCCTTGAAAAATTTTTTGAGTGTCTTACACTTTATGTTTGCTAAAGATCTTAGTTTTGGGCATTAAACATTTTCATAAAATTTGCAAAGATTTGGGGTATTTTCTTTTTTAAAAAAGTTTTTATATATATGTACACACACACACACACACACACACACACACACATATATATATATATATATATATATTAGTTGTAGATGGACACAATATCTATATTTTATTTTTATGTGGTGCTGAGGATAGAACCCAATGCCCCGTGCATGCCTGTCAAGTGCTCTATCACGGAGCCATAGCCCCAGCTCCAAGATTTTGGGTATTTTCTTCTGATATTTTCCTACCCACCCTTTTATTAATAACAATCACACACATTTAGACCACTTACACAATTTTGTTACAGAGCTCACCTCTTTTTTTTTCATTTGTATCTATTTTTTTCCTATGTGTTTCTTCTTGGATAGTTTATACTGCTGCTGTATCTTCAAGTCCACAAATTTGTTTTTATACAATGTCTGATGTACTTCTAATTCTACCCAGTGTATTGTATTTTCATCTCAGACTTGGAGTTTTTATTTATGAAGTCTGGTTTAGGTTGTGTCTCTACTTAACTTTTTGAATATTTAGAATATAGTTGTAATAAAATTTCAATGTTGTTATTTACTAATCCTTTTTATTTTCATTTTGATTAGCATATATTAATTATGCATATACATGGGGTTCAGTGTAATATTTTAATACATGTGTATGATGTGCACTAATCAAATCCAGCCTCCTTTATCCACCCCCATTTTCCTATTTCTAATAACCCCCATTCCACATTTGGGTTAACCATTTTGATTACTTGTTTTTGATACCAAGGATTGAACCCAGGAGACTTAACCAATGAGCAACATCCTCAGCCCTTTTTTTATTTATTATTTTTGAGACAGGGTCTCATTAAGTTGCTGAGGCTGGCTTTGAATTTGTGATCCTCCTGCCACAACTGGTTGCTGGGATTACAGGTAAGTGCCACCATGCTTGGCTATTTTTTCTTTTCTTTTCTTTTTTTATTGGTTGTTCACAACATTACAAAGCTCTTGACATATCTTATTTCATACATTAGATTGAAGTGGGTTATGAACTCCCAATGTTTACCCCAAATGCAGATTGCAGAATCACGTCGGTTACACATCCACAATTTTGCATAATGCCCTATTAGTAATTGTTGTATTCTGCTACCTTTCCTAAACATCCACATACAAGACACAACATGCAGTACTTATCTTTCTGTTTCTTCTTTATTTCATTTAATTAGTACAACCATTTTGGAGAACACAATGGAGTTCCCTAAAAAATTAAAAAAATAAATCCACCATATGATCCAGCTATCTCACTCCTAGGTATATTACCAAAGAAGATGAAATCAGCTTACTGAAGAGATCCCTAAACACCCATATTTATTGTGGAACTATTTCCTATAGGGAAGAAATATAATCAGCTTTGGTGCCTATCAACAAATGAATGGATAAAGATAATGTGGTATAAAAACACAACACAGTGGAATAGTATTAAGCCATAAAAAGAATGACATCCTGTGATTTGTAGCAAAATGGATGGAAGTATAGGGTATTATGTTAAGTAAAATAAGTTTGTATAATAATTTCAACATTTGTGTCAGTTCTAGTTTGGTTTAATTGGTTACTTCCCTCCTCATTATAGATTATATTTTCTTGCCCTTTTTCATGCCTGATAATTTTTGATTGATTATACAAGATTATGAATTTATCTTGTTGGATGACGAATTTTTTGTATCACTATAAATATGCATATTTTTGTGTGTGTGGTGCTGTGGATTGAACCCAGGGTCTCACGGATACTAGGCGAGCACACTACCCCTAGGTTACATTCCCCAGCCCAGCTCTAAGTATTCTTGGGTGCTGTTTGTCATTAAGTTACATGGAAAGAGTTTGGTTCTTTTTGCCTCCTGCTTTTAAGATTTATAGACAAGATGTGGTGTTTAGTCTACCACCAGTTATTCCCCACTTCTGAGGCGACAGCCCTATTAGTATTCTACTGTTTCAGTCTGTGCAGGTGCCACAAACCTAGACAGTATCATTTATGAGGAATAGGGTTTATTTCTCATAGTTCTAGAGACTAGGAAGTCCCAGGTCAAGGCATTGATGAGGGTGTTCTCATTATGCCAGAAAGGCAGCAGGAATGGATGGGATGAATACTATCCTCATGTGGCAAAAGGAAAAAGTTTGGTTTGTTCACCTTCTTTTATAGGAGTATTCATCCATTCATCCCTTTAAATTCATCCCTTAATGTATATAGTGATCAATATATACTATGTAATATTTTCTATGTATTATCATTAATGAACATATTTACTTATTTATTAATTATGAATGACTGGCTCACCCAATCATGGAAGCTGAGAAATCCCAACATCTGCCGTCCACAGTCCGAGGCCCAGGAAATCTGGTGGCAGGTTTCAGTGTGCGTTTAAACTCTTGAGAACTGGGAGGGAGGTGACGGTGTGATTCTCACTGGAAGGCAGGGAAAGATGAAACGAGACGTTGGTGCAGTCAGTAAGGTGGGAAGAAAGGATGGATTCTTCCCTCCTCTGCCTTTGCCCGACTGAGGCCCTCAATGGATTAGATGATGCCCACCCCCATGGAGAAGGGCTCTCCACTTCACGAGTCCACAATTCAAATCCTTACTCATCCAGAAATGCCCTCCTAGACAAACCCAGAAATAACGTTTATCTGGGGCATTCCTGGCCTCTTCAGTTCATATATACAATTAAACATGACACTCAGCCTCCCAGTGGCTTATCTACATGCAGGCCTCCATCAGCACACAGCTGAACACTCAAGAAGACTTGCCATTGATCTCTCTATGGGGCTCTCTCCTCTCTGGTACTCTGTCCTTTGCACGCCATCTGACTTGACTCCTGGGGTCTCTCTCTGACTCAGGGACTCTCTAGGGTTCTCCCTCAGTGCTGCTTCTCTCCGCCTTTGTGTGAAGACTGTCTGGATTTAGAGCTCACTGGTTTCCCCCTTTTTCTCAGGTATCACTCACTCTTTTTGTTTTTAATCCTTCACTGGTTCCCTATTTTATTTTATTTATCTTTTATTTGTTGTTTTCAGATATACCTGACAATAGGGTGTATTTTGACATACCATACATACGTGGAGCACAGCCCATTCCAATTAGGATCCCATTATTGTGGTTGTACATGATGTGAAGTTACATTGGTTGTGTATTCATATATAAGCATAGGAACGTGATACCTGATTGATCCTGTTGTCTTTCCTATTCCCATCCTCCCTACCTTTCCTTCATTCCTCTTTATCTAATTCAGTGAGCTTCTATACTTCCTCTCTCTACCCTCCCTTGTTATGGGTTAGCTTCAGAAAAAATATCCAGCCTTTGGTTTTTGGGGACTGGTTTATTTCACTTAGCATGATATTCTCTAGTTCTATCCATTTGCCAGTAAATGACATTTCATTCTTCTTCATGGCTGAGTAATATTCCATTGTGTGTGTGTGTGTGTGTGTGTGTGTGTATCACATTTTCTTTATTCAATCATCTGTTGAAGGGCATCTAGGTTGTTTTTATAGCTTGGCTATTGTGAATTGGGCTACTATAAATATTGATATAACTGCCTCACTGTAGTATATTGTAGTATAGTCTTTGGAATTTGGAATATAAGCCAAGGAGGGATAGCTAGATCAAATTGTGGTTCTATTCTAAGTTTTCTGAGAAATCTCTATACTGCTTTCCAGATTGTACCAATTTGCAGTCCCACCAACAATGAGTGAACCTTTTTCTCCACATCCTCACCAACAATTATTGTTCCTTGTATTCTTGATAATTGCCATTCTGACTGGAGCAAGATGGAATTCCAGTGTAGTTTTGATTTTATTTCTCTATTGCTAGAGATGTTAAACAGCTTTTTATGTATCTTTTGACCATTTGTATTTCTTCTTCTGTGAAGTGCCTGTTCAATTCCTTTGCCCACTTATTGATTGTGCTATTTATATGAATAGAGAGCCTAAAGAATGGGAGAAAACCTTTACCACCTCTACCTCAGGTAGAGCACTAATCTCCAGGATATACAAAGAACTCAAAAAACTGAACACCAAAAAAAAAAAAATTAAAAATAACCCACTTACCATATTTTAAAAAATTTGTTCTTTTTTAGATATATATGACAGTAGATTATATTTGGACACATTGTACATACATAGAGTATAATTTATTCTAATTAGGATCCCATTATTGTGGTTGTACATGATGTGGAATTTCACTGGTCACGTATTCATTGTGGCCTAATATTTGGGAACATAGAAACCATTGTTTCATATATTTTGTCTGTATTTTTTTCTTTATTATCTTAGGCATGAGTGCAAATTTATTTCCTGTTACTCCATTTTAAATGGAAGGTGAAGTCATCCTATCTTCTTTCTAGAAATAATGACCTCCCTGACCCATGTGTGGCCTCCTTTGCAGTTGTGATTAATCATGCCATTGAGTACAGTATTCTCTTTTTATGTTATTTGGCTCAGTGGGACAAGGAGCCTCAAATTTAGTTCCCACATTGAAAATGTTTACTCATTTCAAATTCTTATTTAAATTGCTTTAAAATTCCAACTGTGTTGCTTATCTTCAGCAAGCTCGAAGACAAAATGACTTGCTGAGGGACAGTACAAGATATAGCAATGATGACATTACACATTTGTGGAATGACTTCTTTGCACTGTGCTTGACATCTATGATCTCATTTGATCCCCAAGGCCCCAAGAGACAGGCACTAGGATTATCTCCATCTGGAAGATGAGGGAAATGGGAGCCCTGTGTTTTGAAGACTAATCAATACCTTTGCTGTAATTAAGACAGCCAAGAGGAAGGTGAAGAGGAAGATGAAGACTGCAAATTGGTGCAGCCAATATGGAAAGCAGTATGGAGAGTCCTTGGAAAACTTGAAATGGAACTACCATTTGACCCAGCTATCCCTCTCCTCGGTCTATACCCAGAGGACTTAAAATCAGCATACTACAGGGACACAGCCACATCAATATTTATAGGAGCACAATTCACAATAGCTAAACTGTGGAGCCAACCTAGATGCCCTTCAATAGGTGAATGGGTTAAAAAATGTGGCATATATACAAAATGGAATTTTACTCAGCAATAAAAGAGAATAAAATCATGGCATTTGCAGGTAAGTGGATGGTGTTGGAGAAGATAATGCTAAGTGAAGTTAACCAATCCCAAAAAAACAAATGCCGAATTTCTTCTCAAGCTGACTCATAGTGGGGTAGGGAGGGGGGGCATGGGAGGAATAGATGAATTCTAGATAGGGCAGAGGGGTGGGAGGGAAAGGGAGGGGGCAGGGGATTAGCAAGGATGGTGGATGTGATGGACATCATTACCCCAAGTACAAGTATAAAGACACAAATTGGGTGTCAACATACTTTATATACAGAGATATGAAAATTGTGGTATATATGTGTAATAAGGATTGTAATGCAAAAAAAAAACCCACAAAGTACATGTATAAAGACATGAATTGGTGTGAACATACTTTATATACAAAGATATGAAAAATTGGGCTCTATATGTGTAATAAGAATTGTAATGCATTCCACTGTTGTGTATTTAAAAAAAATAAAATCGATTAAAAAAAATAAATAAAGAGTGGCTCCCTTCTTTCCCAGTTCCTTCATGACCTCCTGTGAGTGGTGTAACTGTAACCCCCACATCTAAGAAACACATGAGTAGGAAGCTTGACTGAAACACAAGGCCCAGGAGAGCAGGGTTGAGAGTAAAGGGACGCTGACTCCTCTCCTCATATTCCTGGGACCCTTGTAGTAGACATGTCTTGTTTCCATCTGCCGATCAACCCTTCTTGCCTTCTGATGTTGAAGCCATGCTGAACCATACATAGGGATTAGACAGGTTGCCTCCAGTAGGGATTTCATCCTGGGTTTTCCTGGCCAGTAAAGGACCTGCTCCCACCTCAGCTATGGT
The DNA here is from genome assembly GCF_045843805.1 of Urocitellus parryii. Classification (NCBI taxonomy): domain Eukaryota; kingdom Metazoa; phylum Chordata; class Mammalia; order Rodentia; family Sciuridae; genus Urocitellus; species Urocitellus parryii. Next base: position 152,168,599 of record NC_135533.1, on the reverse strand, counting down.
ACTTGTTTCAAGGACATGCATGAGACATGGGTTGGGATTTACCAGAGTCCATTCCAAATTTACTTTTGACAAATATATGAAAAATACTTTCTCCTAGTGCTATGAAGGTGTGTATAAAGCAGGGACTGCCAAAACCCAAGTGATAACACCAGATACCTGAGACTGCCTGTGCTCACAGAAATTCAAGTTGTACAAACCCACACTTCTTATTTTTGATCTAGTGATTAAGTTTCTTTGAGCTTGGTTTTTGTCTCTAACTTGCCAATTTGCAGCTTTCTATCTTGAATGTTTACCTTCTCCAAAACTGTTCCAGGAGTGATCAATCAGCATCACCAGGGGAGACCTGGTCTATCTCATCCTTCAGACCATATCACAATCATTGCAATGGTCATGAGAGGCTAAAGCAAGAGTTCCTCAGACTGGACCCAGTGATGGTCACAGTACCTGGTACCATCAGGCCAGGCTTGACCTTCTTGCCCACACCACAGTGAGCCTGGGCATGATGGCGCCTGGCTGAAGGATGAATCCTAAACCCAGAGTTCTCAGCGAACCCCAACTGGGGCTGAACAAAACTGAACATAGCCTTTCCCACGGATCTGACATTTACCTGTGCCAGCTCACCTAACTCCTTGCAGATATGGATTCATGTAATAGCGGGATTTATGGAGGTTGTATTAGAGAAAAAGCTGAGAAGTATTTTTTGAACCCTGTGATGTGCTTTACCCTGTGCTGGGGACTTTCTCATATGACTTTATTTTCACAAGCTTTTCAGTGGCTACTAGATGATCAATTTTATAAATGAGGAAAACAGACTGAAGAAATTATATGACCTACCCAGGGTCATGTGAGTCAAATAACATCTTACTGGATGTTAAATTCTATTCTAAGTCTTGTTTGCTACCAGTTATGAAATGGGTTCAAATGCATGTAAGGGAACATCAACAAAATAGTCTTTTAAATAAAAGTGTTTTACTTTTTAAATAATAAGTATTCAGGAGATCTGCAGCCTAGGCTCTAGGATGTTCATGGGGGGAAAGGGAACTTTCGACTTTCTGCTCTTCCATTCTCATTCTCATTCGTATCCATGAAAGAGGTTGGAGTTCTACTATAAAAGAACATAAAAGAATAGTGTTTCAACAAAAAGTGCTGGGATAGCTGTCAGCCCTCCATATGTAGGTTCTCCTTCCATGGATTCAACTGACTACAGATGGAAAATATTTGAAAGAAAACATTTCATCTGTACTGAACACATGTGGACTTTTTCATCCTTATTGCCACACAATACAGTGTAACTCTTTCCATAGTGTTTACATTGTGTTCGGTATTAGGAGTCATCTAGAGACGATTCAAATTAAACAGGAGGATGTTGTCGATCATGTGAAAATATGGTATCATTTTACGTAAGAGACTTTAGAATTCGCATATTTTCATATCCTTATCTCAGGATGTTTCATTATTAGGTACTCCTAGAACCAATTTCTCATGGATACCAAGGGATGATTGAATATTTATATGCAAAAATTTAAAAACTTTAAAATATCTATAATTAACTTTAAAGGTAGAAAGTCTATTGAAGTCATAGGCCTAAAACTTGACCCTGGCACTGCCATCAATTGTGCAACTTTGTCTTCTTTAGGCCTCTATTCTCATTTGTAAAGGGAGTGTTTTGGAAGAGATCAAAATGGTTGCTCGGGTCCTGTCCACATCTAACCTCTTCTTGGTCTGTGGTCCTACAGCTCATGAGCTTTGAGATGCTGTCACACAACAGGTGGGCACCAAATCAAGAATTCATGGTCATGGGTGCAGCACTTTGCCTCTCTACCTGTTGCCACTAGACCTCCTTTCCCTGACTCCAGATCCCCGTAGGACATTCCCTCAGGCAAGAGAATATCAAAGTACAGCCAGGAAAACCACATTCTAGTTGACAACCGTGAGGAATTCCCTCATATACTTCTATTAGTTACAAAAGCCTTTTTCTTTTTTCCCCACGCTTTAAGGTATAGAGACTTTTTCAGGTGAGCACACATGAAGAGGTTTGTATCAGAATGCTGGAATATATGGGCAAAGTGCAGGGCGTGAGCTCAGTATCTTGACAGGAAGTCAGATGTTCATGCACGATCCCCCCAGAAAGTACCCACAGGGATGGCAGCATTAGAACCCCTGTGTCTGGCCCAAAGCTCAGGTGTCATGCCAAGTATTGTATCCAGAGCTGCATGATCCCATTGCACGATGTATAGCAACGCACCAGATAAAAGCTTCTGAAAAGGGGGCCTTGGTCTTTGCTGAGGCTTGGGATCCCATGGAGATTCAGAATAATGCCAATGATTCACACAAACAGCCATAATTTTCTTCTTGTCTTATTTATTTAATTCTATTTTTTATTTATGCTTGTATTTATTTAGGTGCTGAAGATTAGACCCAGGACCTCACTCATGCTAAGCACATACACTACCCATCTGTAGCCATCCTTCTCTGAGTAGCTATCTTTCTCACTTTGCAAACACTATTGACAGGCTACCATCCTTGCAGGAATGCAGGATATGTGTTTTTCTCCTTGTTTCCCAAATGAAGAAATAGGGCATTGGGGAGGGGAAGTGACTTACTTTGTTGCAGCTCGAGGGTTAGAGTCAGTCCTCTACTTTGAGGTATCTGATATCTTTCTTGAACATTTTCTCAGTTACATCTAACCCATTCTATTCACATACTTTATTATTTTTTTAGTTTATAGGCAGTGAAATGTTGTCTTACTCTAAATCATGATACAATGAAGTGAATTTTTTTAAAAGAGAAAGAGAGAGAGAGAGAGAGAGAATTTTTTAATATTTATTTTTTAGTTCTCGGTGGACACAACATCTTTATTTTATTTTTATGTGGTGACTGAGACTGTGGTTACAAGTGGGCACTTCCCATTTTGACACGCCATGTGCATGCACCCTCTGTGCTTTGGTATGCCTTGGTACTTCCATGTTTGTGTTCTTAGCAGTCACTCTGTAGCCCCATTCCAATCTTCTCGCCTTCCTCAGTCCAGTAGGCAGTAAGAGTATCATCGAGTCTAACAACTTACTTTGTTCTTCCTCTTTAAAATTTTATAAGTATAATTCCTTTTAGATGGCACTCTGATTTCCTAAAGAGTTGGGCATTGGTTTTATGCCTCATCCCACAGCAAATGCTGTGGTCCCCACCTGTGCCAAAGCTACTGGTTGAACACACCTGAGGCTGTTGGCCTGAGCACTGCTGTTCTGATGTTGGAACTGCATTTGGACCCACACTCAAGAAAGGCCAACAATGGCAGAATGTGAAGACCTAGAAGCAGCCCTCAACCAGAAAATCTGAAGGGGAGTCAGTGGGTGAAAACCCAGCCTCTCCATCCTCTGAGCACATTCATAACCTCATCTCAGAGTTGGCCTCAGGAAGCACCAACTCACACATGTCCCCAGAGCCTGGCTCAATTCCTGACTTCTATTAGGTCCTTAATAAATGTCCAATGAATAAAATCAGCTCTAAAGTTTATCAGAAATTCATTTATTTATTCATGTATGCAATGAACATTTCTGGAGGACCTATCAGACTTTAGACACTATGCTAGATGCAACATAATATATGTGAATCATCATTTTAAGGAATCTAAAACTTAACATAGTAGATAATACATGCAAATAAATAATCTTATCATCATTATTTGCTTTGTTGTAACCAATGACCCCCACCCCAAATTGAGAAGCATAGAATGATTGACATTTATTAACTCAGTTTCTCTGGGACAGGACCTGGGTGAGGCTTAGCTGGGAGCCCTAGCTCATGGGCTCCTGTGGGGCTGTAGTGGGGCTGTCAGCTATTGCCGCATCATATTGAGGCTGGATATAGCTGGGGGTCCATATCCCAGGCAGCCACTGTTAGAAGGAAGTTGTTCTATTCTGTTTTGTGCTGCTATAATATAATCCCTGTGACTAAATAGTATATTTATTCTTTCATAGTTCTGGAGTCTGGGTAGTTCAATATCAAGGCACTAACATCGGGTCTGGGCCTTTTTACCATGTCCTCACATGGCAGAAGGCTGAAGGGCAAGAGAAAAAGAAGTGCAAGTCCTTACATAATACAAGAGCAGAAGAATGAAAAACTTCACTCAAAAACCTTTTTAACAGCAGCACCAATCCTTTCATTAGGTTCCACTTCCCAACACTGTTGCATTAGAAATTAAGTTTACAACATATAAATTTTGGAGAGGCCAAACACATTCAAAGCACAGAAGATGCTTAGTTTTTCCATGGACCTCTCTATAGTCTGCACACATTTGCCAATAAGGATTTCAAGTAGCTGGAAAAGAAATTTCTCTCTCTCAGCTCTCATCTTTGTTCAGTCATCCTCTTGGTACACTTAATTCAACAATCACAATAAGCAGAATTTCAGATTTTTCCCTAGATTGTCACTATCTGGGAGGACAAAATTCTCTACATATGGTGAAGAGCATATTAGATTTATGAACTCCACCTAAGCCCTCCTTTTCTGGGGAAGTTGGGAATGTTCCAAAGAGCCAGGAAAGAGCCTCCTGATGCCTTGTTTTTGCTGTGGCAGCTCTGAACCCAGAACTTGGCTAATCACCTGGGCAGTGAACAAGTAGGAGTAGATGAGAGCCTTGATACTGGCTCAGTCACCTGCTAGCTCTGTGACTTTGAGGTTATTTAGCCTCTCCATGCCTCAGTTTCCTTATGAGCAGACTGCCTCTGAGGCAAACAGACAACATCAGATATCCCTTGATAAGGTACTGAATCACTGAGTATTAAAGCTCCTTGACTTATAATGGATTGTCCAAAGTATTCATCAGAAGTTGAAAATATCTCAAGTCAAAAATGCATATAAGATTCCTGATCTACAGAACAAAATAGGTTAGCAATACATTGCCCTGTGGAGTGTGAGCTGTCTTCCCTCATGGCCTCATGGCTGATGAGGAGCTGTACCTTGCCGCTGCCCAGCACCACAAGAGAGAACTTGACTGCAATACTAACCAGGGAAAAAGTCAGAATCCAAAATTCAAAATATGGTTTCTATTCAATGCATTTTGCTATCACAACATCCTATAGCTGAAAATTAGAAAGTTGAATCATCAGGAGTTAGAGTCTGTAATGTCTTGATATACAGATATGATAATATAAGTTATCATTATTCTTGGTGAAGACCTTGTAATTGTGGAGGTAAAATTCATTTGCAGAAATTAGAGATAGAAAAATGCAAAGGGATGAGCAGGCAGTGCTAAGCCCCACTCTAGTGTGGTTTGGACCATAGGGACCTCATCACAGTGGGATTAGAGACTGAGCTACAGGTTGGGCTGGAAACTCTTTTTTGTTCTACCCTCAGATGGGGGGGGGCTGCATTTTTCAGATGACAGTGATATCCCAGAATGTTGGGGTCACCTTCTACAATGCCATGTTGCCTCATGTTGTTTCTCTTTTAGGCTTGCATTGAATGGGTCATGACTCAGCTTGGTAAATATTTACTCATGTCCAAAGTACTTGCCAGGTATTTTTCTTGGCATTGAAGGGTACACAAAGGTGCTTCAATGATTGTGCTCTCTAGTAGAGGAGATGGTAGAGGAAGTACACACAACAGTGTGCAGGCTCTCATCTGCAGAAGTGATTAAGTGAAGGACAATGCCCCTTAGGATTCGAAGATGATTTAGTGGATGAGGCACTTATCCTGAGTTTTGGCCATGGTGGAGGGATGTTTCAGGGACAGGGACAGAAAGGATAGGGAGAAGGGAGTTCACTGGGGCTGTCAAATCTGCTTTTGCAAGGAGAGAAGCTGTAGTAACCATCATCAGGGAGGCTCCCTTGGTTCTCAGCAAGATTCTGGTGCTCAGGAGTCTTGTCCTTGAAGCTACAAAGAACAAAACAAACAAACAAACAAAACTATCCAAATCAGTGGGATTCTAGGAATCAGATGTCCAATCTCTTTGGGGTGGGGACTGGGGATGGATGAACATCAAGGCTTATCTGAGTTGAGTGGTGGCAGAGCTGAAGAAGTCCATGTATCTAGAGAATAGGAAAGGGAAGACAACAGAAAGGAGATCAGAGAGCTAGTAGTCCAAGAGCAGGAGCCAGGGGCCACAGACCCCTTGCACTGGCTTTGTGGTGTGTGGGTGGCAGGCATGGAGGACCAAAGGGGATCCTGACTGGCCATAGGCTGGGTGTGTCTAGAGAGAAAAAATAGGGAAGGCAAGGGAAGGCTTGAGACCACAAGGGGTGGCCTCGGTGGGACAAGAGGGGTATGATGTTGATGCTCCAACATCACCATGTGGGTAAGTCACTGAGAGGTAGAATATGACTGATGTGTTCCATTTTCTGATGCTATAACTGAACACACAGCTATCTTTCTTCCTCTTCTTTTAAAGCACTAACATCATCATGGGGGCCTCACCCTCGGGACATATGTAATCCTAATTACCTCCCAAATGCCCATTACCTAACACCTAATTACCTCCAACTACCATATGAATTTGGATATTAAGTTTCCATCACAGAAATTTTAGGGAGGCACTTTCAAACCCTAGCAGGGAATGTGGCCAGGAGGATGATTGAAGAGGACAATCAGGAGCAGCATCCTGAGCACCAATCACAGGGCACTCTTTTCTTAGTTGCTCTTCTTTCCCAGCTCATAAAATCCCTGCTCCATCCTTTCTACAGTGGCTCCTGCTGACCCCTGTGCCTGGGAGCTACAGCTACACTGTTTCCTTCTTACAGTTTTTTTCCTTTCTCCTAGCAGCTGCAGGGTGTGGCTCTCTGCACACAAAATGCAGGCAACATCTGACTGACCCTGCAGCAACCCCAAAGCATATGCTTGCCCCCAGCTGGGCCCCTTTCCACTGGGCCTTGTGCTGTTGGGAGGCCAGGGCTGTGTCATTTGGCTCAAGCTGATCAGAGTCTGGTTTAATTCCTGATAGCAAGTGAATTTATAATGTCCTCTGAGAGGGGTTCCAATGCACCCATCCCTTCTCGGTGAGTATCATTTCCCAGACAACTAAAAGGCAGAGAGGCTGAACTTCTAGTCCCCAATTTTCCAGCTCAGGATGCTTACCTAGATTTTACCTGAATCAAAACACTGACATTGTGTAACATTCCTGTTTGCCCATGTGCTGAGGTCTTGGACTTGGAAGGGGGACCACTAATGATACCTTTGTTGAAAGCCCCATCCTGAAAGCTTCCAAGAGTGGATATAGGCTGATGGAGGCTGGGATCTCACCCAACATCCACATCTATCTTTTCCATGTTATTTTCCCCTATCTTAAGACATATATTTTATTTCAAGTTTTCTTCCTTTAGAATTCTTTTTCAGATATTTTACTCTGATAGGGTGCAAGAGGCTTTCATCACTAAGCAATTTATTTTTTCTGCTTATGAAACTGGGAATATTGTATCTTAGTGATTTCTTCCCTCAATAATTTTGAATAGTTTTTTCATGGACTTTTTTACACATCATGGTGCAGATAAGATATCAGATTTCTGTCCAATTCTGATTTCCTCTTGAGCAAACTGTTCTTTCTTCTTTGCAACAGGGTTGGTTTTCTTTTCATTCTTTGGATTCAGGAGTTCAACCAGAATGCATCTGGGAATTGTTTTGTTTTATTTCATTCATCCTATCTGGTTGTGAAAGCTTTTGATTTGAAGAATCGAGTCTTTCACTTTCAAAAAATTCATTTTTAAAATTCTCTCTCTCTTTTTTTCTTCCTGGGAAACATTTAATTTCATGCCAGGTGTCTTGCATCTCTGCTCTAAAGTCTCTTATCTTTTAAATTGTGATTTAGGCATCTTATCTTTTTGAAAGTTTATTTTTAGTTAACCAATAAGAATTCTATTTATTTATGGGCTACAATGTGATATTTCAATATATGTATACATTGTGTTATGATTAAATCAGGTTAATTATCATATCTACCTCCTCAAGCATTTATTATTTCTTTCATTCATTTGTTCTCTCAACAGAAGTCATCTCTCTGTTTCCTTGGCTTAACCTCTCTATTCAAGGTACTGAGTTTCTTTGGGACATGGGTTGGAACATTTCTTTGCCTAACATGGTATAGCTTTCCTTACCATCTATACCAGGGAGACTGTGCACTTCTCAGAGGCAGAATGAAACATGCAACCAACTCTTCAAAGAGGTCCACAATGTCTGGATCAGCGAGCTCAGAGGACTGGGGAGCCCAGGAAGGTCAGTATGGCCCTCTGTATGTCACTTGGGAGGAGGTATTCTCCCAGAATTTATGAAATGGAGAAACTCTGGGAGGAACATGGCTTCTCAGCAGACACTGTGGTAGCTAGTACCTATGAAGAAATTTTAAAGATATACTTTGGAAAAAATGAAATCCTTGCCTAAAAGTTACACTGCTAAATCTTACTAATTTGCCATTTTTAGTACTCAAAAATTTTTGATTTTTCTTTTCTTGTTTAAAACTACTGATTTTTTTTTGTTCTAGAAGAAAACAATACTGAAAACTATTAAGAGGGAACTTTCAAAATAGTATTATCTTTCATTTGTAATTGGATACCAAGTATAACAAAGAGATTCAGCTATGTAAGTTTTAAAAGAGAGGTGGCAAGATATTTCACCTATTTGCACATTTTAGATGAAAATGATCACTCCTGATTGAAAGTGAAAACTTCTTGGATAGTATTGATTATTTTGAGCCATCTTAGCCAGGATGCATAAAGCCACATCAAATACCCCAGCATTAAGCCAGGCGCAGTGAGGCATGCCTATAATCCCGGCAGCTCTGAATCCTGAGGCAGGAGGATTGGAAGTTCAAAGCCAGCCTCAGCAATTTAACAAGACCCTGGGCAACTCAGTGAGACTGTGTCTCTAAATAAAACATAAAAAATGGGCTGGAGATGTGGCTCAGTGGTTAAGGGCCCCTGGGTTCAATCCCTAGTACCAAAACAAACAAACAAAGCAACAACACAGCATTATCTGCTTCCCTTACCTTGGTAGCTGGTCCAGGGATTGGTACATAACCAAAATTAGGCAGTAAAAATCATTGCCAGATCTCCCTACAGCCATCAGGAAAGTCAGTCCTTCTCCCACTGGGAACCAGAATTATCAGGAAGGAAAATGTCCACTTTTAGGTTCCTCCCGCCATCTCCTCTGTCTCAAATCATCATGGAGTTGTGGGAGACCTTCCAAAAAGTAAGGCTAACATAGAGGAGATGATAACAAGATGGAATCCTAATAACACCATTGTGTTAGGTAGTAGCTAGCAATGAGCAGTGAAATGCAGGCAAGGTCACAAGTATTCTTTAAATTACTTTAGGGTCTTCTTTAATCTATTTCAAAGTAGACAAAGCAAAGGATGGTAGTTAATTTATAGAAAATAAACAGAAGCAAAGGAGCTAATGGGAAAATACGTCAAAAGAAAAGGATTGGTGGGACTAACTCTTGACAGGGTCCATTGATGTTGATGTGAAGCTAGGAATAATGGCTAGAGGTGTTTCCACTTGTCTGGGAAGGAAGATTCCTTTAGTGGTGCAGGTGTACTATGGTCACTTCTGACCAACTATTGACCCCAGTGCCCTCCTTAACATAGGCTTGACTTGTAGAGCCCATTATTACTAACATGTGCTGCAAGAGTTCATTAGAAATGAGGGTTCCCCAAGGGCTGGCATAAATGATGTGATCCCATTTTTCCTAGTGAATATTTATGTTCAAGTCTAGACCATGTTCAAGTCTACTTATTGTATCTCTCTTTCTCTCCTTTTTTTTTCTTTTATGGGAGGTTTTCAATTTTATGTCTAAGGCTTTTTAAAGCAAGACTAATTAGTTTTTTTTTCCTTTCTCTCTCCCTCCTTCATTCAGTTGTGCAATGGCAACAGCTGTTGTTTTGTAAATTACATCTGAATTATGGTTATTGGGCTCAGAGAGGTTAAGAGTCTCCCCAAGGTTACAAAGCAGTGAAAGAAATGGAATTCTCTCCAATATATCCCTGGAAAGAGGACAGCATGCAGACTTCCCTGGTACTAGAAAGCAAGGGACAGAATAATTGGGAGTGCCTGTCCACACCATTCTGTTGTCCCTTCTATTTACAGAAGATCAATGCTTTGTCTCATATTCAACACCACAATTAAAAGTCTAATTGACAGGACAAACAGATAAGCTTCTCTGGAGGGTGTTTGTCTGATTTGTGTAGGTAAACATTAGGAAGCAATTGTTTGATTCAGAAGTGATTGCCCCTCCAACTTGTGGAAGACTGCATAAGATTTGTTTATTTTTAATTTGGCCAGAAAATCCTACTTTATGTTTCTAATTGGTATCAGCTGTTGCATCTGCCTTCTCAGATTCATGGTTCTGAAACAGCAAGAATACTTCCTGTCGCTGCCAGGGTTTAAAATAAACTGATACTGAGTCATGGTAAGTGACCTCACACACACAGCAAGTGACCTTACAAGTGTGTTCTGATAGGTCAACTGTGTATTTGACAAGCTGGTGTTCACTTTTTATACCCATAGGAAAAATCATGCAATGTTCTGAATGTTGGTAGACCTTGTGTGGGTGGTAGGGGGGTTAATTCTTTGGCTAATTAGTATCTTTTTTTTTGATACTAAGGATTGAAGTCATGGGCCCTGGAACAATGATCCACCTCCCCAGCCCTATTTTATATTTTATTTAGAGACAGGGTCTCACTGAGTTGCTTAATGCCTCACCATTTCTGAGGCTGGCTTTGAACTCACGATCCTCCTGCCTCAACCTCCTGAGCTGCTGGGATTACAGGTGTGTGCCACAGCACCCAGTGCTACGTAGTATCTTTATGACATTCTGAAGATTGCTAAACTTTTATGAATATAGGAGGTTTTACCTTTAAAATGGAAAATATGTTCCTGTAAAGAGGTTTGCAAAGTGCCTGGAACATGGCAGATATTCAATGTGACATTTCTTCCCTCACACAGAGATAGTTTCAGTTGCAAGAGCTGCAAAACTTTTTCACTCAGTTACAGTTGTCTTTCCATTACCTCTCTGGGTCTTCTTCCTATCTGACTTCATCATCAAGGTTCCTTCTCTCTAGAGTAGGGCTTGACCAGGCTTGCTCCCACATAATATTCTTTGTATCTCCCTCCCTCCCCACCCTTCTCTCTCTCTCTCTCTCTCTCTCTCTCTCTCTCTCTCTCTCTCTCTCTCTCTCTCTCTCATTCTCTCCCTCCTGCCCCGTTGCTAACAGTGACCTGAGAATAAGCTATGTATTCTCCCCAAATCATGAAATGTCAAGGTGTTTACAGAAGGTTATCTCACACACACTAGTAGTAAGACAGGCTAGAGAGAGTTATTATTTCTAAACATTGTCCTTGCTAATCTTTATGATTTATATGGTAGATGGACAAAAACATCCAGGAGTCTTGAATGGAGGTTAGCACACTATCCCACTCTGTTAACAACATATGTAACAAAGTACACTGCATTTATCATTTGTATTTTATTTAGAGACAGAGTCTCACTGAGTTGCTTCAACTACTTTGAAATTAAAGTAGTTCCTATAAGGCTGGGAGTGTGACCCAATGGTAGAGTACTTGATTAGCATGCTTAAGACCCTGGATCCCTGTATTTGATTCCCAGCACACACACACACACACACACACACACACACACACACACATACAGATACTCTGAAAAGTCACCAGTGCCAATGAGCCTGTGCCAAGGCTGTCATTATCATTAGAGTGCTACTCTGAAAATGCTGTGGTAGTCAATCTCTGAAATTCCGTCTCCTAAGTCCCCCTCCTTGTGTACATATGTGACTACTTATATCAAAGGAAAGAGCTTATGTTTTCTCCCCTCAAGCCTAGGCTGATTCTGTGGCCACTTTGACCAATACAACATAACAGATCAGACTTCGTGGGTCTTTTGAACCCAGGACTTAAGAGAGCTGGCAGTTTTAGCTCTCTTCTTCTTACCATGCTCATTCCTATGTCACTTACATTGACATCCATCTGCCTCCCTAAGAGGAGCCAAGGCCATGTGGAGGTGTAGTGTTATCAGTCCCAGTGATCTCATAGCTGATCTACAGGAGAAATCACCAGTCCTGTGAATGAGCATCTTGTATGGTTCTAGCTCATTTTATCAGTAGATGGCCAAAACCAATAAGCCATTCAGTCCAAGGGCCAGTTAGCAGGAACCCAGTGAATTCAAGCTCTCTGAAAAATGATAAAATAGGTGTTTATGGTGAATGATTAAGCTTTGGAGTGATCTATTGCAGGAACAAATAATTGAAACAATGATTACCCTTATTCTGGGCAGTCTCACCCTTGCGTTTCATTGGAACTACAATTTTGACTAAATTCTGTAGGATGTAATTCTAAAATCTCATAAAATCTGTATTTAAATCACAGCCGTTATATCAAGTAATTAGTTTAACTCAAGTTTCACTGACACCACTTAAACAAAACATGTATTGATCTATTTATCTTGTTTTATTTAAAACTAAAATGGGCTCATCCATTTGGTTCATGTTCTTTATTCACACATTTGGTATAGAGACTAAGGAGCAGAGTTACTAGGCTTTGATTTATGGGCAATCCTTCCCGGCTTTGTACATCCAGTCCTACTAAAGCACTCAGCATGTGGTTGGTGTGCAGAAAAAAAATTTTTTTTTGCCTTATCTGAGGGTTTTCCTTTGCTCTGCCCAGAACAAGCTGTCCCCATAGCTGCAAGTGTGTCCCCCATTCCACTCATCAACAGTCATTTAAGTCAAGTTCTTCCTTCTCACATTTATTTGATTTTTGTCTTAATGAATCTGAACCATTCCATAGCACTCCATCCTGACTCAGCAATTTTCAAATTAAATGCTAAATGGCATCTAAAATGCTGTACATGTTTATCTCTGATTAAAACTTAGGATAAGAAAAGTGCTTTAGAACAAACAATAACAAAGCCTTGTAACTCACTATTTCCTCAGTTTCAAAAATACCATGGAAAGCCTGGTGCTGTGGCACACGACTATACTCCCAGCGGCTACGGAGGCTGAGGCGGGAGAATTTCAAGTTCAAAGTCAGCCTCAGCAACTTAGTGTTGCCATAAGCAACTGAGACCTGTCTCAAAATTAAAACAAAACAAAGCAAAAAAAAAAAAATGGAATGGGGATGTAGCTAAGTGGTTAAGCACCCCTGAGTTCAATCTTTGATACCGACCTACCTCCAAATACAAATGGAAATGATTTATTAGTAGGAAACAACCCAGGAAAAAATTAGACCAACTCTTTCCATTCTGTATTCTCCCACTACTTCTAATACAGTTTGGGCATGCATGCATAAAAGTTATAACAACAGCTAACATCTAGTAGCTTTTAATAACCAAGCAATTAGAGCTCCTACTATGTGCCAGGTGCCGATCTAAGTGAGTTTTATTGTTGTTGTTGTTCAACCCACTTATTCCCTCAATAACCTTATGAGAGCCCCATTTTGCTGTGGAGGAGGAAGTTGGAGCACAGAAAGGTTAAACAACGTGCACAGGATCATAAAATTATGATGCTGTGTAGATAGAATTTAAATAGAAGTATTCAATTCTAAGTCTAAATAGCTTTAAGAGTCAATACTGAATATCTTAGCCAAAGAAAACAAGAAGCTAACAGCCACTGGAAAGGCACTCTTTGTCACTTTGTACCTCTCATAAGAAGTACAGTCATCCTAATGAGAATAGTCATGCCTTTTATGCATGCCTTTTAGTCATCCGAATGAGAATAGTCATGCCTTTTAGTCCTGAAAATTGCTCTTATTGTTATCACATTCTATGTGAGTATTTAGCATGTGTAGAAGCATTTATTTAAATTATATGCTTACAAATTATATGCATACATGTATACATGTGTATGTGTGTATATCTACCTATACTTACAAGAGTATCTATAAATATATAGGTAGATATAGATGTGCAGGATGTACCTCAGACATCTATGTGTTCATTATATATAATACCTGTATATATATGAGGGGAAGAAGACTAAACTAAATTTAACTGAGTCACTAAATAACTTTGTTTCAAACACTTCTTGTTCACTTCTTCATTTACCCTAGGCCTTACCTCTTGTTGCAGCTATCTCTACAGAAGCAAGTTCTGCACAAGTTTCCACAAGTTTCCAGCAGGTGTAACCCAACATCTTCTGACATTGGGCATCTCTGGGACAACAAGCACTTACAAATTAAACTTGGAGAAGTGGACAGACTACATTGTGACCCTGGATATGAAGGATGGCAGCTAACAGAGAGGTTTTTCTTTCTTTTTTTTTTTTAAATAGGAACAAAACTTTATTTTTTTCTTCTTTTTTTATTGGTTGTTCAAAACATTACAAAGCTCTTGACATATATTTCATACATTAGATTCAAGTGGGTTATGAACTCCCATTTTTACCCCAAATACAGATTGCAGAATCACATCAGTTACACATCCACAGTTTTACATAATGCCATATAGGTAACTGTTGTATTCTGCTACCTTTCCTATCCTCTACTATCCCCCCTCCCCTCCCCTCCCATCTTCTCTCTCTACCCCATCTACTGTAATTCATTTCCCTCCTTATTTATTATCCCATTCCCCTCACAACCTCGTATATGTAATTTTGTGTGGTGAGCTGTACTTATAGACCGTGGCCACCATTAGAAGATGGCGCCGGCTTCCACTGTAGCCTGTGATAAACAACTCCTGATATGGAGAGTTGGCGCGCAATCCCTTATCATCCTATGAGAAAGGTCCACGTGGCGGCTTGGGATTGGGATAGGGGGAGCTTTATTAGGCTGTGCTTGGGTGTGTGGGGTGCAGGCGCTAGCAGATGATACATGAATCAAGGCCTGAATAAACTGCTGAAAGAAGAATCCTGAGTCGTGTCCTCCTTTGCCGGCTGGGGGTCGCGACAGATTTTGTCTCCTATCACAAGTCCTCTCTCTCACTCTCTCTCTCTCTCTCTCTCTCTCTCTCTCTCTATATATATATATATATATATATATATATATATATATATATATATACACCACAGTCTGGCTGGGCACAATTCAGGAGCCACTTGTCAAAAGAAACTAACTTTATTTTTAGAACTACAAACGCCAAGCAAAACAGCTCCTCAGGAAAAAAAAAAAAAAACCCTCAGAGCCCAACTGCCACCACCAGCTTCCACAAGCCTCTCACCCACACAAACCTCACCACCTCCCACAATCCTCCTGCTCTTGAGGCCGATTAGCTGGGTCGCATGGGCGGAGCCAAAGAAGACCCCAATGAGCAGCTCTGTGGTCTGAAGGGCAGGCAAACAGCCCAATGAGCAGCTCCGTGGAGGAGCCAATCAGTTAGATGTTGCTGGGGCCGCTGTGAGCCAATCATCAGCTGGCAGTCTGAAGGGCAGGGAAACAGCCCAATGAACATCACCATAGAGGAGCCAATCAGCTAGATGTTGCTGGGGCCTCTGTGAGCCAATCATCAGCTGGCAACTGGAAGTTTGCTGGGGCCCCTTTGGCTGTGGCTCTCAATATATATATATATATATATATATATATATATATAGAGAGAGAGAGAGAGAGAGAGAGAGAGGATAAATTTAAGATTGTCCATACAGCTGGGGACCAGAACCACTGTGGCATATGTCACAGGGTCTCCTCACACTGGAATACATACACATTCATAAACATTCACTGTAGCTCATATAGAAGCCTCCATGGGCCTCAGCTCTGTGCCCAGAGCAGGACCCCGTGCAGAGAGGTACACTAGGTCCTCAGCAGACAGTTCCCAGGTTTACCCCCACCCATACCTCCTTTCTGGAATTGGTGCCAAGGCATAGGGTAATGTGATCTGTGGAGACTGGAATATGGTCAGGGGAAATGGTAATCCCAGATAACCTGATGCAGTTGGTGAAAGACAAGAAGCTCTTGACCATCCTGTCCAAATTCTGAGGGATCTTCAACCACCTTCATCGGCTGCCAGAGAGAGGAATTAGCAGACTACATAAAGTCATGTACACACATTAAATGGCAGTACAAAAAAGAAAAGGAGTGCAAAATTTCCTAATTATGTGGGGCCTATTATTAAGTTATGAGAGAAACTAAATGTGTCTGTAGAGGATATTCTGATTTTTGCGACTCCAAAATGGTGTGACCACTTTGGAAAGCAGATTGGAGATTCCTTAGAAAATTTTCAATGGAATCACCATTTGACCCAGCATTCCCACTCTTAGATGTATACACCAAAGACTTAAAATCACACCATAGTGATGCAGTGATATCAGTGTTCATAGCAGCTTAATTCACAGTAGCTAAACTGTGGAAACAATCTAGATGCCCTTAAACATTTGAATGTATAAACAAACTGTGGTACATTTGCAGAATGGAATATTCCTTAGCCTTAAAGAAGAATGAAATATAGCATTGACAGATAAGTGGACAGAGTTGGGAATATCATGGAACAAAATAAGTCATTCCCCAAAAGCCAAAGCCCAAATATTTTCTCTGATAAGTGGATCAGGTCCATAATATTCTGGGGGAAAGTCAAGAGAATAATGGGAAATTTTGGATTGAGCAGAGGAGAGGAGGTGGAGGGGAGGGTGTATGGGGGCAAGATGGTTGAATGAGAAAGACATTACTACACTTTGTAGGTATGATTTAATGAATGGAGTGACTCTGCAACATCTACAACCAGAGAAATGAAAATCTGTGCTCTATTCGTGTAAAAAAATCCAAAATATCTAGATTTTAATTTTCTTAGTAGGATCTTTGGCCCAGAGGATTCACAGCCAAAGAGCTACAGGCAGAAGCTGGAGGTAAAACAATGGCCATAGGCAAAGTCTCAAAGATAAAGAGAAGGAGGAGCAAGATAGAGCAAACTGAATTGGAAGCATATACATGAAGATTCAGATGTACTAATTACTGTGGAAGTTTTTCAGAATAGAGCAAAGTAAACTATAGAGGGCCATTGAAGAATTGAAGCAAATACTGGTACCTGCAGCAGAATGGGAAAAATGTTAAAACTGAGTTAAAATTATAGAACCTTTATTTTATCCATCTTTAATAAAATTTTGAGAACAAGGTACATCCATGATGTGTCACTGTGTTGGGCAAACTTAAGAAGATGCAGTTGATGAAACTTCTGATTCTGAATGACACCTGCAGAGGTGCCAACACTAAATCATCTACCCTTGCCTTTTCTCTTGTTGCAACAGCCCAGGCTGCTCCTAGGATCATACCTGGGGCTGCACCTTTTCCCTCACCAGTGACCCTGAGTACTCGTCTCCAGCTGACCCTACCATAATAACTTTGTTCAGACAAATACAGACCTCTGTCATGCCCAAAGGAACTCCTCACATTGATGCTGTGATAGCCCCTCCAGGGCCAGAGGCTGGGTTGATCTACACACCCTACAAATACCTGACACGTTGGCACCAGCCACTTCAGTTCTTGAGTGCCCTTTGAACCCAATGGTGTATGAGGTGCAGTGTCCTACTAAAGTTCAAAGGCACGTTGTGTGTGTCCATCCTTTCCAAAGGATTGTGACTGAAGGTGGAGCTGACACTGGCAACTCACCTATGAACTTCTTATCTCTGAACTCTTTGCCCAGTAATGACCTGACCATGCCTGCCTGCTATCACTTAAATGGTTATTGCCTTTCCTTGCCTGTGGTCATTGCAGCAGGTAACATTGACAGTGAAAAATGACACTATGATTTCTTTCATCTTCATGTCAAATATATTTAATCTGAATATTTTGTATGTTTATCAAATATTTTGTATGTTTTATTATCGGGAAAGTAAATTTATGAAATAATAGATGAGTAACATTTGTGAGTAATGTTGGCTCTGAACAATTTTTGAAAACTTAGTTGACAAAATATTGGATCAATGAAAAAGAAGCATGAATTTTGAAATCTGAATGCATTGGTTCTCAGTACTTTTTCTCTTACATATTTTTTTAGTTATCAATGAACCTTTATTTTATTTATTTATATGTGGTGCTAAGAATCTTACCCAGTGCTTTACATAGGCTAGGCGAGTGCTCTATCATTGAGTTATATCCCCAGCCCATCATTTAAAAAAAAGTAACATTTTTAGTTGCAGATGGACACAATGCCTTTATATTATTTATTATATGTAGTGCTTAGGATAAAACCCATGGCCTCACACATGTGAGGTAAGTACTCTACCACTTAGCTATAATCCCAGTCCCTGTATCATCATTCTTTATTGAATTTACTTCTTATTAAAGTATGCAGTTTTAAGACATATTTTTACAGCATTATGTAATTTTAGCATGGTTAGATTGGAGTGATGCCTATATGTTACCATAGAGCAGACATTTATATTTTGTCTAGACTTTATTATTATCTTGGTAGTTTTCATGCTCTCTCTATATAGAACCCAACCTATTTCCAATGAGAAACATGTCATTTAATGTATTTATCACCATTGGTACAAGTTTATAATGTACGTTTCCAACTTGTTTTATATGTATGTGATATATTACAAAAAAATTCTTCTTGAGAAAAGGATACAAAAATGTAAAACCACAATATTTATAAATGAAAATTGCCAATTGTTTCCCAGCCCTTTCTTATATTGGGTGTCTTGAGATTCAGTTAGCTAATGAATGGATCAATTAATTAAACACTTACGAAATTTAGTTGGGATTTCACTTAGCTTGCAATATAATTATTCATTTTATTTCACCTACTCACCCACATTGTTATTTTAGTGAATGTTATAATACCAACCTGAAAAACAACCTAAAAAGCAAACTGAGGGGTATGGGAGGAGAGTACTGATGGTGATGGGGGTCACCAGGGTAACTACTTTGTAATTCATTGAGATCTACCTCAGGCATATCTACCTCTTTTCAGTGTGTCTTATTTTATAGAATGAGTTGAAAAAGCAACTCTTATCAAGGAAATATAATTTTATATAAAAATTTATCAAGAAGGACTAATATTAAAATTATTAACAAACACACAAAACTGTAAATTCTATACATAATAGACTGTTATGTCTTTGGAACCATAAAAACAACTCCTGCTCCAAGTCTTGCTGACTAATTCCAGGTGCTGTGCACTATAGGTGTCATCTCTCCTGTGTTCCAGGGCCGAAATTACTTCTCTCCCAGGTGTTTTACAGGGTCTATAACACAGAATCAGGTAAAAAGGTCACTTGGATGAGTTGCTGGCCACAGAGAGTGGCCAGGACCACAATTGTTCTCAGGATATGCAAGATGAATTTGGGCCCTAATCTCTCCTGGGGTCTGGGCAGGGAGCACTGAGGCTGGTATGCTGCCCACAGCTGAGAGTGTTGTCTGTGGGAAGAGTGTCTATGAATGTCCTCAGGAGGAAATTCTTCTGAAGCTGCTCCCATAGAAAGTAAACAGGAGGCAATGGGAAGGGTTCTCTAGGACATTTGGGTGTAAAGGCTGAGTAGCACACACCTGGGACCCTGAGGAGCAGCACCTGTGATGACACAGAGTGGAGCAAGGACCCTGGCTCCTCCAGCCCTACCCTCTTTAGCTGTATCTTCAGAGAGCTCCATGCACTGATTTTAACCAAATTGTACCTCCCCTTGCATAGCCATGGTCACATGCAACTGGGGACACTTGAGTGCTCTAATTTCTTCTGATTCACTGCATAAAGTACAACAAAAAAAAATTTAAGAAACCAATGGAGAATATTTTAATTTTGACCTCTGCTCTCCCTCCCATTTTTTTCCACACTCAAATTGCCACTTCCTAAACTGTTTCATCACTTTTGCTGCATTGAGCCCACATTTTAAACTAGGAGAGGGCCCCTGGAAACAATTCATGTTATGGGAACAACTTTCCAACTGTGTAATCTTGACCTAGGAAAGGAAGGGTAAATTCATGCATGCTCAGAACCAGCAAAGGCAGGAGAACCCAGCTATTCAGTGGTCAGTAAAATAGAACCAGATTGTTTATGTCTCATGCATCAGGCAACAACTCAATATTTCTGAAGCCCCCTGCACTCAAGCTCAGTACATGGACATGCAGTATTGCTCAGCATGATTCAGTGGTGTGGCCTGTGGTCAAAACCAGGGCAAGACAAAGAATGCTAGTGCAGAGAGATTTAACAGAAATTAAAGGTCCAAGGACCTCAAAGATCTGAATGAGGATAGCACATTCAGAAAAGTCATAAATGTGGGAAATATGAAACATATAAAAGCTACAAAAGCTATACATAAGAAAGGATAAATAAGAGAACCAATAGGAAATCAATTACGTACAGATTTCTGGTCCTTTACTCCTCCTCTTTCTCCTCCTCCTTTTCTTCCTCCTTCTCCTCCTCCTCCTCCTCCTCCTCTTCCTCCTCCTCCTCCTCCTCCTCCTCCTCTTCCTCCTCCTCCTCCTCCTCCTCCTCCTCGTCTTCCTCCTCCTCCTCCTCTATGTCTTCTCTGTGGACCATGGCCATGATGGTGATGATGTGGCCTTAGAAAAAGGAAAGGCAGAGTTAAAGTCAAGGTAAGAACTGAGTTGCTCCTTTTCCTGGTGTTCTAGAACCCACAGTCAAAGCTCTCCATTCTTCCTCTTGTCTGCATTCCTGTCTCCTGGCCTCCATCACCTCACCTCTGCAATGAGAAATAGATCTAGCATCCCAAGAGCTCTTTTCCAGTTCACATTCTGCCACTGTACTTGGTAGGGATTCTGAGTCATCCTGTTCCTCCAAGAGGCAGCCACAGTCTCCCTGATTTTATGGACTTAGGCCTCTTAAATACAAGCAAATTCAGATTTTCCTCCTAGTCCCAGGGCTTGGGAATTAGATGAAGACTTGAGGTTAGAAACATGTTCAAGGAGGAACTTCTCTCCATTCTTTTACAGGAGAACACAGTGGCCTATTCAAGGAGAACTGAAACAATTTTCTTTTAAGTCTCCCACATTTGGGAGTTTATTTCAACCAGAAATAGACAAAACACAGAAGAGAAAGTGCTGCTCTAAAAAGAGAACATTCAGAGTGGAATTGTGACTTCATACTCACTGCTTATCACTAGTGAGAGCTTCAATTACAGGTTTTCAAAGTGCTTCTAAGAAAGTATGTCCCACTAGATTCTTTCCATTGTCGATCAAACCTAAAGTGCAGATCTTATTTCTTTCATGCATGATGCAAAAAAATAATCAATAACGAAAGCCAAGCTACTTGATGTTTATTACAGGTGAATTTAGGACAGAATGGGACTTAACATGAAAGATTGTGTTTAACTGGCAAAGCAAAAGTTGTCTTCTTATGAACAGGATGTCAGAAGGTCTACTAACTCTTATTTTTATGAAAATAACACATATTTCTGTTTATTTCTATTTTATTCCCATTTCTCATTTCCCACATGAGTAGGTGAACTCAAATCCTACCAGGAAACATTTCTCATTTTGCCATACCCCAAGGGCTGTTCCTACCTGCAGGCTCCTCCTCATCAAAGCTGGACTCATAGTCCTTGTTCCATATCCAACCTTTAGAGACACAGACACCATCAACAGAGTTACTTAAGATTGACTCATGCTTTCTTCTACACAATTAAGCTTATGATGGTTGCTAGGGTTGGATGTTTTTTATCCCATACTGGATTCTGTGATTGAGGCTTGGTTCTCAGTATGGCCACAATGTGATTTGTGAAATCTGTGTGAGGAAGGGTCTGCTTGGAGGTGTTGAGGACATTTGACAGTATGAGAGTCAGAAGTAAGAATATAGATTTCTCAAACCCTTGTTAGATCTTGTTATATAAGAAGAGCAAATGAATCATCTGATCCTTGCTGGCTTCCTGTCTCCCCATGTGATGTCTCCCTCCTGCACCTGCATCCCTGCTGACACCACCAATCATGCAATGCAGGTAAGAGGGTATTGACTAAAGCCAAATGTTTGCCAGTGCCATGCTTTTGTATCTCCAGAACTGTAAGCTAAACACACCCAACTGTATAATTTATTCAGTTTCTGGGTTTCCTTATTAGAAAGAAAAACATAGTGATACTAATATTAATAGTCAGGATCATCCTCATCTCTGTTCTGGGTTCTCAGACCCTCTCTGAGTTCTGGGGAGTCAGAGGCCTCAAACAGGATGCTGCAAACAATTGCAAACCTTCTAATGAGAGAGTGGAGCTGTAAGGAGTCAAATTTTAACTACTTTCTTCCATTGGAACATTATCACTGTCTCCTTGAAACAGACCAAGCTGACATGCAAAATGTAATGCCAACAGTTTCAGGAATATAAACACCAGAATATATACTGTGCCAGCACCAGACCAGTTGCTCACAAGACAAAAGGAAATGCTCTCTGCTTTATGCACATGGGTCTACTGGCCACTTTGAAAGTATTGTTTTAAAATTAAAATAAAACTTAAAATACTGTTATTTTGGATGGCCAAGACCTGGAGTTCAAAGGTGAAGCAGGCAATAATTTCCTTCCCCTGGGTTTCCTTGGACAGCAGTTTGCCAGCATGTTCTCACTCCTCATACTCCCCATTTATAAGTAGACTCTGGAGTCATGCAAAAGTGAAAATTGCCAGGAACTCTCTGAGGGCCTGAGGAATCTACATAAACAAAGTCAACATTAAGATCCAGATGGCTCTGCACAAGGTCAAGCACGTCCCACCTAGAGCTCATGAGATATGTGTGTGAAAAGCTTGGACACAATGCTATCTTCTTAACTTACCTACTGATTCTGGCTAGTCCTGGTCAGATCCTAGGTGGATACCTGGTTCGTTGCAGAGCCCCACATGCCTGACAAGTGAGATCTTAGCATAGAGTTGCATTTATCAAATGATGACATGGACTAATATGAAGACACGCTGCCCAGGGAGGAGTTCAGGGATGAGAAGGAATGATGACCACAGTGGTTCTACCCTCACGGTGACCAGTCAGTGTCAGTATCCATGTATGTGTGAATAGAAGGACCTAGACAGCATTTGAGACTGACAGTATGAAGACCTATCATATATACTGTCCATGTGGTATCCTGCAGGCCACACAGGGGGCAGCACAGATCTAAACTAGGGATCGGACAACACTGCTGTGCTGAGCTGGACCTTCACTAGAGCCCATCTTTTGCTCTGTAACTAGATGAGCTGCAGTTGTGCTGATCAGGCCCCATGAAAATCCATCCAGTTAAAACATATTTCTTCAAAGAAATGTCTACAAAAAGACCCAATAAGGTAGCTTTCAGTGTCAGTTGGAACATGCAAAGTAAGCCCTTCCTTAGCTACAGTAACCTCTGGCCTGTGTATCTCCTCTGTCTCAGATACCCACCATAAGGGAGCATAGTGTATTGGTGGACCTGAGGGTCACTGTTAAGGATTGGCCCTGTCCAGAAACTTGTGCCTAGAATGAGGATTGGAAAATGAATTCTGACACCTCTCACAGAAAATGTATATGAACGGGAAAATTTTTCATGAGTGAAGTGTTGTGAACAATCACATGCACTGACTAAATACAGGGCCTACTGACAGGTGAGGTTTGCTATTAAACGAAGTTGCTACTGGTGCAGTGACAGAAATGAACCCGAGCTTTTTCCTTATAGACTGTCGTGAAAATTTTCTGGGTTTTGATGGGATATGTTTTGCATGTTAATTGAGGTATTGGTGTGGAATGAACTGCACACATGGAAAGTTTACAGTTTGATCTATTTACACATATACAAAATCATGATCTAATGGAGATGGCTTTTTTGTTTAAACATGTGGACATTGGCATCTTGGCATGTATATATCTAGAGAAACAACAAATGTGCAAAAATGAACACAAAGGCACACTCAGAATCATGTTGCATGAATGCACACAGAGACACATGTATAAAACTCTCATTGACCTAACCACTTGGATCAACTCACTCAGATGCTTCAAGGAAACATGCAGAATGCCATAGATTTTTTTAAAAATTAATTTGGACCGCAACCCCCTCACTTCTCATTCTCAAGGAGGTAGTGGAATCACTGAGACTCTGCACTCAAAAGGAAGGAAGACTCTCCGACTCTTGGCATCATCTACATTTTGCAACAGGAAGAGAGTGAGGCCAGGATACATACCAACTATGGATCCTCTCGAATCCTCCTGTAAATACGAAAAGGAGTCACTATGAAGATCAAGCCATGCTCTGTCCTGTGTGCTCAAGTCTTTTGTTTACTTGGTGACATTAGAAAATCCAATGAGAATGTGGGCAAAGCAAGGGAACACATAGCAAATGCACTCTCACCAAATGACACAAGCTTTTCTAGGGGATTTGTGTCACAGGTCTATATTAGGTGATAATTAAGGAATTTGATGGCCAGGAGGGAAAACCACAGCCAGGCACAAAGCTTGTTATCATACAGTGTGTAGTTGATACTGTTTCTTGTTAATGTTGCCTCCAGTGAGGTCTCATTTGGCATCAGACACCCCGGTGAGGATCTGCACACTCAGGAAATTGTGTATGTCATCTCAAGGAAACCATATCATATTACAAGAGAAAGAGAAACTAAAGAGCAACACTTGGATTTCAGAGGAAGATAAGCAACCTTACCATGTCTTTTGGTGGGGTCTCTTGACTCATACTGTCTTCAGAAATGAACTCCACCATGCCATTTGGGGGAACTAGGAGGATGCAGAATAATGATTAGTATACTGATTTATTGCTTATGAATAGTTCAGGGCATTTCTTGATATGGACATCAGTGAAAATATACAGCAAAGATAAAACAAGAATGAATGAGAAGCACAGCCTTTGGGTTTGCAGTAGATTGGAACCAGGTGTGATATGTGTGTTTCTGATTTTGTACCTTTAGAGGTATGTTTGTCTCTAGATATGACCACTGAGGACACTTTAAAAGTATGCAAAATATTTCACATCTCTGTAGGAGATTAGTTATTACTAATATATTGTAATCACCTGCAATGTGTTATATCGCTAAGTGATGTATACAGTTCCCTATCCCAAAGCATCACCATCAGGATAATTTCCTGAATTCTTAAAGCTTCTTTCACTTACAGAGTGAAGAACCTGTACTTTTGGCTCAGCAACATCTCTATCTACAGAGAGGGCCTAGTAACCATAACTTTACATTTGGGTGTCATGAAGTGGGAAGAAATTATATCAAACAAATCATGCATTGGTGTGGGTTTTTATTTTTAGAAAATGGATGCTTCTTCTGGGCATTTTAGAAGAGAATTTCTGAAGAAGCTCCCATAGCCTCACAAACACATACACAATTATTACACATGGACATGCTCAGAGATACTGCCCCAAGCTCATTCACATAAATGCACACCACCCAAAAGACAGCTGTTTCAGGATCATGGTAGATGGCCACAATCCTTCACTGGATTATCACTTTGTCACCATATCCCAATCCTCATTTCCAAACAAAATCTAAATCAAGGATATCTTTTTACATAGAAACAGGAAGGAATGTCTGACCTATACAGAGGTTTTCTTCAGCATGTTAGGGAGTTGAGAATACTTTAAGATCCAGTTGGCTCTGCACAAGGTCAAGCACGTCCCACCTAGAGCTCATGAGATATGTGTGTGAATAGCTTGGACACAATGCTATCTTCTTAACTTACCTACTGATTCTGGCTGGTCCTGGTCAGATCCCAGGTGGATACCTGGTTCATTGTAGAGCCCCACATGCTTGACAAGTGAGATCTTAGCATAGAGTTTCACTTATCAAGTGATGACATGGACTAAGATGAAGACACTCTGCCCAGGGAGGAGTTCAGGGATGAGAAGGAATGATGACCACAGTGGTTCTACCCTCACGGTGACCAGTCAGTGTCAGTATGTATGAATAGAAGGACCTGGACAGCATTTGAGACTGACAATATGAAGACCTATCATATATACTGTCAATGTGATATCCTGCAGGCCACACAGGTGCAGCACAGATCCAAACTAGGGATCGGACAACACTGCTCTGCTGAGCTGGACCTTCACTAGAGCCCACCTTTTGCTCTGTAACTAGATGAGCTGCAGTTGTGCTGATCAGGCCCCATGAAAATCCATCCAGTTATAACATGTTTCTATAAAGAAATGTCTACAAAAGACCCAATAAGGTAGCTTTCAGTGTCAGTTGGAACATGCAAAGTAAGCCCTTCCTTAGCTACAGTAACCTCTGGCCTGTGTATCTCCTCTGTCTCAGATACCCACCATAAGGGAGCATAGTGTATTGGTGGACCTGAGGGTCACTGTTAAGGATTGGCCCTGTCCAGAAACTTGTGCCTAGAATGAGGATTGGAAAATGAATTCTGACACCTCTCACAGAAAATGTATATGAACGGGAAAATTTTTCATGAGTGAAGTGTTGTGAACAATCACATGCACTGACTAAATACAGGGCCTACTGACAGGTGAGGTTTGCTATTAAACGAAGTTGCTACTGGTGCAGTGACAGAAATGAACCCGAGCTTTTTCCTTATAGACTGTCGTGAAAATTTTCTGGGTTTTGATGGGATATGTTTTGCATGTTAATTGAGGTATTGGTGTGGAATGAACTGCACACATGGAAAGTTTACAGTTTGATCTATTTACACATATACAAAATCATGATCTAATGGAGATGGCTTTTTTGTTTAAACATGTGGACATTGGCATCTTGGCATGTATATATCTAGAGAAACAACAAATGTGCAAAAATGAACACAAAGGCACACTCAGAATCATGTTGCATGAATGCACACAGAGACACATGTATAAAACTCTCATTGACCTAACCACTTGGATCAACTCACTCAGATGCTTCAAGGAAATATGCAGAATGCCATGGATTTTTTTAAAAATTAATTTGGACCGCAACCCCCTCACTTCTCATTCTCAAGGAGGTAGTGGAATCACTGAGACTCTGCACTCAAAAGGAAGGAAGACTCTCCGACTCTTGGCATCATCTACATTTTGCAACAGGAAGAGAGTGAGGCCAGGATACATACCAACTATGGATCCTCTCGAATCCTCCTGTAAATACGAAAAGGAGTCACTATGAAGATCAAGCCATGCTCTGTCCTGTGTGCTCAAGTCTTTTGTTTACTTGGTGACATTAGAAAATCCAATGAGAATGTGGGCAAAGCAAGGGAACACATAGCAAATGCACTCTCACCAAATGACACAAGCTTTTCTAGGGGATTTGTGTCACAGGTCTATATTAGGTGATAATTAAGGAATTTGATGGCCAGGAGGGAAAACCACAGCCAGGCACAAAGCTTGTTATCATACAGTGTGTAGTTGATACTGTTTCTTGTTAATGTTGCCTCCAGTGAGGTCTCATTTGGCATCAGACACCCCGGTGAGGATCTGCACACTCAGGAAATTGTGTATGTCATCTCAAGGAAACCATATCATATTACAAGAGAAAGAGAAACTAAAGAGCAACACTTGGATTTCAGAGGAAGATAAGCAACCTTACCATGTCTTTTGATGGGGTCTCTTGACTCATACTGTCTTCAGAAATGAACTCCACCATGCCATTTGGGGGAACTAGGAGGATGCAGAATAATGATTAGTATACTGATTTATTGCTTATGAATAGTTCAGGGCATTTCTTGATATGGACATCAGTGAAAATATACAGCAAAGATAAAACAAGAATGAATGAGAAGCACAGCCTTTGGGTTTGCAGTAGATTGGAACCAGGTGTGATATGTGTGTTTCTGATTTTGTACCTTTAGAGGTATGTTTGTCTCTAGATATGACCACTGAGGACACTTTAAAAGTATGCAAAATATTTCACATCTCTGTAGGAGATTAGTTATTACTAATATATTGTAATCACCTGCAATGTGTTATATCGCTAAGTGATGTATACAGTTCCCTATCCCAAAGCATCACCATCAGGATAATTTCCTGAATTCTTAAAGCTTCTTTCACTTACAGAGTGAGGAACCTGTACTTTTGGCTCAGCAACATCTCTATCTACAGAGAGGGCCTAGTAACCACAACTTTACATTTGGGTGTCATGAAGTGGGAAGAAATTATATCAAACAAATCATGCATTGGTGTGGGTTTTTATTTTTAGAAAATGGATGCTTCTTCTGGGCATGTTAGAAGAGAATTTCTGAAGAAGCTCCCATAGCCTCACAAACATACACAATTATTACACATGGATATGCTCAGAGATACCGCCCCAAGCTCATTCACATAAATGCACACCACCCAAAAGACAGCTGTTTCAGGATCATGGTAGATGGCCACAATCCTTCACTGGATTATCACTTTGTCACCATATCCCAATCCTCATTTCCAAACAAAATCTATATCCAGGATAACGTTTTACATAGAAACAGGAAGGAATGTCTGACCTATCTAAATACAGAGGTTTTCCTCAGCATGTTAGGGAGTTGAGAATACTTACTTTGGTCATTTGTTGCAGAGGCTTCCTGTAGTTACAGAAAGGAAGACAGTGTCAGCATGAGATCATTTTCACAAGTCTACTGTTGGCTATGGTGACATTAGTTAACTAGATGGGAAACAGCATTTGGGGCAAAGATCACAAAGTAAGGCAGAGGGCATCTGTGAAAATACAAGAGCTTTGCATGAGGGATTTCTCAGGTACAATTTGATGACATGCACAAAATTCTTTTTCTATCAAGGAAAAGTGCCACTGAAGAAAATGCTCACTACAATCATTTGACAATGGTTGTTCTCATATGTGAATGTCATCTTGAATCATTCTCACAGGGAATAGATGAACAGTTGTAATTCCACCACCTATGAGTCACCTATAATGAAAACTGTCATATTTTCATGCAGGAATTTGAATTAAAAGGAATAAAATAACACTTATATCTTAGACAAAGAAGGGTCACATTACCTGAGCAATACGATGTATTTGGTCTCCTCCCAAATCAACGGATACCACCTCTATGATGACTTGATAGATATCTAGGGAAATATAGAGTAACTGTCAGTATATTGGTTTGCTGAAGAAACACTCCAGGGGCTTCCTAACTGTGGACATGGGTCTAGAGTGTATGGAGATGGTTGTTTAACACACACAGGCTCAATTACTGCTGGAACATGATTGTTTCTGAATGGCAAGCGAAGGAGCATACCAGCAAACAAAACAAAATAGACAAAAAATGGAAGGAACTACAATGAGAAATTAAATATTCTACTGTTACACTAGAAGGTTTCAGCATTCCTTTATAACACTTGACAGATCCATCAGGAAGTAAATAAAAGTATACTTTTGAATCAATCATTTCTGTTATGGGTCAAATTACTTCCACACAAATATATGTTTAAGTTCTAAACATGGTTAATTTAGAACTTAAAGAGTGCCTCCAAATTTTACTGGGTTTGAAATGAGAGTCATTGTGATCTTAGCAATTAAAAATATCCTCTTTGAACAGGGTGGACCCATTTTCCAAATAGGGCATCTGTTCTCATGAAGATGGGGCACATTCATGAGAGACTAATGCCATGTGATGATGCAAGCAAAGCTTAAAGTGCTGCAGTTGAAAACCAAGCATATCAAGGATGGCCACCAAACCAGTAACAGTTAAGAATGGGCAGGAAAAATCCTTCCTTAAAGTTTTCAGAAGTAACATGTTTCTGCTAACAGGTCAATGTGGGATTCCTAGGGAATAGAGCTCTAAGATAGTACACTTGCATTACTTCAACCCAAGAAAGCTGGTACTTAGACATGGCAACCCTAGGAATTTACCAAAACCATTATCAATCACATAGATCTATTTGGCATTTGTACAAATACTTCATACAACAGTGAGAGAATAAAATTTGTTTTCAAGTTAACATGAGGTATTCATCAAGATAAAATACATTTTGGCCCCAAACATTCCTTGGCATGTTGAGAAATTGTGCAATTTGCTGTCAGGAGAAGAGAAGTTGGCAAATTGGAGGAAGGATGCACCCACGACAGTTCTTCAGTGCCAGACTTAGAAGGCAAGAAGACTGCTTCTCAGTGAGAGGGGAACTAAAGGAAGTCATCAAAACTTAATCGTGAATGGAAAAAAATCATATAAAGTCAGGCATATAAAGTCAAAAACTCAAGCAAAAGAAATAATACATTACAAGACAGAAGCAAATTTAAGATAGAGAGAAGCTTTATTTCTTGCAGCTCCACAACCTCTAATGCAAACAGCGTGAATACTCCTTCCTCTCAGGTGGGCAAAAGAGGGGTTTCACTAAAACTCAATAGTGGACACTCAGGGAGTCTTAGAGAATCAGAAACTTGGCTACATTAAACAAAGACAAAAAAGAAAGTACACTGGATCCAAGCTGATTGTGGCAGCAGCAGCAGCAGCAGGAATAGTGGCACAGCTAGATCACAGAAAGAGGGAAAATGCACAGAAACCAAACAGACAGATTCCGTGTGAAAATCCTGAGATCATAGAGGCAACGTTTTCTTGGCTGAAGAAGAGGCTTCTTTGCACTGCACACTGTACATGAAGGGAGATCTGTGATTCCTGCTGTCCCAAGAGAGCAAGGCAGGAGCCACCTTGACACAGCCAAGCTGATGCTGCCACTGCAGGAGCCAGGAGCTGGGAGATCTGAGCAGGTAGGCACACATGGACCTGAAAGGCACCTGCCACAGCACCTAGGCTTTGCCTGGCTGAGCTAGAGCAAAAGGCATGGAGAGCATTCTCCCCAGGGGAACTCAAGTCAGAGATGGGCAGGAAAGCTCTGGTCCTTTCCTCCTTGAGTCTGGTGCCTCCCAGGACCAACTGAAGGGGATTGAGAATTTGAAGGAGCTGGTGTAAAAATGGGCTGCTGTGAATAGCTGCCCAGACCATAAGCCCAGGAAGCATGGAAAGGTTGCTCCACGGGCAGCAGAGTGCGTGGGGGGGAAGCTGACTAGCACACCCATAGTTGGAATTAAGAACAAGATTCATAAAATGGATGTAGAAAAGCTAATGATTAAAAAGGTGAAACAATTCATTTCAAAAACAAAGGAGAAACCTGGAATAGAAGGAACTTCGTTTCAATATTATAAAAGCCATGTATGAGAAATCCAAAGCACATCACACTGAACAGAGATAAAAATGAATGGTCTTCCTTAAATATCAAGAACAAGAAAAGAATGTTTACTTTTGCCAATTTTATTCAATGTATTTTTCTGAAGTAATGTCAGCACAATCAGGCAAAAGTAGGAAATTAATAGGATACAATAAGAAAAATTCAAATTGTCCACATTACCTGGTGACATGATTCTATATTTAGAAGGCCCCGAAATTTTCACCAGAAGAATTCTAGCACTAATAAATTTAGCAATGTAGCAGGATAAAAGATCAACACAAATAAATCAATATTGTCACTATACTCCAACATTGATGCAACTGATATAGAATTCAAGAAAACCATTTCTTTTATAATAATATAAAAAAGGCCCTGGGGATAAATCTGCCAAATAGGATGTAAGATCTCTACAACAAAAACTATAGAATACTGAAAAAGAAATGGAAGAAGACCTCAGAAGGGGCAAAGAAGTTCTGTGTTCTTGGATAGGCAGAATTAATATTGTCAAAGTGGCCATAATATCAACAGCAATATCCAGGTTCAATGAATTCAATACAATCCCCTTCAAACTACAAATGATATTCCTTACAGTATTGAAAAACCAACCCTGAAATTCATTTGAGATGATGATGAGAACAATAGTAATAATAATAATTATTATTATATTAATTATTATATTTATTACTATTTAATAATAATAATAATTATTATTATTATTTGGCAAAGCAATTCTGAGCAAGAAAATGTAATAACCAATCTTATATTTTACTACAGAGATGAGTAGCAAAAACAGTATCTTATTGAACTGAAAATAGATATGAAGATCCTTGAATAGAATATACCACACAGAGACAACCCACCTGATACTTACATCCACCTGATACCAGACAACAACACCAAAATATATGTTAGAGAGGAGATTATGGTTTAAACCAATAGTGCTGTGAAAACTGGATAAGCATAGAAATACCAGGAAGGATAGGAGAAAGAAGGTACACTGACACAATGTTGGTGGGTCTGTAAATTATTATGACAACTCTGGAAAGCAATGTGCAGATTCCTGAAAAGCACAAGAGTGGAACTCATAGGACTCAGCTATTACACTCCCTCCCTGCTTATTCTATAGAACTACAAGTCAGCATACTATAGTGATACAATCACTTCAATGTTTGTAGCATTCACCATAAATACATTGTATGACCAACCCAGATGTCCATCAACAGTTGAAAGGATCAAGTGCACAAAATTAAAAGGTAGCTAGATCTTTACTTCTGGAGCTATAGCACTGAGGAATGACTCAAAGCATGAAAATTTGTACAAGTTAAGTAAAAGAAGAATCGGAACTCTGAATCAACTAGAATCATTATTGCAGAATGGACACAATTTCAGGATTTCCACAGTACCTTCGTTGGACTCTTCATTTGGCTCAACACTGCTTGGTGGCCAGAGGCATACTCCTCTGTACCAAGGCCTGCGTACCTCTTCTCCATTTGGGTGTTTCTTCCAACATGGGAGGCAACCGCCTGGGAAATGTGATAAAACAGAGCTGTTGACAAGATGCTAGCAAGAAAACACAGGGTCATCAATAATAATTCAAATAACAGTTCAACCAGTTTTAATTGATAAGTGATCATTGTAAATATCTGGGGGTATAATTTGAGCTGTGAATTCAAGTATATATTTATACACTAATAGCATGCCCATAAACTTAAATATTTCTTGTATTTTTTTGCTCTGTCATTTTCAACAACAAGAGGTAATTATGTTATCAGAAATAGGTCTGGGACACAAAGATAAATGCTGCATAATATCACTCTTTTGTGGAAACTGAAAAATTGATCATAGAAGGTGAGAGTAGAGTATTAGTCAGCAGAGCAGGGGAGACAATGTTACAATTGAATATTAGAAAAAAAAGTTCTGATGTATTTTTTGCAGTCTGTTAACAGAGTTAAAAATAATAAAATCTGAGTCTCGGGTTGTTGCTCATTTGGAGAGTGCTTGCCTTGCATGTGTGAGGCACGGGGTTTGATTCCGAGCACCACATTTAAATAAATAAATAAATAAAGGTCCACGGATCACTCATAAAAATTTTTAAAAATAACAAAAATTATGTTTAATAAATTTTGAAGGAGGGATTTGAATGTTATTAGATTTCACACTACTGAGTTCATTTTTCACCATTGGGGCAGCAAAGCACCTGAGTCAGATTGAGCTTTAGGATAACATTGCAATGTGTGAGATCTACAACCCAACACAATATTGTGTGGTCAAAAAGAATTACTAAGGCAGAATCATAGAAAGGCAGAGAAAACAGTGACCATCAGCAGAGGCTGTGGTTATGTATGTGGCTTTTGTTCAAATCCTACCTCAAAAGTTAAATACCTGTGCAGTTATATAAACCCCTTCTCAATTGTTTGCAAAAAGTGTGCATCTGATCCATGTAATGGTATAAGGCTGACAATGATTACATCCATGCATCCTTAAGAGGACTGGTGCTTCATATGTGTACTAATGTGTCCTGTCATTAAATAGGACACTTCATTAAATGTGTGGAAAAATAAGCTCAATCGTTGTCAGTGTTTGAACAGAGAGGTGTCAAACAGAGGTCATCCTGCAGAGCAATGGGTAAAGAAAGTCTATTCCTCATTCTTTACAGATGGATATCTGTAAAGCTCATGGAGAATATCTGTGACCTCCTGTGACTCCATATCAGCCTAAAGGGATGGGTGGAGCAGAGTCTGTCCACCACAATTTTGAGTTTAGGTGTTTGTAATTTAGAGATTTTATGTGACTTGCCCAGATTCACAAGAATGATGAGCAGTGGATGTGGGACAGGAACGTAGCTATGTACCTGGGACCAGAAATCCCTGAGCAATTGAGTCCTCTAGTATATATCCTAGAACCAGGAAGCCAGAACTCTTCTCAGTTCTTTTCAAATACTCCTTCCTTCAGGCCTCTTTGGCATGAGGTTTCAGTAGCAGACACCATGAAAAATGTTCAAGTTATAACCAGGGCTCCTGTCTCTTCATTACAATTACTGGCTTAAAAATGATGATTTCATGCAAATGAAGCCTATCTGAAGGTCAATGGTAGAGTCCACACTTGTAGCCATCCTCCCCCAGGGTCATCTCACTGCCAGCTGCCTCCCAGTGAGCCTTCCTGACGAGCAGTTGACCATCTAAATCATCAGAGTTCTCTGGGGCTCACCAACTGTTTTGAGAACTTAGGACATTCTAAACCAACTGCCACTTGATGGCTGTGCCCAGAATGAAGTTTCCTTGTGCTTTTCCCACCTGGATGGCCTGTTAGTGGGGATTAATCAGGGAAACGGATACTCTGGGCTGATGCTTTGTTGTTTCCATGTCAGAAGTTGGCCTGCCCCATGTCTGCAGTCTAATATTCTGAGCCATCATTTGAGCAGTCAGACAACGCTTGGTTGAAATGTCATTTCTCCAGATGCACCAGCTCTGATCAGGCATATTCCTGCTCCTGGCTTTCCAAGCCTTTTCCTAGATCCTGCATGGCCAGGGGCCAGAGACTTATCTGCCTAGATGGAACCACCACTAACTCTAACCTGTGAACCTCCCCCAATGGATCCTCCCCCTGTAGACCACTGAGGCCCTCATTCCCTCCATTATCAGACATCCACTCCACTGACCTCAAGGCACTGTCCTTTTTGCCTCCTTCCCAGTAGTCCCCAAACACCTGGGATCCTGTAGTCATCAACCAATTGGAAACTTTTCCTGAAATCTCAGTCCTCTTTTCTTTTACAAATGTCTTGATTTAGACTTCTCTAACATTCTTTTTAGATGTTCATATACATTGAGATGGGTTTGGTTTCTAATTGCCCTGTCATGGGATATATATTGCCTTACTTAGCATCCATATACTCTCTCTCACTTTATGTCTTCATCTCATGAAAGCAAGGTGGGTGTCCTCCTCCTGTAATTCACTTTAAGAGCACACATGTTATTGGCATTAGGAATGGTTCATTTTCTAAATTTAGAAAAACATTTTCAGTAACCAGGTCAATAGAACAAGCAAATATATGAGTTGAGTGATAAAACAATATCACCAAATACTTAAATCTCAGGAGAGAAGATTCAGTGTTGAAGATGAAAAAATCAAGAGGAAAATATATTCAGTAAACATTAACTGCCCTTTGAAGAAACAGCCTTGAAAATATCACTGACAACATACCTTCCCCGCAGCAGTTTAGATTTCCCATGGTCGACCAAGAACTCAAAACCTCCCTAGTCTTCTCCAACCTTAACTGACACCACCTCACTCACCACACCACCTGAGTGGAAATGGAAGGTAAGATGTGCATCCCACATTACCATGGTGACTGGACAACATGGAACTTTCATTGTGAGCACATGCTACATTCTGAGCTGCTACTGTTCTCTTAGTAAGTGTATTTTCATGTCCAAGTGTGTTGTTGAATAATTTGTGAATTGCTTCAAAAACTGAAACCTAGTCCCACATATTAATATTTCTTGTTTATGAAAATAAGTTAAATTAGGAAAAAAGGATTTACTCCCAAAATTATTTCATTGATCAAAAAATCATGGGATGAAAGGGACTCATAGCTATAGTTTTGAGAATCAAAGAAGATTCCTTTCTTGGTTTTTAATTCTAAACCTACACATGTCTCAATCTTTCTGAACCTCCAAACATTTGTAGATAGAAAAAAATAAAATGTCTTTTTGATTCAGAATGAAAATATATACAAAGTTTTATCCTTTAAGTGTTGAAGAAATTTTCAGGAAGGAGAAATTTTAAGATCACATCCCCCTTATTTTAAATTTTAAAACAAAACTATTTTCTATTTAGTAGGATTTAATCCAGTCATTTGAATTAATCTTCCTCTTCCATGACTCCTGCTGTGGAATTCATTCTTTTGCTTCTCATCCTATCCTGTCATCTCATACCACAAAAACTCATGGTTGAACATGCACATGGTGAGGTCTATACAAACAATGTATGCGCCTTCTCATTGTAAAAGCTATCTATGCTAAATCCAAGGCCAATATTATTACTAAATGAGAAAAAGAGAAAACATTCCCTCTAAGGACAGAAACAAGACAGGGATGCCCTCTTTGAAACTCTAGTCAGAGCAATCAGACAGATGAATGTAATTAAAGTGATTTGCATAGAATAAGAACTCAAATCATCACTATTTGCTGATGACATACTTCTATATTTAGAAGATCCAAAAAATTCCTCCAGAAAGCTTCTAGAACCAATACATACATTCAGCAAATTAGGATATAAAACCAATACCCATGAATCAAATGCATTTCTATATATAAGCGATGAATCCACAGCAAGAGAAAGTAGGAAAACCTCCCCATTTGTGGTGAGCCGTTTCTGTGAACTGTGGCCGCCATTACAAGATGGCGCTGTTTTCCCCTGTAGTCTGTGACAAACAACTCCTTATCAGAATGAGTTGGCACGCTGTGACTTGGCACCCTATGAGAAAAGTCCACGTGGCAGTTGTGCATTGGGGCTTTATCTGCTTTATTAAGGCTGGGGCACACGGGAGTAGGAGTAGTGGCAGTAGTAGTAGCAGTAGTAGTAGTGGCAGTAGGAGTAGCAGTAGAAGTAGTAGTAGGAGTAGCAGTAGAAGCTAAAAGACATGTCAATACAAAGGCCTGAATAAACAGCTGAAAGAAGAAAAAGTATCAAGGACCTGAATAAACTGCTGAAAGAAGATTCCTGAGTTGCGTCTTCCTTGCGGGCAAGGGGTCGCGACACCCATTGACTCTAGACTCAAATAAATCCAATACTTGGGAATCAATCTAACAAAAGAAGTACACGACCTCTACAACGAAAACTATAGAACACTAAGGAAAAAAATTGAAAAAGATCTTAGAAGATGGAAAGATTTCTCATGCTCTTGGATAGGCAGAATTAATATAGCCAAAATGGCCATACTACCAAAACTTTTACAAAGATTTAATGCAATTCCTATTAAAATCCCAACGACATTCTTTTTTTTTTTTAATTAAAAGCACCAGGCAAAGGCTAATGCTCTCCCACATGGGGTCTTTCCCCTGGGGTCTCTCCTGACCCTCTTTTTGGCTTTGGCTTATGCTTTCCCTCAGGGAAGTCTTTCCCTGTGGACATTCAGGACCTTCTTTTTGCTGGGGGCATATGCCTGGTGGTTCTCAGGATATTCTGCCTGGCCCCAGCAACTCAGGCAAGTCTGGGCAAGGCAACTCTGGGAACTCTGGACACACCAGTAACTCTGGACACATTGAAGAGCCATTCCCTCCCGGCACTCCACTGGAGCCCACAAGCCGGGTGGATAGGTCACTAGACTAGGCACCTGGGGTGCAATGGCTGCCACTGCTGGGGCTGTTGCTCCTGCTGATTCTGATTCCATTACTACAGGGGCTTGTAGAGATGTTGAGTATGGGCATCCCGCTGGGATTGGCACTGGATGGGGCACATACATTTTCACATGGGGTTGCATTGCCTGGAGCCAAGGACATGGGTGTC
Organism: Urocitellus parryii; assembly: GCF_045843805.1. Classification (NCBI taxonomy): domain Eukaryota; kingdom Metazoa; phylum Chordata; class Mammalia; order Rodentia; family Sciuridae; genus Urocitellus; species Urocitellus parryii. Next base: position 152,131,179 of record NC_135533.1, on the reverse strand, counting down.
CTGGCACATGAAGCAAAGGTGCTGGGGCTGGCATCTGGGCCTCCAAATGTGGCATGCCCTGTGCTCCAGGTGCTACCACCTCTGCCTGCTCCTCTCCTTCCAGGGACCATGCCACAGCACCATGCTGTTGGGCTCCCATAACAGGTACAACCTTTGAGGGCAATGGATCTGCCAAGACTGACCTCTCAGCTTGAAGTAGCCTCTCACAAGACAACCTGAGTGAAGTGCAGCTGAGTAGTAGCATCATCAGGGTCCTCATACAGCCGCTGCAGCTCAGACACCAAAGCCCAGCAAGACGCCTCACCTTCCTCCAGTTGATCCTGCAGCAGAAAGGCACGACGCCCCTGCTGCTCCCGCTGCCTGGCCACCGCTTGCACACCCAGGGCAAGGGCACTTCAGGTGCATTCCCTCTGAGGTCTCGAGGCACCTGAGAGTCCACCACCACAGTGCGAAGCCGCTCCTCTACCTTGTTCCAGGGATGAGAGCGAAAGGCCATGTAGAAATCTGGGTCACCACTGTTCAGGAGAGCTTCATTGTTAACGAATCAGACCACCTCCTTGTGGAGAAAGCCACTGGCATTGTCGCCATGGCTGCTGTGGGCTTTATTTCTTAATTTCATGAAAACAAGGTGGATGGCCTCCCCCTGTTTATTTATTCACTTTTCTATTAAAATATTTATTTATTTTAATTTGCTATATATGATGGCAGAATGCAATTCCTTTCACATTAGATGTAGAGAGCACCATTTGTCAAGTCTCTGGTTGTACAAAAAGTATTTTCACACCGTTCATGTCTTCATATATGTACTTAGGGTAATGATGTCTAACTCATTCCACCATCATTTGTACCCCCATGCCCTCTCCATTCCCCTCCTTTCCCTTTGCCCTATCTAAAGCTCTTCCATTCCTCCCATGCCCTGCTATCATCATTATGAGTCAGAATACTCATATCAAAGAAAGCATTTGGCCTTTGGTATTTTTGGATTGGCTTACTTCACTTAGAATTATATTCTCCTACTCCAACCATTTATTTGTAAATGCTATTATTTTATTCTCTTTTAGTTCTGAGTCATATTCCATTGTGTATATAAATAAAAGTTTCTCTGTGTATTCATCTGCTGAAGGGTATCTGGATTGGTTCCACAATTTAGCTATTATAAATTGTGCTGCTATAAACATTGATGTGTCTGTGTTCCTGTAGTAAGCTGTTTTTCTTCTAAGCCAAAGACTGGGATAGCATGGTCAAATGGTGGTTATGTTGCAAGTTTCCATGAAATCTCCATACTTACTTCTAGATTGGCTCCACCAAATTACAGTCCCACAAGCAATATATGAGTGTGCCTTTTCCCCTACATTCTGGCCAACTTTTATTGTTGTTTGTAATCTTGATGGCTGCCATTCTGATGGGAGTGAGAATCTTAGAGTACTTTTGATTTGCATTATATCTCTACCAATGAATGACAGTCTTCATATAACTAGAAAAAGAAACCACAAAGTTCATTTAGAAAATTAAGAGGCCTAGAATAGACAAAGCAATCCTCAGCAAGAAGAATGAAGCAGAAGGCATCACAATTCCAGAACTTAAACTATACTATGGAGCAACAGTAACAAAAACAGCATGGTGTAGGTACCAAAGGACACATGTGGAACAATAATACAAAAATACAAGACACAGAGATGAACCCACATAGATATACTTATAGTAGACAATGGTGCCAAAAATATACATTGGAGAAAACATAGCCTCTTCAATATATAATGCTGGGAGAACTGGAAATACATATGTAGCAAAATGACATTTAACCACTATCTTTCACCTGCACAAAAATCAACTGAAAGTGGATCAAAGACTGACAGTAGAACAGAGACCATGCACCCAATAGAAGAAAACATTCGCTCAAATCTTCATCACATTGGCTCAGGACCTGACTTTTTGAAGAAGACTTCTATGTGCAAGAGGTAAAATCAAGAATCAATAATGGGATGCACAGACACTAAAAACTTCTTCTCAGCCAAGGGAACAAGCAATAACGTGATGAGAGATTCTACAGAATGGGAAAAAGCCTTTACCACACAAACCTCAGATAGAGCACTAATCTCTAGGATATAGAACTTAAAAACCTGAACATCAAAAGTCAAATAACACAGTCAATAAATGGGCTAAGGAACTGAATAGACACTTCATGGAAGAAGAAACAGAACCAATCCACACACATTGGAAAAAATGTTCATCATCTCTAACAATGAAAGAAATGCAAATAAAAACTACTATAAGATGTCATCTCACTCCAGATTGACAATGTATCAAAAATATAGTCAATAACAAGTGTCATGAAGGTTGTGGGAAAACATTTATATTCATATATTGCTGGTGAGGCTGCAAATTGTTCCAGCCACTATGTGAAGCAGTATGAAGATATCATAAAACTTGGACTAGAAGCACCCAGCTATCCCACTCCTCAGTTTACACCCAATGGACTTAAAATCAGCATACCAGAGTGTTGCAGCCACAGCAATGCTTAGAGTCGCTCATTTCACAATAGCTAAACTGTGGAACCAACCTAGATGCCCTTCAACAGATAAATGGAGAAAGAAAATGTGGTACATATACACTATAGAATATTATTCAACCTAAAAGAAAAATGAAATTATGGCATTTGCAGGTAAATAGATGGAACTAGAGAATATCATGCTAAGTGAAATAAGCCAATCCCCAAAATCCAAAAGCTGAAAGTTTTCTCTGATAAGCTATTGCTGATCCATAATGGGGCTGGGAGGATCAGGTAGAATCAGAAAGGCACTTTGGTTTGTGTTGAGGGAACTGAGGGGAGAAGTGGGGGCTGTGGGGATGGGAAGGGCAGTAGAATGAGACAGACATTATTACCCTGTATACAAGTATGATTACACTACTGGAGGGACTCTGCCACATGTAGTGCCAGAGGAAGAAGTGGTGCTCAATTTGTGTACAATCTGTCAAAATGCATTCTACTGTTAAAAAAAAAGAAAAGAAAGAAAGAATAAAGAAAAAGACCCAGGGCTGGGAATGTGGCTCAAGCGGTAGCGCACTCACCTGGCATTTCTGCAGCCCAGGTTCCATCCTCAGCACCACATACAAACAAAGTGTTATGTCTGCTGAAAACTAACTAACTAAATAAATATATATTAAAAATTCTCTCTCTCTCTCTCTCTCTCTCTCTCTCTCTCTCTCTCTCTCTCTCTTTAAAAAAAAAGAAAAAGACCCCAATATTTAGAAGATAAAAAATTTATTTGGATTCTCAAAGGTCTCCCACGTCACAATCCATAAACAATTGACTCCATTCCTTAGGTCTTGAGGAAAGCGTGAACATCATGGCAGAAGAGTGTGGTGGAAGAAATCAGTTCAAGACATGATCACAGAGAACTGGGGACTTAAGCTCTTCTGGGTTCTGTTGTTTGAGCCTCTAGGGGGCATTCTCTGGAGAAACAGGTGGCAGTGACAGGGCAACTCACCCCTGTGCACCCCTGTTGTGTATGTTGGTGCCCTCCTTGTTCTGCAGGCCTAGCATGGAGCAGGAGGTGTTGGAACCTGCTGGTTGCTGCCTGGGAGGAGAAGCTGAACTCTGAAGGCAAGGCTGACAAACACTGGCGCTACCACCAGGGGAATTAGCGCTACAACATGGGGACCTGGGCCCCATGGGCAGTGCTGCCTCTGCTTACACCAAAGAAGCTGTGGACACCAAGAGCTGGATGATCCACATAGGACTCAGACCTGGCTTCTGCTTCTGCTGGTACCAGTGCCCAGCATATTCATTGGCAAGGCTGTCTCAAGAGCTGATGATTGTGGCCATCTGTCCCAGAGCAACTGACACCAAGGCCAGCTGTGTCAGCTCAAAGACAGACACAGAGCCTGTAAGAGAGGAGACAAGAGGGAGCCTGAGGATAAAGGTCCCATTCCAACATTCCATCCTGAGGCTCTGCCTGGGCTAAGTCAGGGTATGGGGTAGGTTCTATTTAGGGTCCTGTAAAGGGTGAGACTAGGGACAGGACTGACCATGTCATCTGTGCAGAGAAAGATGGAAGTAGGATGGGGAGCCAGGCCAAGTTGGAAATTTCCCAGAGCTCAAATACCTGATGTCCAAAGCACACATGGTCCCCTCAAATCATCTTCTGCTCTCTCATGATTCTGGGAGCAACTAGCACTTGGTGATAATGCAAACTTATTCCTCTCATGGAGCAGCTGATTCAGGCCTACTGGGGAGCCTTCTTGTGGGCATTGGGGTTCAAGAGAAGGCAAAGGGGGAGTGTTGGAGCCCCAACTTCCTCCATCTGCTGTTTTGGGCATAGAATCAGTCTTAGTCTCCAGGGACCCAGGTCAGAGGTTCCTTCCAGGAATTGACCCATGACTACTGTGCTGACCCTACTGGGCTATCATATGCCCTAGGAACAGCTCAGTAAGGCTGTTGACCTTCCTGAAGCCTATCCAGGATGGAGCTGGGCAGCTGAGACCACTGATAAAATCTTACTCAGTAGAAAACCCACCTTGTCCTCCTTCACTCTGGGTCACCCCATTAACTTGTGTCCACTGATTGTGATTTTGTTGCAATGTGACACTGCTAAATTTCATTCTATTTTTGAAATGAGTTAATAACTGGCATTATCTTTATTAAGCAATCTCCTGCTTTTGTTGATTCTTCACATTATCTAGTGTAACTTCATAGATGGTGTCTGTTCCTCTCTTTGGGAGCCTCCTTACCACAGTAGACTGTCAACTGTCACTGGGAATTTCTTATTTTCCCCTCCCATTGCTTCAGTGTTGTACATAATAGTCCAAGTACCCAAAACCGGACTTGCCTAAGGAATGCACTGAGTCCCCATGGTTTCTGGGAATTATGTCAGCATTGAGGTTGCACAGAGCTAAGCTCTTGAGGGTAGTAAGGCATCCCTCTAATCAGAGGGATAATGTCATGAAACCAAAGAAGCCTTACGATCACAGCATTAACCAGAAGTAGATGAGATCCATGTCTGACAATAATCACTTTGACTAAACAAGGAAACACATGTAGGCTCAGCAAGGGTGTATATATGGTGAATACTCAGCCAGTTCATCCTACTGCCTGTGGGGGCACTGGCCCAAGTAAATCCTGGGTGGCTCAGGGCCTGGGAGGGTGGCAAGATCTGTGCCCTTTGGCTGCTTAGAGTCTAGCAACAGAAATACTCCAGATTTTAATCAACAAAAGTAGCCTGTTTGTGATCCTTTTTATGTGTGTGATGTTTGATTTATTCATCTTTTTTAAAAGTGCTTATGCAAAAACAAGCAGATTTTTGTTTCTAAGAGTTAAAAGCACTCTTCAAAAAATTAAAAAAAAGGACATGGATTACATGTTTTTCTCATAAGCACTTAAGTGAGTGAATGCACCACAAGGAAGCCATCACAGGCACATTGGGATACTCAGGACTGCAGCTTAACACAGCTAATGCTCACTGTGGGTGGGGGTCTGTACTTGGGTACATAATTGGGTTTCTGTTTATACCCAGGGGTGCAGGAGGTGTACAAGACTCACAGCCACATTAGAATACCAACAGCATCCTCTGCATACATGGTAGACTCTGCCTCACAGCTGAATCAGAGTTGCAGAACATGAGGTGACTGGAGGACATTAGTAGCCAGTGTACCCTGTTCCCTCAGTGACCATGGATAACTTAGTACCACAGGGCAGAAGGTAAGAAAACCAAGGCAGCAACACCTGGCCTTGACTCAAGGGACCAGAGGCCATGGCCTACAACCAGCACCTTTCTGTCCCAGGAGGTGTGCTGCAGGAGGCATTGACAGCACTGGCTCTGTCAACTGTCAGAGCCCTGACTGGGCTGCAGCTCCTGGATGGCAGGTTTGGGGATATGCAAGGCAAATGAGCACTGAGCTCTGGCCAAGTTGTCTGTGGAACAAACCACCCAATTGCTGTACTTATTCACTTCTGTGCACAAATCAAGAAAAGGACAGTCAAAATGCACATGCAGTGTGATCTCTTAGAATCATGATCAAAAGAGGAGAACAGCAGCTCTCCTACAAAAAGAGGTTTTTGTAGATGTTAGAATCACCTAGTGACTGCAGGAGACTGGACACCGAAGGACTGGGCTGCAGAGAGAGCCACTGTCTCAATGGGGTCTCAAGAGGCACACACTGGCTGGTCAGTTTGCTTCCTAGTCACTGTGCTTAGAAACATTTTACTAATCCAAGGCTGTGATTACAATTTGAAGAGGAACTGCTCTGGCTGCTAGGGACCATCGTGTCTTTTATTAAAAGCATTTTTCTGGGAGCTTCTGACAGACACTAGGGCATTTTAATGCTTCCTAGAAGGCGGCCACTGCCTCCTCAGCCTTGAGCATCTGAACTATCAACTGACCAGAGTTCCAGCCAGGGTGACCCTCACTGTGATGTTAAGAATCAAACTACATGTCTAGCAATGGCTCCTGAGTGGACCACAGAAAGCTGCAGTTAGGAACACCCTCCAAAATCAAAAGACAACATTTTCCAAAAATATTTTTTACAGCAGTATAACTAATTTACAGAAAGCTACAAAAATCATATTTACCAGGACACATCTGTTAAATAAAAACAGCATGTTAGTGTTCATTTGTGCAGGGCTATGTACAAGGATTCTGGTTCTTGCTCTCCTTAGAACAATAGCCCATGCCCAATGGGGCCCAGCGTGGCAGGGCTGCAGGGAGGACAGCAGAGGCAAAACAGACCCTCCACACAGTGGCACCCTGCCCGCCCTGTGTCCCCCCAAACTTACCCCGGCATCATGCAATGTTCCTGGCAGCCCCATGGAGGCTGGTGGGAAACAGGGCTCAGCCTCCCCAGTCAGGGTGAGCAGTGAGGACTCCTTTGAGCAGAGCATCCAGACAGAAATAGAACCATTTCTGAATGAGAAAAGACAACATGAAAACCGAAAGTGTGACAGGTCTGTAGATAAGAAAGCAGACTCAAATGAAAATTCTGCCCAATCCACACTGAAATCCACCCAGAAGCCCCCTGTCATGCGCTGCCTGCCACAGTCTGATGGAGCCTGTTAGGAGTTTGTCTTCCATGAACTTTCAGGTGAGCAAAGATGAGCACAGCACCCAGCAGCCTCAGGCCTAAGGTTACCACAGAGCTGAGAACCTGGGCAGCACAAGGCCTGCTGTCCCCAAATCCCAGGCAGCACAGAATAGGGGCACGGGCAATAGGAACTGCGGGGCTGACAGGAGGGGCAGCAGCTCCAGGACCCTGGACCCCCAGCACAAGGTCTCTAACTCCAGCAGCGATGATGGCATCCAAGAGGCCATCCAGCTGTGTCAGTTGGAGAAAACCAGGAAGGAGGCCAGCAGAAATCTGCCACAAAGAGCCCAGCTCAGCAAGAAGAGGCTGAAAGTTGCTAGAAGCTTGGGCACCTCACTGAAAAGTGCCTTCCCTGAAGCTCCCAGGAGAACACCCAGCAAGAGGGACTCAGCAGTACCCAGGGACACAGACCTCATCCCAAGGAGCTTGGACTCTTACCACCTCTTCAAGCCACCAAAGGATGCCACAGCTGCTGCACCTCCAGGAATCACCACCACCAGGAGGGAGCCTATGGAAGTGACCTTGGCGGGGCAGACACTTCTGCTGAGCTGATGTGCACTGAAGCAATCCAGGGTATTTCCAAGACCAACCGTGGAGGGCAGCAATAAGCCTGCATTTGTGAGCACACTCTTCTGCCCCTCCAATATGCCTTCCCATCTAATGGGAACAGCAGCTTTGTGGACCATTATGACAACATAGAGCAGGAGATCCAGATGTTTTTGTCTCTGAAGGCACGTTCTGGAAGCCTGCTGCTGAACTGGCAGAGATGCCTTCCCACTCATCCCTGGCCTCTCCTTCCATGGCCACTCACATCATCCCTTAAGGCTCTTTGATCATGTTCAGTAACAGGTGGAGGAGGGGAGAGTTGGGCCCCTTCCCTGGATGAAGCATGCAAAGCCTCCTTGAGGAGACTCTGCAGAGTGCTCTACAATCTTATTTGCCTCAGGGCCTCAGGTATGATCATGGGCCTGAACTTGCTTAAGTGAAAGGATCCTCTTTGCTTAAGGGAGATTTATACACCTACCTTCCAGAGATCCCTTCTAAGGTACCTGCACCTCAGCTTTGTGTCTTGTGTGAGGAAGAACTAATTCCTTTACTCCTGGATAGCCTTTCTTCAATCACAGGGGAGAAATCTGTGAAGAGTGGAAGACTAAATCTTTGTTAGAAATATCTTTCTTGAATTTCTCAATCTTTTTTTAGAATACAATGGGGCTACCTTAAAATATGTAACAATATGCTCCCTTTCGAAAATAGTTATCATGATTTGGCAAATTTGGAAGTTGTTGAGCCATTGATTTCTGAGTGGAAACTGGAAAAAAAACCTAAAGAAAGACATGGTTGAGGGAAAAGAGAAAGGTTAAGATACATTATAAAGATAAATATGGTTCCAGGAGTGGAAGAATGGGGATTGGGGACTACCAGAGACTCAGAATTGTAACTCTGTTAGGAATATTGAGGGTGCATTTTGCTGCTGTATCCCTTGCATTTAGTTTCAGAGATCAAAGTCTGCATACTAGTTTCAATGTGAAAACTATTTGGCTGAGTTAAGAGAAGCTAACTGCATATTTTTAGCATTTCTTTTCTGGTCATCTCCACAAACTTCTAAGGTGGCATGAAACGATTAATTATTAGAACTTTGGATTCCGAGTGCTCCTAAATTCTAAAAGATAGATCAGGTAGATGCAGACACTCTAAGGAACTAAATGTTTAGTGCTAAAACAGAAACAAATGGTGTCATACTGATGAATGTCATGCTGATTAAAAAAAAAAAAAGAATTGGTGTGCACTGTTCCCAGAAAGACCTTCATAAGCCAGTCTCTACCTTAATACTTCCCCCTGCTTGAAAATAAATAAATAAATAAATTTTATCTTATAGAGGTTTTAGCATCACAGAAAATTGAGTGGAAATTGATGAGTTCCCATAACACTGCCTTTTCTGATGTAGTAGTTATTAGTAACAGGGGTGGTGAAGAGGGAAATAGTCTAAAATAATTCACAATTGGGAACTATGGCTTTTCCTCTAATATTGTACACATTTCCGACAAATAAGTCAGAAAAGGGAACAGAGGGACAGAAGAAAATAGAGGGAAAATAATAAATATTTACTTGGTGCAAATAGCAATCCATGCATTATCTTCATCATCACAACAAACATGACAAATTGATATAATCACTCTTATTTTACAAAATATAAAACTGAGACTTAGAAATAAGAAATGACTATGTTGACTCAGCAAAAATCCAAAACTTAGATTCTAACTGTGAATCTTGTTTATATATTTTTATCTGTCGCTGAGATACTCAAGATACTGAAGCATTTTGAGGAAGAAAGTATCTCAAGATAAAAGCTCTGTAAAAGTATGATTTGAGACAGAGTCTTACTAAAGTTAGTTTATACCAAGGCCTGGTTTCTACAAAGTACTGCTAGATTCATCTCTAACTTGGATGCCTATTTTGACCCAAATATCCCAAAATCTGGGGTTTATTATCCTGTCTTATTTTCAATTCACATGTTCCATAGCAAAGCTATTTTTCTAAATTCCTCAATGAAGATTTCACAGCTATAATCTCTTAACCCTGTTCAATATCCCTTGTGATCTCTGCTCCAAAAGTGTTTTTATTTTTCTTTAATTTTTTGGCCTTCAAAGATTCATCAAAATACATGGGTATACCTCTTCCCATGTAATCAACTAAAACGGTTAATTATGCTTTAAATAGAAAGTGGTATCAGGTTGCTTAAATTTTATTATATTGTAGCCCTGAGCTCTTTTCAGGGGTAATCAACTCCCAGAGTGTGCCTCCTATGTGTACATACATATTCTTTCTAAGTTAGAATCATGCAGGGACTCTTGCTTCTTGCTGTACATGTGTATAGTCAGGTTAAGAGGATTTCCATGCTGCATTGTGCTACAGTGCCCCTTACCTTTCTTAATGAAGCTAGTTAGGGATGACTCTCAATCTATGTCTTTCTCCAGTTGTTACTCTAAGAGTAAAGTCAACTTTAAAAACAGGGATCATTGTACATCCCAAAAGGGAAATGTCATAGGACCTCAGAGTACTGAGTTAATGCTTCCTGATATTGATTTTAATGCATCCAAATGTGTACCACTTTAAGCATAAACACCAAGCATGATTTTTGTTTTATTTGATTGGCATTTTCTCTTCATAAATGTTGATTATTGTAACAAGCTGTTACCCTATGGGTATTTTTCTTTTGTAACATATGTTAACAGCAGAGGGCGTAGAAAATATGCGTAAATGAATGCAGATGACATAAATGGGAGAAAATTGTAAAGGAGAATCCACACATGGCTCTCTCTTTTCCTATTATTGTTGCTAGCTCAATAAATAATGATGTTTTGACCCATTTTTTGTACTCATACTAAATAGTATTTGCCACTGCATTTTGAAAAAGTGAGAAGATTTGGGAACCAGGATGCATGTGGAATTGCCATGGAAACTGCAGCCATGCTCAGCCAATGAAAAGCTTCCAACATGCTCCTTCAACTTCACTCCATTTCCAAATTTAGTGATTTAAAACACCTGTTCTCTAGCACATGATTACTGTGATTTAATGGGGGTCTATTAGCGCTCTAAATAGGATGGATTTTTTTATGAAGATGTGGAATATTGTTGTGCATATCTATTTTTGAAAAATACAAAAATTCTTTCCAGTTGTTATTTCCTTACCTATGAGACTTTTTTCCTGTTATATTTGATAACTTTAAGAAGAGACTGAGCTAAAAAAGCATCCTTGATCTTATCTTGTTGATGCACAAAAATATTCTTTTATTACTAAACTCCACAAAAAAAGATATATTTGAACTGAATTCCAGGTACACCTAGTGTGTTAACTTTCTACAGGGCTCACATGCAAATGGAGGTGAATCCAAAAGTCTGCTCTGCATTCATTCTTTACCTCTCTGACCATTACCTTTACCTCTCAGTGGCCAGAGATGCATGTTTTCTTTGGTGTTTCACATACATTTAAAATCAGAACTTGTAGCATATGTTTTTCTAAGAAATGCAAGGAATATGCTAATTTTGCTCAATTTTGATATTAGTTTTAATGCTAAAGGTTTGTCAAAGTAGCTAATTGTTAATTTTACTACTGTTTGCATTATACAACTGAGCAGTGCTTATGTCTATATGTGCTTACATATAAAAGCTATGTTTTGTACTTAGTTTTGTGTGTATATGTGTGTGTGTATATACATATATATTTGTAAAATATTTTTAATGGAATATAAACATTCCATGTAATAGACAGGATTTGAGGATCTAAATATATGGTAACATTCTAAAATGAATAACTTTTATTTAAGCTGTAAGATATTGGAAATATTCCCAGAAAAGTGCCTAAAAATATAATATTCATAGATATTAAAACAGTTATTCCTTAATATTAAGAAATATATATATATTTATTGTGTTTTCCTCTAAATATAGAAAAAATAAGATAAATTACCAACTTAAAAATGTTATAAAAATTTGAAAAATAAAGTTTATATGTTAAGAATACAATAAGAATAATTGCTTATAAAATAGAACTGCAGGGACTGAAGAATAATCACTATCTATGTGTATATTAAGAATTCACCTAGGGATTTGGGTTGTGGCTCAGTGTTAGAGCACTTGCCTCACACATGTGAGGCGCTGGGTCTGATCCTCAGCACCACATAAAAAATAAATAAACAAAGTTATTGTGTTCATATACACCTAAAAACTAAAAAAAAAAATTCACCTAACTAATAAACTGGAGTTGTCCTTTGATGTTGTTTCATAGGCAAGTTATAGTATAAAACTAGTTCATTTTTATCTTCTGGAAAGAATAAAAACTAGATGTTTGTAAAAAATAAACTTAAACAGTGAATTGAATTTATAAAGGCTATGAGATATGAGATGAGCATATTTAGTTTATTCAGATTTTCTGGAGACTAAGCTAGCCACATCTTATGAATAGAAACACTGCCCAAAATACTATATCTGTTTTTTGTAGGGGGCTTACAAAAAATACATAAGTCATACAAGCTCTTAGAAACACTTTTATTGAAATTCTCTTGACAATCTAATTCTTGATAAGTAAGTACATGTAAATGAATAGAGTTTCATATTACAACTTTTTCCTTCTTAAATTTAATAAGCTACTTATTTTCTCAAGATTGACATTCTCTATCAACACAATTAATATTTCCTTTTGTGGCCTGTATCCTGAAAGCCCATTCCTAAGTTATTTTCATACCCTATTATTAAGAAGGCATATTTTAAAAATTTTGCCAAACATCCAACTAGCATCTCTATGCATCCAACAAATATGTTTTTAATGGGTGCTATGTGCCAATTTAATGTGCTTGTTAGCCCTGTGGATACAAGAGTAAGAAAAAAAGAAAAAAAAAGCTGAAAGCGATTCAGGAGAATTGCTTTCTATATAATGCTAATGAAGAATAATTAGAAAATTCTTGGATTTCTTCTGTAAGAAACAATTTGCATTTATTTTGTGGTGTGATCTTAATTTTATACTGGTATTTCTAGTTATCAAAGAATTATCAGTTGATAGAGATAGTTGGAAAACTATGTCTATATATATATATATATATTCTAAAGACCTATATATATTCTAACGACCTAAATCAGGATAAAATGTGTATGGCATATCCTCAACGTGCTTATATACTCTGTGATTCTTTGACTCTCAGACTCTGGGCTGAGAAAAGAGAAGATTGTCTCATTGATGATTGTAGGTTGTCAAATAACAGGATAGCTTTTCTCCTACTACTCTCCTACTACTTTCTGTTTTTTTTTTTTTAAGTTTATTAGCAGATGGTCTTAATAGATAAAAGCTCTACTGAAGTTTAGAAAGGTGAATTCTGTATCTGTTGAGGTATATATATTGCTGTCACCAGGGGTAAACAAATCTGATGGCTAACTGGGATTATAGGAGGCAATGTCATACTGGAGATTGACATGCTTATCTGTAATGGGCAGTTACTTAATTACCTTTCTAACCCTTGGCTCCTCACCTCAGGGCATCACATCCTTTCCTTTGGAGAGTGAGAATATTTCCAGGAATAACAATAGTTTTCTTCTCCAGTTCTCAGTGTTTATCTATTTTTTTAATCCTTCTGGGTTTGCATGAGTACTACCATTGAGTAACAGAAAAAGGCAAATTAGTCATTAGCTGCCATAATTAATGGAAAATCCTGCAAATATTTTTATAGTTGAAGGAGATGTCTAAAGGTTATGCAACAGAAAACCAAGTGGCCTTTTATTACAAGGTTTATTTGCCTCATTTGACAGTTTGTAAAAATTTTGACCTGTTTTAGGTACCTCATTTGATTTTCTTTATCAATTTTTCTTTCCGCTAAGATCATCCTGAAAAACACCAACTAGGTAGACTGGTTCTTGAGAAATGAGATTCTGAAAACTCTTTCTGTAAATTAACACTAAGATTAGTTCAATTTAAGTTTCAGTATTACAGGACTTTTAATCTAGAGGAAATTAAGGAAAATATGCACATATATGTGTGAACACTAATATATAACCTGTATACAAATATAAACACAATCAGTAACAAATTTCCCAAAACAATGCTTACTCTTATTATGATAAACCAAGGTATCTTGTGTTGTGGTTTATCACAATTCATTAAAATATACTTTGTGAGAACCCACTAAGCTAATGGTCCATTAAAGCTTCATAATTTGAAAAACAAGGTCCACATTGTGACTGCTAATGATCTCTCTTAGTATCAATCTTATGTACAAGCGACTTAAGCATTCCTCATCATTTAAGGGAAAACCATCATACTGCAGAAATTGTGCCATTGGAGTATTGTTTGATAGTATAAGGACAATAAACTTTTAGATATTCAACCCTCTCACACATTGTGGATCTTACTATAATTCATTGCCAAGATTAAAGAACCCTTTGCCTCCAAACATACACATACACACACACACACACACACACACACACACACACACACACACTGGTTTCACAGAATCTTCCTGTAATGACTTTAATGGAAATTTAATGGAAATTGTGTGGTGGTATTGTCAAGGAATGAATTGTCAAGGAATGAATTGCTCTTAGGGAAAATGTAAAAAGGTAAAAAAAATTAACTTTTTAATCTAATTAGTGCAAAATTAATACTATAATGCATTTCATCATAGAAAACTTAAAAGTATGGTTAAATAAAAGTGAAAATATACCCACAATCATGCCACTAAAATAATAATTATTAGTGTGCTGTGTTTTTTATATAGCATTTTTTCATGCATATACATTTCCTTTAAACAATGGATTTTTACTCTTAATTTCTTTAATATTATTACTATTACACGATAATCTATGTTGTAATAACTGCATAACATATCATTCCATGATGGCATCATCATTTGATCCCAGTTGTTGACTGTTTAGACATTTAAAAATTTTAAGTAGTATTCATCACAACTGCATGTGTGCGTTTGTATGCATGTGAGTGTGTCTGTGTTTGTGCTGGTTTCCAATCAATTCAGATTTATTTCTATGTTTAAATAGGGATTTTTCTAAAAACTAAATTTAATAATATACTGCTATTAGGGTCTTACTTTTTTATTGACCATATATTGTGATTCTGATTTTCAAAAAATAATAGGAGTTAGTTTTTTTTGAGTGAGTATAATGAAAGAATGTCCACTGTTAAATGGACTGAGTCTTACTAAGTGCATATTAAATACAAAATAATGTTAACTACAAAAAAGATGGAATGTGTTTCTGTCCTCCTGTTGTCAAATGAGTATACCACAAAAAAGGGTTTTCCTCAGCCACATAATATGTCCACTATGATCATTTTCAAACAAAGCATTCTTTTGAAGTCAGTGAATACAATGGCAAAAAAAAAGTACCCTAATAGGAAAGGTTTATTTAAAGTTCCTTTGACTATGAAAAGATAACACGATCACTACCACCACCATGCTTCAGATCAATAAGTTCAGAGATGCAAATAGAAGAGTTATTAAAAATTAATCTCTACATTAAAATGCCTGTGTGACTAATAGCAAGTAAAAAATATATGGTGTCATAAATCTCTGTACTGGCACTAAACCCCTCTTCTCATAAAAACATTGTGATTTGCATACACTGGTTATGCCTTGGAATTTATGAACAACAAATAGCAACATGACAGGAAGAAATATCATACTATGAAAGAAAAATGGAGAAAGCAGAACGAATTTAAATAGCAGAATTGGCTCCAGGAGAAGATAGACCAACACTAGATCTTTGATGCTCATGGTCTTGTTACTTTTCTTGGGATGTACAGTGTAAAGAAAATAGAGATGCTAAATAATTTTACTAATAAAACTTTCTGATATATGTTTTCATGTACTTTTTCTTTTTCAGTTCCTGTGTATTTATAGGGAGTGTTAGAGAAAGTCATGTGGTTAATTTAGGGAAAAGCTTACGTATTGTAAAAAAAAAGGGGGAAAAAAAGAAACATGGTGAAAGGTTGAGTGTTATAATTTTCTCATATAACTTTTTGTAGATGTGACTTATTATAAGTTATCTATAAAATTTTGAGCACATTGTTAAGACAGCATAACTGCTAATGCATAAGGGCAGAAGACAGCAGGACAGTAAAAAGGATGTGGTCTAACAGCATTGATTTGGGTTTACAAATGGCTTTCTGAATTATTCAGTGGATCAGGTAATTTTTTTTAGTTTTAATTGCAAGTGATTTAAATTCAACTAAAATTTAATATATAAAAAAGATAGAAAATTAACTTATTTGCTATGCAACTGAAATACTTAATAGATTCACAATAGTTTCACAGTTATAGACTAACACCCAAGAAACTCTCCCAACTCAATTATCTTGTACTTCTATCTTTGCATTTTACCTTCCTCACATGATGTCTCTAGTTCTAGCCTCACTTTCCTCCTTGTTCAACAGTGCCGGGAAAATATCCTAACAATTCCAGGAAAAAAAAATGGTCTATCTTTTTTGGATTCTGAATATGAATCATTGATATGTGTATTCTGGAATTAATCATAGGAAAAAATCTACTTTCAGAATATGTTTGGTCTGAGTCACGTGTCACCCCTCAATTCAAAGTTTACTCAATTCTTCAGAAATGTATGGAGGAGTGAGAATGGAAAAAGATGATGATTACACAAAGGAAAATAAAGACAACAATAAATATATACTACATGTAGTAAAAATAGAGGTTAATTGTATCCACCATGTTGGCTGTCCAATATTTTCACGTCTTTTTTAAAACATACAAACACCTTAAAAGTTCTGCCGTCAAATGAGACAACACACATGCAGTTGAAAATACAATTACCTCTTTTTCAATCAAAGAAATGATACCAGATATAAATTTCTTCCTGCAATCTAGCTCAAATCTTGGGTTATCTTTCATAGTATACATTGTTTCCCTTCATGGAATTGAGTAGGGCAACTCATTGTCTAAATGAAAAAATCATTCATATCCACTATACCTAGTACCTATTGTTGGGAAAAGTAATGAAGAAATACATACTCAGTAATTAAAACAAACACAAACAAACAGTGACAAGATCAACCATCCTGGGATGTGCCACAGTAGTTTGTCTAATATAGAAACAGAAAAAAAATTGCATAATCCCATGTTCAAAAGTAACATGGGATTTAAAAATTATGAGTACTTTCAGTCTCTAACTTCTTTCAAATTTAAGCGATGATGGCCTCTTTCTGTTCAGCTTCACAGTTTGATCCTTTGTTCCACAGTTAATATAAGAGAGAATTGAGAAGCTTACAGATAAGAGTAGCCATTGTTTTAATATACAAGTGGATCATTTTGGTCTAAAAGCATATCTTAAAAGTGAACACAAGCCCACCCAACATCTAAGTGTCTTCTTCTGACTCTCTAGGGAATTCTTTATTTTACCATTTACCTATTATTTTTATCTGTTATTTTATGTATTTTAGAAGCCAATTTTACCTGCATCTCTGTCAACCTGAGCAGGGCCACCAAGACAGGTTTTTATTACTGTATTTGTTTATTTTGTTTTAAATATAAATGCAGAATAGGCTCACATTAGAAAATTTGAAAAGTATGTATATTCATAAAAAAGCAGGGAAAAAAAAATTTTATCCATACAATTGAAACAATGATATCATTTATATATCTATTTCATCTTGTATTCTTATTGTTCTTGTATTACCAAATTTACCTTTTGAACTGTTTATAGCCTATTATTTATAGTTAATTTCATATATTAAGAATTGTCAGACTTCAAGCAATTTTGTGATACCCTAGCTTAAAATAATTTCCAAAGAGATCACACTTTAAAATTCCCAAAAGTTTGATCATATGCATTTTGGCATGCACATTTCTTAAATATGCTTAATTAGAATAAACAAAATGAAGAATTAGGGTAAAGTGTGTATATAACAGTGTTGATTCCTATAATATCTATAATTAGAGAATGCTTAAAACTAAATGTCCATAAAAAGTGCTTAATCAACTATGATACTCTATATATAATAAAATTTTAAAATACAGTAGATAATTTTATATTGGCAATGGCTATCACAAAACTGTATATTGTTGCCTGAAACATTCTGGTTGAAAAAGCAGCCTATACAGTTCTATCTTACTCTAGTTCATGGGTTTTAAAAGTATACGTACTCTTCAATCTCTAACCTCTTCCAAATTTAAGTGATGATCGCCTTTTTCTGCTCAACTTCATAGTTCTGATCCTTCGCTCCACATCTGAACTTTCTCAAATTAACCTCCTTAATACTGACCTTTTTCTTTCTTTGGGCTCTCCCTGTTCCTTATGTCTTGCTAACTATATTTGCATTCAGCCATATTCATGCTTGTGAGTCCTACTGGGCTACTAGCTTATCTGTTTGGCACTGCTTCCAGTCTTGTATCAACTTGCATAGGAATTTATCTTCAGAATTTCCTATAATTGCTACAGATGAGGAGGACAGAGGGAAGAAAGGGGAGAGGTTGATCAATGAGTATTAATTGACAGAGAGGGGTAAGAATTTCTGATGTTCTATTGTACTGTAGGATGGTTATAGATAATGGTAATGTACTGTCTATTTCAAAATACTAGAAGATTTGAAGATTTGCGTAAATATGTTTAACCATACCTAAACATTACACAATATATACACATGTTGAAATATTACCTGATACCCTATAAATACATACACTTTTTCTGTTTTAATGTGTCAGTTAAAAACAAATTTAAAAATTCCATTTAACTAAACCATATAAAATAATTTAATAACTAGAGAGATTGGACCAATGCTTAGTTATTAACTCATTATCAGCAGTAATAGTTATTCAGAGGATATTTCAATTAAGAAAAACATCAGGGCAATCTGTAATTCTACATAGATGGCCAAACAAGCTGAATATTCTAATTCAATAGTTTGTGACATTCACGCTGTGTTCTACACACGTCTATCTGAAATTAAGTACTTAGTGTCGGAGACAAATGATGAAATTCACCAGGAGGACACATTTGTTTCAATCTCACCTTCAGACATGCAGGCCAGCCTACACAGTGGACATCAAATGATAACTTCACATTAATGCAATTTTATATTTAACAAACTGGAGTTTACGGGCTTTAAAGCAAACAAACAAACAAAAATGCTCTTTAATCTTTCTTTTATGCTGGCTTCCTCACATAGCCTATATCTTGTCTAATCAGTTTCAGTTACAAGGCCCAATATCATTTTTTTTAAATTTTGAAAAGTCAACTCATGCTTATATTCAAGCTTCAGTCTCCAAATCAGTTTATAATCCTCCCCTACAATCAGAGAATGACTCAGATTGTACAAGAGAAGGGACAAGTGATTATCTATGTATTAAAACTCTTGCTTTCACTCAGTTGTTTCTCCTTCCTGACTCATTGTGCTGACCTCAGATTGTGATGTGAGAGGAGTGCTCTTGAGGGCAAGGGTATGATAGAAGCAGAAAAAAAAACCTTGCTCATCTGCTGCAGTTGTAATCTAGCCACAACATATTTCAAATGTGAATGAAAACAAAATTGTCATTCTCCCTCTCATTGACTCATGGTTTTCCTGATGGAGGAATAGTGCATGCATACAGAAGTCATCAATGCCTATTAAAAGCACTGCCCAATGGCTGAGGGAGAAATTAGGATGCATTTATCAGGTTGATAATATCCAAACCATTGGTGTATCTCAACATCAAAAAAATCAGGAATTCCAAAATATCTCTGGTCTCCTCATACACCAGTGGAGAAGGTATACAGTGTCTATATGCAGTAGCATTGAAAAAAAATAGGCTTGAATTTAATCCAGCTTTAAATCTTAGCTCATATTTTTTTAGTAGAATCTCCACTATCATTAAATTCATCATTTTGACACAGAATCTGATTCATTACTTTATTTGGAAAATTATTAGATTCTTTTATGCAAAATCTTTCTTAGTATATGAAGTATGATTCAATATATCATATGTTTAGCTTAGGAATCTGCATATTTAGAGATCCTGAGATATTTCTGATGCATTTGTGTATTGGACCTTATTTTGAGAAATGAAGCCTTAAGCATTCTCTATTAAATTAATTGTACTTGGCTAAATTGCTTTTCATTTTCTTTATTACATTTTTACCCCTTGAATTTGTCCATCTTGTTTCAATATTCATCTCAGCAGCTCTCATTTTTCTGGTACCCAAATAACAAAAACTCCCAGGGTGTATGTCAGCTGCTGTCTCTCTGTGGTCATTTAGAGTTAGACTGTCATCAATCTGCTCTTTAACATATGCTATCTAATACTTGGAAAATATTAGGATGTTCTAAATGTCAAGTCAAACCACAGATTCAGGTTGTTTTTGTGTTCTCTATTACTTTTGGACTTTATCTCAAATTACTATTCTTTATATTTTACTTTCTTTTAGAATATATCCATTTTACATTATTGGTCTCCTCATACCTAAGAAGGAAGTTTTCATTCTCAGTGAGTTATTTTTTAGTTAGAAAGCTGAGGATCTGTAAAGAGTTGATTCATACATTTAGTGACATTGATCAAATTCAAACCACATATAGAGTACTATTCCTGTGCTCCTAAACTCTTTGCTTTTTTTGCATTTTGTATGCAATTGAAAAATCAATGTTTATCAACTTGATTAATCAAAATGTCATAACAATTGGTGATACTCTTAAATGCTTCACTGATTATATTATAAAATTCTTTTAATCATGTTTAAAATTTTGTATTTGAAGCAACTGAATAAGACAAACACAAAGGCATTTAGATGACTTCATTTTAAATTATATATAAGCGCATCTTTAAAGTATTTAAACAAACTTTCTACATATTTATTATTCGGTTTTTATTAGGCTATCATGAAAAGTTTTACTTCAACTGAAATTAAACACCTCTCAGGCAGTATCTCATTATAAATATTTTCTTCTTACTCAAGATGATAAGTTTTATTTGCACTATTCAAATACCAAAGCTGGTTGGGCTACTACCTAGGTCTAAGGAATTGTTAGCATTAATCTGCCCCTTATAGGGAACATTTAGGAATTATTTCTTAAATAATAAATGAACACTTGAGCATATGGAAATTAAACCAGCTTTATTTATATGGCACTTGATATCAATGAAACCATACTGGCTTTATGAGGTATTCTTGTATTCTTAACTAGTTAGTTAGGTGTTCAGTCTCTAATTATTTAGGTTGTAGACTTTTTTTTTGTAAAAGCAATTATCACTTTATTTTATTTAATGAGGGATTATCCATTTTCTCACCATGTCAATTTTTACATTAAAGAATTTCCTCTTTAAATTGGTTCTGGTTTTGATATTCAAAACTGGATCTACAATTCTTTTTTTTATAAAAGTTCACTTTATTGATGTTGTTTCAAAATTGCACTTTCAGTAGAACTGGGAATCATCATATTAATCATGCACCACAGAGCCAGTTGAAACATTTCTTTTACACAATCTGTCCTTATGGATAGCAGATAAAACTCATATATAGGGAGTGGCAAAACCACCTGTGACTTGTTTGTTTTATGATTTTAAATTTTGCAACACAGCATTTATACTACAAGAAACAAGTATTTCAAATTGTATTATTTCATGCTATTTTATTTTTTCCCATATGTATTCTTATTACATGAAGAGAAATAAAAATAAGCAAAAAAAAAAATGCAGCTTGTGTGCCTGTTCAACAGTCAGTTGGTGCTCAGTGAACATATGTTGAATAAATTTTCTTTAGAACCACTATCAAGAATAATCAGGAGTATAAACACTGGTGGCATCAACATGTTTATTATTTTCCTACCATTAGTGTGTGCATTTATTTATTTATTGAAGGGGTGCTTACTGAAACTTACTGTGCACTAAGGCACCATTCAAAATGTTGGTGAATCAAGTAGATAGACTTCCTCTGGGAGTTTCCATTTTAATGTCTGAGTATTGGTTATGTCATCCTACACTGGCTTTATATAACCCCTGCCGTCATGTAAAAGGTTCCAAGCCTACCAGGAAACATGTAACAAAATATTACTCCTGAGTATATAATTCACATGTTAATAATCTCTAATAATTAATGGTTACACTAACTGTCCTGGCAATTGCAATCCTAATTTATGGTTTACAGAAAATTTCAGCCCAGCAATATGTTCCACTTAAAAGTCAATTTAATGGTAGCCTTCTTCCATAGTTTATATAAGTGCTGGGATCAAACATTCTGAGTTGCTGTATTTTTGAGGACAAGAGAACCTTAGAGGTCTTTACTATTGCAGCCAGAGTCATAAGTGTGGTACTTTTTGAGGCTGTGGATGTTATCCACATGGCTTGTGGTCTGACATCAATTAATACTCATCATACAAATATTTGTTCATGTGACTACTGGGAAATAGTTTGTTTACCTTATTTATTACAAATTATATAGCATAGTGACTTCTTTGGTTAAAATACTTTGTTTCTTTTAGGTGAAAGGTGGATTATTTTAATGGTCTATAAAAAGTCTATAAAAAGAAATTGAAAATAGTTTTTCAATAAATATGTATATGAGTACAATGTTCTGGCTCCAATTCTCAGGTTTAATGGGTTTCATATAAATCAACATACCTGAAGTACTTGGGTCCTATGGATAATTCATTCTTTATTAAAGGCATGTTTATATTTCAATATTACTTCTCCAATCTTCCTTTAATGAAGCATGGATAGACATAAAATGAGTAAAACAAAAATTGTCTCATTGTCTTTCTTCAATGTTTCCTTCCTGACACTTCATCCCTTTTCAAATGGTGGCATATATATTTTTCTTTACTCAATACCACTTTACCTTTTAAATAATTCTATTGATTTCTGAAGTCTTTCAATTTAAACTTTCAATGCACTGAGTCATCCTTTACATTCATTGTGCTATTTATTCTTTATTTGAAATATTTCTACTTTAAAAAGATCACACTTCCATTCTGAGGATATTCAGAAGCATATTTTAAATGTGTTGTCTTTCTGCTACAGTGGGGTATGGTGGCACATGCCTGTAATCCCAGAGGTTTGGGAGGCTGAGGCAGGAGGATCGCAAGTCAAAGCCAGCCTCAGCAACTTAGCAAGGCTCTAAGCAACTCAGCAAGACCCTGTATCAAAAAAAAAAAAAAGTTAAAACACGGCTGGAGATGTGGCTCATTGGTTAAACACCCCTAGGTTTAATCCCAATTACCTAATAATAATAATAATAATAATTATTATTATTATTATTATTATTATTATTATTACTGTTGCTTGTGGTATATATGGTTCAATTTTTGCTTCTTTGTTTAATAGTGATTATCCTTTTCTGATCTATGAACTTGTGTTTCTCTCAGAGGGCTTGGCTTCATTTCACAATGTTCATTAAGAATGGGTTAAATGTCAAGCTCTGTGTTGCACCTCTTTGTGTGCACTCAAGGAGAAGATAGAAAAGATCCTGGATGGAAGCCTTGGGCAACATTGAGCACTGTACACTACTCTTGCATATTGACCACCATGAAGTGGTGGTTCACATTTAAGACTTCCACCTGTTCTTTTTCAAAATATTTACAAAGCATTTAAGCAAAGATGACTTCTTCAGGAGGCCATCAACAAGTCATGGAGGTTCAAGTGCAAGAAGGTAGAGGGGGTAAGCAAAAGACTCGGGGAGGCTGGAAAACCTCCAATGATTTTAACTAGTTCTTCTCATCAGAAAGAGTTTTACCTGTGGTAATATTGTACCAGGGACATGCTTCAGCTGAAATTTTTCTGGGTTTCTGATGCAAAGGGGAAAGTTTCAATTTTCTAAAACAATGTAGGGAAAAGACAAGAACAGAAATTAAATTTTTTTCTCTGTTAGGAACTGAATATTCATGTCACACCAAAATTTATATGCTAAAGTTTTAAACTCCAGTGTTGCTATATTTGGAGATAAATCCTTTGTAAAAGTAACTAAAATTTAATAAAGTCATAAAGGTAAAGTCCTTATAAGATAAGTTCAGTGTACTTATAAAAAGACACTTCAGAAAACATCAGGAAGCAAGAGCACTATCTCGTTCTCTCTCTAAGCATATTGAAAGAAAGGTCGTATGAACAGGAGAGTTCATGTGAGAAAGCAGCCATCTGCAAGCCAGGAACAAAGTCCATGCCAGGAACTGAATCAGCTGGCACCTTGATTGTGGACATTCTAGCCTGAAAAGTTTTGGAAATAAACTCTTCTTCTCAAGCCACCCAAGCTGTGATGTTTTGTTATGGAAGCATAAACTGGCTAATACATTCTCCTTCTTGTCTTCCAATCTAGAATGCCACAAACACTAGCTCCCAGCAGTCTTTGATCTTCCCAGTGGCTTTTTATTTTTTATGTTTCTTTCTCAATTCATGAGTCCCACTTGTATTTATAGCTACTGTTGGTTCTGCTTGCAGGAGGGGAGCCAGCTTCCAAGAGAATTCTCCATCTTGTCAGTGCCCTTTGCCTCTTCCACATGCATAATGTGAAGATTATATGGCCCTGATAAATTATTGAGTGTGATGATTAAATATGCCTCTATTCTTGCCAGAAGCAAACAATTCAGCAACACCCAGACTTCAGGGTGCTGTTAAAAGGTCTGACCAGCATGAGTTTTGCACTTGTTTTTATTATTATCCCGATTAGGAGAATGGTTGTTTTTTATGTTTCTCAGAAAACCCATCTTACTTAAGAACCATCTATGAAAAACATTCTGAAAATACAAATTATTCTTCAAGCATTATGTATACAAAGGGACTGTATGACTTTTATAACATAATGGTTATACATAGAATTGTAAAACGTGAAATGAAAAGTTGTGATTTTAACTAGTAAACTCCAGAGGTTTCATTGGGGAATTAAAGTCACCCTAACTCTTTGTCATTAATGTAGGAAATATGTCACTCCTCCAGAGTTCTAATTCACAATACCTTGCATAGCAGTCCCTTACTGAGGAGTATTGTGTTTTCAGGCCACAATTCCATTTTTGTACTAAAGCACAAGTCAGTATAACGTTTGTGTACTTTCTTTGGATTGCTAATGAATTCCTCTCTAGAGTTAAGGGATATGAATGTTTAAGTCAATATAATTCAGAACTTTCATGTTATTTGAATATAAACAGATTCTGAGTTTGGGCCATTATCTATAGTGAGACAAATAACCATTAGTGCTATTCATTAATTGATATTTATTCACTGAAAAATGCTCATTGAACAATTACAGTGTGTCATACACTTTTCCAACTAGTGTTTTGAATATGAAAATGTGTAATATATATAATCCTGCCTTCCATGGGTTAAGAACAGGGAAATTTATGTAGTGAGGTCCAGTACATTCAAAAATGTACAATGCTATCATTACTTAGAATATTAATATTCTAAATAATATTTTAATTATTATTCTAAATGATATTTAATAATAATTACATAAAATGAAGATATTAAATCTTCAGAGAAGACTTGAACTAGAAAAGTTGTAAGTTTTCCAAATGGAGAAGTCAAGGAAGAAATTCTTTTGAGCAGAAATAGTAACTGTAGCAGAGAGTGTTTTACTAATGGGGAGAAAAAAGGGGAGGGATCAAAAGAAAGAAATGAAGGAAAGAAATGGGCAAAAAGAAAAGGATGTAAAGAAAGTAAAACAGAAATGGAAGGAAGGAGGGAGGGGAAAATAAGGAAGGAAATTGAAAAGGGAGTTTGTGGGAATATCAGGAAGTTCTATGTGCAGAGACTAGATGAGGATATTAGCATGGAAAATTGACCTGCAGGTAAGAGTAGTTGCATGCATGGTGTGATTATGGTTTAAGAAGAATGTAACTAATTAACTAAAATCTAAGTGAGTCTTGAAAATGGTCAGCCTAGATAAAAAGCATGTGCCTGAAATTAGGGGATATTCCTGAGTAGAGTGGCAAATTGAGTGAAGTTTGTAGGAATTAATTTAGAAAATGGACAAGGAAAATATTTCCTTGAATTGAGTAGGTACTATAATAGTTTGGAGGCACATATTGGTCTATGGCACTCTGTTTTACAAAGTCTAGACACAGTGAAGCATAGGATAGGGGTGTGATTTAAATTACAGGCTGATAAATTTATTCTGAACATGGGTCAATTTATAGCATCTCATCCACTATATAATTCTCAGTTCCAACAATAAGCTTTAAGAAGAATCTGTGTATCATTTTGCAAGTAGAAATGCTGTGTGTAAATGTAACCTCTGAAATACGTGAACACAAAACATACCTTTTTAAATATACAAATGTTTAAATACAGTTTCACTATCAAGGTAAAATCATGATTCAAGGATACATTTGCTTATAACTAGGTAAAATTAACGCACATATTTAAAAAAAACAATATTCTGTTTAAAACATTGGTGTAATACTAGTCTTCTCTTTCTCACCTTATTTTTCAATGAAGTTCAATGAAGACCTATACTAAGAATTCTGTTCCTATTTGTTTTTGTGAACATAAGCAAACCACTTTATCTCACCATCACCACTTATAAAATAGAAATTATAATAGTAT
Organism: Urocitellus parryii; assembly: GCF_045843805.1. NCBI lineage: Eukaryota > Metazoa > Chordata > Mammalia > Rodentia > Sciuridae > Urocitellus > Urocitellus parryii. The sequence goes on along the minus strand of NC_135533.1, from coordinate 152,105,089 downwards.
CTTTTATTAACACATAATAAAAGTGCATGAAATGTAACACTTTAATATCTTTTATACATCTAAAATTTTAAATACTGTCATTACTTATCTCCCTTTGTCTTGCAGAGTCTGAACTTTTCATGAAAAACTAAGTTTTGCTGCCCCAAAGCAGAGAGACTTGTGCAGGTTTCCAGAAACCCATTTCTATAACTGTTGTCTCAGCTTCCTGCCTTCTCCCAAGTCTAATTGCAGACTGCCAGACTTGAACTGGAGGTAGGCATTATTTTCAGACCTGCAAATAATCTTCCTGCTAGAAGTGATCTTTCTCTTTTATGGCAAAATAATTTTTTATCCCTAAGCTAATGGTCAGATATAACTGAAAGTCCCCTCTGGTTCCAAAGCAAGAAAATGTTCTTCTCAATCATGTCTCAGGATCACCATGACTATGCTAGGTATATCTGTAAGCAATCTTGTCCTATATCATCTGGGTCATCCTTCTATACCATTAGAATTCAGTTGTTCTTGACACTTACCTCCTAACCTTTATCATCCTTGTCCATCACAACAAGTTAAAAAACATTAAGTTATTTACTTTTTCTTTCACCTCCATCCCTCCTTTTCATCAAGGTACATGTTCTCTAAGGGACTTTAAGTTTTGTGTGTGCATGCAAAAGTCATTTTAATGCTATTTAGTTTTGTGTCTCTAAAATCTAGTACAGTTTTTAGCATATAGTTGAGTTTTGTGAACTGTTGAATGAATGCTGAAGGAAGGAAGGAAAGAAGGAAGGAAGGAAGGGAAGGAAGGTTTTCAGTGGTAATTTAATAAGCTTTAAACATATTAAGTTTACACTGTCTACTGTGCACCAAGGAGGATTGTTCAGTGGCAACTGTAACTATGAATCTGGGTGTCAAGAAAGAGTTAGCTAAAGTGACTTCAAATATAATAACTGATTTTTACAACAAATACATGGATAACAGAGAGGAAGATGCCTATTGTGAATCTATGTAATATAATTTTATGATAAAGCAATTAATTTAAAACTTGTACTCGTTATTTTAACTAGCATCATATAAATAATACAAAAGATGAAAACACCATGATCAACATTCAAAACTACTGATATTGTATGTTATTTGTCATTAACAAAAACTTAACCAAAATATTTCTGTTTTGTTGAGCTTCTGCTTTGAAGAGATTCAATCCTATAAGGTACCTGGTTTGGGGAAAACCAACAGTTGTAAGTTGCCTGCACCAGCTTGGAAGTGACTGCCACATTTATAAAAGGCAATCATATTCATACATAGTATCTTCTCCAGTTTGTCTTGAACGCATTTTAGAATTTTCATGCATTCTATTTATTGTTTGAAAAAAAAGAGTAGTAAAGTGAAAAATAAATGCAAAGATAAATAATTCTCAGAGTCTTTTCTATAAGGATATAAGCATAGTCCTACCAACCATTTGTACATGTTTCTATTCTTTGATCGAATTTATACTCTTTATTCAAAATAACTTGGATGTGCTTGATTTGGAATTGTCTAAAAAGCACTGCATTCTCGTGTGATATTCTCTACTTGCCCTATGGACAAAATAACTTTGATTTAGAATGAAATAAGAGTTTATTTTCATGGAAAATCACTTGGAGACGTGTATCAAATTAGTGTAGGTTATTTTAAGTAGATAAAACTTACCAAAGAAGACTGTCAAATTTATTGTGGGCTTACTGAATGCTTTGAATTATGCTAAGCATTTTACTTTTAATGACACAAGAGTTTAAAAAACTAAAAACTTTATATAGGAAAACAAAGATACAGAAAGATCATGTGGATTATAATATTAAATACCTATTAAGAATATTAAGAACCAAACTCAGGTATTCTGATTATATGTATACACACACAGATATAAAAATATATATCATATAATATATATACATATACACTATATATATATTCCATTGGTAAAACCCAGTGGAAGACATTATGGCAGCCCAAGTTCAATTGAAGAATGCATAACAATATGATATGGTAAAACAAAGCAAAAAAAAACAGCAAAATTTCTGTTATACATGTATAACAATTGACTTCTTAACTGTTAACCCTCAAAATGATGTCAATAGGTAGAATTTCATGCTGTACTGTACATGTGGTATGAAACAGATAGTTGTTGTTTTCATATTCCCCAATCCCAGAAGGATTGTTTCAATCTGAGTGAGCAGGTACTTGCACCTTCCCTAAATCAAGCCAGCAATTGGGGGAACTGCAGACTGCAGGGCCCAGAGCGGCTTGGCAGTTCCGCACAGACTTTTAAAAAGCCAGTGTGTTCCTTTTGGCCTTTCTAAAAGACAAACACTTTGCAGAAAAGCTGTGCAGTAAGGGAAACTATCAAAAATCATTCTTGTAGAACAGTGAGGCAGTGAGGCAAACACTATCTCCCTCGTGATTTTACAGTCTGTAATAGAAATTAACAGTGCCATCTGCAGCCCGATTATGCACTTTAAGATCCCTGCATGGTTTATAGCATGCATTGTGGTATATAGTAGCAATTTTTGCTAAGCTAGTCACAGTTCTATTTGTTTCTAGAAAATTAAAAGATCCTAAGGACATAAAGAATAACAAGACAAAATAGGAAGAGAAGCCATGTGCACATAAAACAAAACAACAACAAACCTTAATCTAGGTTTATCTGACATTCTCTAAGCCACTGGTATCAATTCTTTCTAGACTCCCTCCCTTCTTTACCCTACTTTATAAATAAATTTTGTGCTGCTCAACTAAATTATATTATCTGCTCCAGTGGTCTAAGTTAGCAATTTATTCCATATGTTCACCATCTTTGTGTGAAACGTGTCTCCCTGAATTTTCTATTTGCACTTAGGCTCACTAATTATTGAAGATGGTCGAACACTCTGGCTAACTAGAACAGGAGGAAAGGGCCTGGTAACTCCATCAATGAGTCACATCCCTAATCCAAAGATTTTTAAAAAATCATAAGGAATTCTCTTGGAAACTCATTTTAAAATTAGTTAATTTGGTTTACAAGTTGTGCTAGGAATTGCCTTCTCACCAATGTTTATCGACAATTTAAAAATTAAAATGGAAACAGATGCGTCTGGGTGTATTGCTACCTGTCTCCCATAGACATATCATAAAATTTTCATATTAATGTATATTTGCTTAACAGTTCTAGCTCAAAAGACGAGATAGAATATATACACATATATGTGTGTGTATATATATATATATATATATATATACACATTTATATATATTATACAGTACATACATAGATATGTATATATGTTTATGCACATATGTCAACATGCTTTCTTGAGAATGGGAAAAAACTGATGCTTACTGACCTTCTACCTATAAAATAACTTAACGGATATTTTCTCAGGTTATCTAAACCTCATGATAATTGTCAAAGGGAAAATTATCAACCACCACTTTCTAAATGAGGAAAAGGAGACCCTAGAAATTTGGCATATTTTCAAATTTTTTAATAATTAATGTATTTTAATTAGGTATATATGACAGCAGAATGCATTTTGATTCATTGTGCACAATTGAAGCACAACTTTTAATTTCTCTGGTTTTATATGATATATTGAGGCACCATAAGTGTAATCATACATCATAGGGTAATGATGTCCATCTCATTCCACCATCTTTCCTGTTCCCGTTCCCCTATACCAACCCTCCCTCCACTTTGCCATAACAAAGTTCCTTCATTTTTTTCCCATGCCCCACCCCCCAGTATGGATCAGCATCCATTTATTAGAGAGAACATTTGGCTTTTGGTTTTGGGGGATTGGCTTTCTTCGCTTAGCATGATATTCTCCAACTCCATCCATTTACCTGCAAATGTCATAGTTTTATTCTCTTTTAATGCTGAGTAATATTTCATTGTGAATATATACCACAGTTTCCTTATCCATTCATCTATTGAAAATGTTCAACATCTCTAATAATTAGAGAAATGGAAATCAAAACTACTCTAAGATTTTATCTCCCACCAGTCATAGTGGCAGTTATTAAGAATACAGACAATGATAAATGTTGATGAGGATGTGGGGGAAAAGGCACACTCATACATTGCTGGTGGGAATGAAAATTGGTGCAATCAATCTGGAAAGCAGTATGCAGATTGCTTAGAAAACTTGACCCAGCTATCCCACTCCTTGGTCTATAACCAAAACACTTAAAATCATCACAATATATTGCTAAGAGCCATAGCCAAGTAATATGATGCATGGCATTTTTGGTTGAAAGGTGACGCCAGCAAGCCATTGAGATGATATGATTATGTTAACATCTGCATTCATATGGATATTGGACTCTTGCTGTCCACCTCGGCCTGCTACAGGACTCCTGGAGAGTTCCCATTGGTTGGGGAAGTGGAGTAGGAGGGAATTCCTGAGGAGGGATTTCCTGTTGGGGTCCGGGAGAATGCCTCGTGGGTCGGTAGGCAATCTTCCCAGGAGCATATCGGGCATTGGCGGCAGTTTCAAAAATAAAGTTTGTTCCTGCTTGAGTGGCTAGTGATTTTGTGCCCAGCCGGACTGCGGCACTATATTAATGCAGCCACATAAATGTTTATAGCAGCTTAATTCACCATAGCTAAGCTGTGGCAATGTTTTGATCACCATTATGGTTTCCATTCCTTTAAATCAAATATCTCCATGGCTTTCTGGTACTCCAACTATTCTGAAGTTTCAAACACAGTGAAAGGGAATTATCTTCTTTGATAAAGGTGGGCTTTTGGATAGGGTAGATAAATGCAGGCATATGTTACATGCTAACACTTTGAAGTCATTTATCTGAGTAATCATAGATTACTTAGTTGTTAGGAAC